>NC_056623.2:80469506-80795340 GCF_002870075.4 Lactuca sativa
TTTAGTCCTTGTAAGATGTAACTTAACATATTCGTTTACTAGTTTGCTAGAGATAGATAGAACTCCTAAAGCACAAAGCAAGCAGCATTCGGGTATTGAGTAACCAAACCAAGCATATCCTATTCAGGACATCATATCACTGACTATTCAGTTCTAGCATGTAATTCAATAAGCACATATAGTATGCACATAAGGCATCTTCCTAAATCCTTAGCCCTAATCTGGCATGCAGTTCTCATACACATACAGTATGCATATAATGCATCCTTCCTAGATCCTTAGCCCTAATCTAGCATGCAATTCTCATAATCATATCATATATCATAGAACATGTATAGGTATCTTAGGGATAACTTACTTGAGCTCGGTCGATTGCACGCATCACACACCTTGTTCTTTCTCAAAACTCTAAATTTTAATTTTTGAAAAATTATTTTCTTTTCAAAAAATTTCAAAACCTCGATTTGAGTCCAGACACCCCCGAAGGTGTATCCGAATCCCTCAAACCAAGGCTCTGATACCAACTTGTAACATCCCAAAATTTACGACCAAAAATTTCATTTATAATTTAATAATTATAAAACCATTTGTCTAAAAATATCATAATACTATCTCATATCAAAACCAATGTATCCATAGTCAAAACATGTCATGACAAAATAAAATCAGAGTATAAATCCCATAGATCTCATGTGCGGAAATCCTGGTGTGATGCGTTGTAGTCATGCCGACTCCTTTCTCTTCGAAGATGAAGTACCTGAAACCAAAATTGAAAATCGTAAGCACAAAGCTTAGTGAGTTTCGCCCATCATACCACATAACAAATAATCACATAACGCCTAGCATATCTGGGTGCTGGCCTCCCTTTTAGTCTCTTTCAACTGGTAACTGCCTAGCATATCTGGGTGCTGGCCTCCCCTTCGCGCTCTTTAAACCGGTAACTGCCTAGCATATCTAGGTGCTGGCCTACCCCTTTGTTCTCTTTCAACTGGTAACCGGGGACTATTTCACCCCCTACTACTACCACATAATACCCTAGCATATATATATATATATATATATATATATATATATATATATATATATATATATATATATATATATATATAAATCATATACTACCTAGCATATCTGGGTGATGGTCTCCCCTTCGGTCTCTTTCAACCGGTAAACGGGGACTATTTCACCCCTACCACTATCACATAATAATATAACATATTAGCATATAAAGCATAACAGACAGTGGCATACCAGACAATTATCACAATGACAATCATCTCAATTTTAATCAATACTAGTGGGCCAACACTGTGCCTTCGACCTACTCCTACTGGAAGGTAACTCACCTCAAATATTGTGAAGTAGTTGAACTGTCATCGACTCTGAAATCTGCCTCGCTCAAACTCCTATACATAAAGATTTCCTTTAGTTACCCATTTTCTTGCTCATAACCCCTAAGGTTCAACTTTAGTCAAAGTCAAAGTCAAGGTCAATACCCTGGTCAAAGTCAACATATGGTCAAAGTCAACATTCCGAGTTGACTCAAATCGCCAAGTTTACCCATCAACTCGTCGAGTTCCATAAATCTGAAAACTCTGAACGTGTGTCCCAACTCGTCGAGTTCCTCCTATCCATGGTATCAGGACTTTCCCATTCTACTCGTCGAGTCATCCTTGAACTCGTCGAGTTTTCCCTTTTTACAGAATCGGGACATTTCAACCCAACTCGTCGAGTTCTTCTATGGACTCGACGATTTCTTCAGTATGTTGACCCATCTTAATAGGTTAAGCTCGTATCCTTCATATCCAAACTCCATACTTCATCTACATACTGGAAATGCCCTTTAAAGAATAAAGTTTCCAAATTTACCTGTTGATAGTCCTTCTTAATGGGTTTAGCTCAAACTCTAGTTCTTTAAGACTTAGATCTTGGTCCAAAAGCCATAATACTCTAAACCAAAGCATGAAAGTTATGATCTAGGCCCTAGACACCAGATGAACACGTAAAGTCTCAGACTTTCCCTCCATGCATGGTGTTTTGGGGCTTAAGAGGCCAAAATGACACCTTAAAGTTTGCATGGGGCTTCCATTGCCATAAAGTTTGCACCTTTATGCCATGAGACCCCTTCTAGACCCCAGATCTGAAAGGTAAATCACCTGGGACGTCTATTTCCCAAGGACCAAGCTACTTGGACTAGAAACTCAACAAAATTGGAGATGAAGAGATCTAAGAAAACAATGGACGATTTAGGAGCTTTTTACCTCTATTAAAATAGAAATGGGGCTTAACATCTGGATCTAGTCTCCTCCTTCAAGTCCTTGCTCTTTCTTCAAGGATCCTCTTCTTCAACTTCACAAACAACACACAAAAATGACACAAAAACACTCAAAAGTGGATTAGGGTTTCGAAGCTAAGGTTTGGGATGATGGAGGTTGCAAGTGAGGCCAACGTTTGGAGGTTAAGGTGTTTAAATAGGGTTTAAAACCCTGAGACCTACTCGTCGAGTTGGGGCTCCCAACTCGTCGAGTAGGTTTCTTAACCCATGTCCCAAAAATAATTCCTACTCAACGAGTTTGGGGCCTCCAACTCGTCGAGTTTTCCTATAAAAGTGAATAAATTTTATTTAAAATACATACCAGGAACCAGGCGTTACACAAACATAAATTATAAGCCTTTAAAAAGTTGAAAGAGTTTAGACACGAGGTCGATAATCAAATAGGGACGAAGATAATGAGGCTTCGATTTGATAGAGGCAGAGAGTATCAGTATCGAGTTCCACTACTACCTTAAGGAATGTGGAATAGTTTCAAAGTTGACTCCTCCTAGGACACCACAAATTAATGGTGTGGTTAAGAGGAGAAATCGAACATTGTTAAAAATGGTTCATTCCATGATGATTCAAGCTTCACTTCTTATTTCTTTCTAGGGTATGCCTTAGAGACCGCCGCACACATGCTAAATCTTATTCCTACTAAGAAGGTTACCAAAACTCCTCATGAGATATGGACAAATAAGGTTCCCTCGTTGGCACATGTCAAGGTATGGGGTTATGAGGCTCTCGTTAGATGAGAAACTCATGATAAGCTAGAACCTAGAGCCGAGAGGTGTATTTTCATTGGCTACCCACATAAGTCTTTTGGATACTTGTTCTATAGACTTAGTAAGAACATGACATATATATATCTCGAAGGGGAGTCTGTCAAAAGAGAGAGAGAGAGAGAGAGAGAGAGAGCTCATATTCAAAGAGGACAGTGGTAGTATAGTTGACCATGAAGTGAGTCAGGATTCAACCAAAGAAGGAACCTTAGAATACACTATATCTCAACCAGAGGATGATACTCCTTTTTATCCCATTGAAAATTCATTACCTCTTCTTCGGTCCAGTAGGGTTAGCGTACCACTTGAGTTCTATGGCTTCCATATAACGTCGGATCGTGCCAGGTCGAAAGACAGTTGTATGATAACCAAGTTTGGAATTTGGTTTATTATGTGCCAGGTCGAAAGACAGTTGGGTGCAAATGTTTCTTCAAGAAGAAGACCTACATGGATGGAAAGGCGCACACATTCAAGGCCTGACTGGTTACAAAAGGTTTTGCTCAAACCCAAGGGGTTGACTACAATGATACCTTCTCATTAGTGGCTAAGATAAAGTCTATCAGGATTATGCTAGCAATAGCAGTGTTTCATGATTATGAGATATAGAAAATGGATGTTAAAATCACTTTCCTAAATGGGAAGTTGACTGAGGATGTTTACATGAGTCAGCCAGAGGGTTTTGTACATGCCAAGTTTCTTGATAGAGTGTGTAAGCTTAAGAAATCCATTTATGGATTGAAGCAAGCATCTCGCAGCTGGAATATTTGCTTCCATTATAAATTCAAATCTTTTGGTTTCTCTAAGAGAGAGGATGAGTCGTGTGTGTATGTGAAGCCTATTAGGAGTATAATGACTTTCCTAGTATTGTATGTTGATGACATATTCCTTATGGGAAACAAAATTATGACCTTGAAAAAAGTGAAATCTTGGCTTGGAAAGTGTTTCACCATGAAGGACCTAAGGGAAGCAGCCTGTATTCTTGGAATAATGATTTTGAGGGATATAAAGAAACCAATTATTGGCCTTAGTTAGAGTGTATACCTAGATAAAATTCTAAAATGTTTTAGTATGGAGAATTCCAAGAAAAGGGATTTACCCATCCATCATACTATTAAGTTGAGTAAGACTTAGAGCCCCAATACTGATAAAGAAATAGCTGACATAAGTTGGATCCCATATGCTTCGGGTGTAGGTTTGATCATGTATGCTATGACATGTACTCGCCTTAATGTGTCTTATGCTTTGAGCAATGTTAGTTGATTTAAGGGAAATCCTGGCAGAGCTCAATGGACTGCAGTTAAGAATATTCTTAAGTATCTGAAAAGGTCGAATGAAATAGTTCTACTTGTGAATCAGAGTACATCGCAGAAAGTGAGGATCGAAGGAGGCGGCGAACTTCATGGGCGATCTCGGGGTAGTCCTGACCATTCAAGAGCCATTGGAACATTTCTATGATAACGAAGGGGCGGTTGATTTGACAAAACAACCAAATGATTATGGTAGATCTAAGCATATCTATAAAATGTACCATTATATCATGCATTAGTTTAAAGAAGGTTATATCATGGTGAAGCGAGTATCATCAGAAAACAATCCATCAAATCTGTACACGAAGGCTCTAAGTAGGCTTAAACACAACTAGCATGCTAGGAGCATTATATTAAGAGATGATGTTAGTTTTAGTAGTTAGTTGACAGTTTTGAAACATTGTAACAAAATAAATGTAATTAATTTTGGTGATCAAATAATAGAGAATTATTTATGACTATTGTATTGCCTTTTTCAATTATTTATTCATGTGTTTCATTTTGCATGTTTTACTTTTTCAATGATTTGATTATTCGAAATTCCAAAGACGGTCATACTTTTGGAACTAAGTAGTGAATTAAGATGTCATGAATAGATTGTAAATTGTCTGTGAGGATTAGACATTGCAATGGGTTGATACAATATTCATGAGTATATAGAAAAATGGAGATTTTGAGTATAGGATAAACCCACACTCAGAGAACTACTTCCTGGATTATATCGCACGTAATTATGAGATGATAATATTTTTTTATTCTTAAAATGGATATATATATATATATATATATATATATATATATATATATATATATATATATATGTTTTAATTTACAAGTCCGTTGTACATTGGTATTGCAAAAAAGTAAAAGTAACATTATGTTATAAAACGTAGTGTCATGTATGATTTTGTGAGTAAAAGATACAAATATATACGTCCAAGTTTATTCGTTCCTTTTTCTTTAACAAGAAAAGCGATATCTTTAAGCCCCTCAGTGATTTGGTATTGACATTATAGTGTTAGGCCTACCCAGAACTGAATTGATATGTTCGATTAGTAGCCTAATGATGTCATTATAAATCTGGAAATTGGGAAACATAATTTTGGACAATGAGATTGATTGTAATCCATGTCTCATTTCCATACAATATCTTGAAGAACGAAGGAAAATTTGATCACTTATCTTTGGGCCAATCTCTGATTGGATCAGAGTTTGACAGTTGCTTTAGAAAGTGCACTTTGTTGTTTAATTTAAAAGTTATATTTGCGATTGTAGTTACAGACTTATCTAAGTGGGAGACTGTTGGATTAAAGTTTTTAAGCCAATAACTAAATTGTTATATACTTGAATTAAAAGCAAAGTCCTTTTGAGTTGCCCTTAAAACTAGTGATTGACTAGAATGAATTTTGGAGAGAGTGACTAATTTATTGATTTATTATATGATTAATAAATAGCAATAAATAATTTGTTAAAAAGTTATGAGATTAATATACTAATTAGAATTAGTATTAAGTAATTAACAATTAATCAGAAACTAATTCGAATTAATTTTGGGATTAATTTGATTAATTAAAAGTTTAGGGACTTAATCTTAATTATTCAGTAGTTGAAGAAGAGAGGTTCCAGAACCTTCCATGGGTCATGGACAGTTTTTGAGAGTTTTTTTTAAAGGGTTTTAGAGTAATCCTTAAAGGTAATTAAGGAGTTGGATAATTACCAAATTGGAAATAATAGTATTATATTCAAATTAGGGTTTCCAAGGCTCCTTGTATCAGCTATAAATACAATACCTTGGCTCCTCATTTTCGTCCACCACTTGTACCAAAGGGATAGCCAAAAGTCCTGCTCCCTCTTATTTCACTTCAAGGCTTCTTATTTACTAGGGTGGGGTACAAACCATTAAAAACATTAGATTTCTCGTGCTTGCTTTCCAAGGCTTTTGAAGAAGGATTTGAATTAATTATTTGCTATAATAATCAAAATGTATGTATACCCTAACTTTCTTGTAATTTCAAAATTACCTATGGTTTGCTAGGTTCTTGATGCTCATTAGATTATAGCTATTAACAGAGAAAACATAGATCCAAATAGGTTGCATGTGAACTTTAGAGTTAAGTATTTTTCCGCCTCATGCGTTGAATTATAACCTATAAAACCTATCCTTTCCTTATCTTCAATTACCTATAACTTCCTCACCTTATGTTTAGTTTTTATGAGTCTTATATACATGGAAAGATGGACACGAGCTCTACAACTTCTTCTTATTAACTATTGGTGGAATGTGTCCTGATTTTGAGTTATTAACCTATGAACATCAGTGTTCACCCATTTTTGCCACTTTTAGGGTTTGAACTATCTATTTTTACATGACCATATCTTCTTCATTATAAATCCATTTTCCTAATTTCTTTTTTCAGAATATCTTTATTATTTATGTCGTAACTTTAGTTTATAGAGTTATCTCTCATTCGTTCTAGATATCGAGTTATAAGGTTATGAATAACTTAGGTCTTTTGTGCCCTAATTCCCTTAAAGTGAACACAAGGGGCACACATGTACATTAATTCCGCTGAAGTGCATATAAGTGTATATATTCGCACCAATCCATTTCAGTTCACCTAGATGCTCACTTATACCATAAACACTTTAAACTAATTATACTTCATATAAAAACATATTTAACATTATTTATTCTTGTTGGTCATGTAAAATGCTTGTTTTACTCCTTTTAACCATTTTCCCCTTTATCTAGACTTTACAATTTCTCATGGTTAATAATTTCCTTTCCTTATCTTTCAAACATCTAAAATTTTGGATGTTACAAATATGAAACGTTTTTGCAGTATGTTAAGCAAATATCAACAATATCTTACATTCATTACCATCTTCCCATAACTCCTTTATGATTTATCACTATATGCTTCTCTCTATTATGGTTGGTGTCTCTACTAGTTGTGGTGGTGGTGATAGAACTTCATCGAGATCGCATTGCATCTACATTCTCAAATAAAGTTCAGAAAGAAAATGAAAAAAGGAAGATATTGTAAGTCCAAAATGACTTCCTTATTTTAATTTTACATTTGGTTTTTATCATAATGTTAATTGTTTGAATCAGAGTTTGTCGAATAAAGTTCAAAACTTCATTAGAATCGCATCATATCTTCATTCTCAAAATAAAGTTCAGAAAGAAAATGAAGAAAAAAGGAAGATATTAGTTCAATATGACTTCCTTATTTTTATTTTACATTTGGTTTTAGCATATTGTTAATTGTTTAAATCAAACTTTTGTTGAACGTGAATATTAAAAAGATGAAACTTGTGAAGACAATGCCAAAATAGTTCTATGGCATTGAAATATGTAGTAGCAGTGTCAATCGGGTAAATTTTTCGGGTTTCGGGGTAATTCGGGTAATTCATGTTAAAAAATTTACCCGTTACCCTACCTAAACTAAATTCGGGTAATTCGGGTTTGGGTAATTCGGGTATTGGGTCGGGTAAGGGTAATTCGGGTATTACCCGATTTTTTTTTTTAATAAATTAATGGGACCTAAAAATAAATTTAATGAAATAAGTATATCGTGCTCAAATTTTAAACATTGAGATTTTTTACTCAATAATATTTGAGATATCAAGTATTCGTTTAACGATTTAATCAAATCTAATAAGATGTTAAAAAACAAATACTTAAAAGAAATAATAACAACCAAAGTCAATCATTTAAATTACTTGATATCAATGTATATGCATATATTTTGCATTTACCAAAAAAAAGTCACGTCGTAAATCTAGAAAACATAGAAATCCATTACATATTACAAAAATAATAACATTCAAGTTTCAAAAGACATTCATAAATATACTCGTCTTCTTGCACTTACTCGTTCTTCTTGCACATTCACTACTTCATCTTGCTCAATTCTATATAAAAAAAGTCAAATAACGTTATTATTAAAAGGAAAATATATTAAATTTACAATAATTAAAATAATGAACGATAAACAATTACCTTTGTCAATTTGTTGATTTTCTTCCCAATCTTTTTCATAATCAATTGTGTCACTTATGCTACCCCGAATCCAATCTTGTGTACAAATTAAACTTTCAACAATCTTAGGAGTCAAAGAACTCCTAAACGGATCCAACACCCTCCCACTAGTGCTAAAAACGGATTCCGAAGCTACGGTTGAGACGGGAATGGCAAACACATCTCTTGCCATCAATGATAGAATCGGGAATCTGGGACTATTCACTTTCCACCAATCTAGAATACTAAACATTTCTGAGTCGTCTTCAACACTTTCTTGCAAATACTTTTCTAACTCCCTAATTGATTCAACTATGTTCGTCTTCATCTTTTCTCTTAGTTTATTTCTCAATGGGGGATTAGGTGCCATAAAATCCGGGTTTTGGCGTTTCCCTAGTATCGATGATGAAGTGGTAGACTCGGCAGTACTTGAAGTAGAACTTGGAGAATGAATTCTTATATAATCATTATATAATTCATACATAGAATCCATGATATATTTCTTTTTTGCCTCCACCCCCATTTCTCCATAACGATCCTCAAGTAGTATAACCAAATACTTTACTTTGTTCCTCGGATCAAGAATCAAAGCAAAGTAGAGCAATAAATTCATTTTTTCTATGTCGCCAAAATACTTATCAAACTTCAATTTCATGGACAATGCAATATCACAAAGACTAGAATCGGAAATAGCATCATCCAAGAGCGTACGAATGGAATATATATCTTCAATGCATGTGTTTGATGTTACATAAAGTGTCCCGGAAATCCTCAAAGTAACATCATGAAAAGGTTTTAAAAAATGACATATATTCCTAACCCTTTCCCAATCGCTTGATGAAGGTATAGACAAACCCGCCTTTTCAATTTCGTACCGAAAATCAAATTCCTCAAGATCATATCTATCAAAAGTTTTTTCGTAAGCTTGGGCAATTTCCAACATATGGTAAGTGGAGTTCCATCTTGTTGGCACATCTCTCTTCAAATGGGTTGTTATACCGGGATTAGCAACCTTAGCAAACTCGGTAGACTTATGAATTCTAGAAGGCGATTTCCTAATCCATTTAACCGCCCATCGAACTATCTCAACCGCCTTATCAACTTTTTTTATGCCATCTTGCACCACTAAATTTAAAATGTGGGCAGCACATCGAATGTGCATCCATTTCCCATTTAGAAGACACTTGTTGAAGTTTTGAAAACTTTTTTTCAAGAAGTCAATTGCCACATCATTCGCACTTGCATTGTCAACGGAAATTGTGAAAACATTTTCTATTTCCCACTCCATTAAACATTTCTCAACCATTTTTTCAATATCAACCCCACGGTGACTCTCTTGAGATGAAAAACACAACACTTTTTTTTTTCAATTTCCATTCGTTATCAATAAAGTGGGCAGTGAGACACATATAACATGATTGTTGTTTAGAAGTCCACGTATCGGTGGTCAAACATATTCTACCAACATTTTTTTTAATAAATTTACGAATTTTTTCTTTTTCGTCTACAAACAATTGGTAGACATCCGTTGTGCTTGTACTTCTACATGGAACTTTAAACAATGGTTGGTTAATACTATTGTAATACCTAAAGCCCGCACCTTCTACAAAGCTAAAAGAAAGTTCATCAACTACCAACATGTGAGCTAGAGCTTTCCGACTCTCATTTTGATCAAATTTCCAAGCTGACAATTTGTTTTCATCACCATGTTGGAAAACTAGTTGTTTTTGTCCACCATTAACTTTATCCAAGTAAGCTTTACATCTAGTTAAATGATATCCTAGATTTTTGGTCCCATAAACACCCGATTCACACTTGTAATTCCCGCCACCACAATGCTTACATTTGCATTTTTTAACACCATTTTCGTCCTTATACCTTTCAAATTCTTTCCAAACTTTCGATCTTGGGTTGAATTCCTTAGTTTTTTTTTATTTTTCTTGTGGAACTTGATCATTGGTTGGGTTGTCAACTTTAATCGTCTCATCTTCTACTTCAATATAGTCATTCGTTGTTGACATCTAAAACAAGAAAAAAAAAACATATTAGCAAATAGCAGTAAACAATATAATAGAAATGTGAACAACAAACATATTATCTTATTTTTAAATAATGTGTTTTAAGCATAATTTTTAAAAAAATCTAGTTTGAAAATATAAATTCAAACTCTTTATGAATTTTGAATATAAATTTCTAACATAATGTTTGATGGGTTTATAGGTACGTGACATTAGATGTAATCCGTGGCAAAAAATTGTATTATTATTATGTGCTTTCAGAAAGAGATCCTTCTAAGGATCCAATAGTTCTTTGGCTCAATGGTGGTCCTGGTTGCTCCAGTTTTGATGGGTTTGTTTATGAACATGGTATATACTTCACTTTTTTTCACTGTTTCATTAGAATCACGTGCCTGTCTTGATTTATTTTCACATAAATTTTCTTGTTATTATTTAGTACAAATAGCAGTTTTTGGAAGGTTAAATTCCCATGAAATCTTGAATTGACAATCCACTTGTTTCATAATCATAATTCAGGTAACAACATTGTAAAGATAAAGAATATGTTGATACCATGTCATTTTGTAATCAGAATATTTCAATAGTCTTTTTATATTTTGGGACCACAGATTGCCATTCTTAAACTGTGTATGTAATTGTAAATGCAATGCATGATATGTACTCTTGATACTACTAATTCCATCGAGTAATCATAAGTCATAACCATGGGTGTATTAGGTATTAACAAATGAGTGGTTCTTGTCTTGCTTAATCAATCTAACATATATGTTGTGTTGTAGGTCCTTTTAATTTTGAGAAAGATAAAACTGGAGGCTTGCCAAAGCTTCATCTCAATCCATATGCATGGAACAAGGTTTATATATACCAATATTTTCAACAGCATCAAAACTAATTTGATAATGGGGTTAAATACCAGAATTTTTTTTCCCTTGATAATGTTACTAATTACATTATAATCAGGAAGTTACATACCAGAATTCATATAGAAACAAAAACAAAACAAAAGCACGAGCCAGATTTCAGGTGAACAAAAACAAATCAAATAATGATTTCAGAAATCGGTGGTCATCACTTACATTCAAGCTGATTTGATCTCGATTCCAAACTGAAGAGGATACCGCGAGCTGCAAGGCTGTGACCGGTGAGGACTGAGGCGGCGACGGGGACGACCGGCTGGAGTAGCGGACTTGATCTCGATGACCGGCGACGAGACTTGATCGGTGAACACAGAATGAAATCAACCGAGGCCGTGACCGTTGAGGACTGAGGCGGCGACGGGGACGACCGGCTGGAGTAGCGGAGTTGATCTCGATGACCGGCGACGAGACTCGATCGGTGAACACATAATGAAATTGACCGATGGTTTTTTAGGAGAAAATAGAACGACGGAGGTAGGGAGTCGGGAATGGCCAAAAGGGATTTGGACTTTGGATGAATAACGTGTGATAATAATAAAAGATACTGGCCATTATTTGTTCAATAAATTTTCGGGAAATCGGGTATACCCGAAACCCAAAATATTTACCCTTTACCCGACCCCAAAAAAAATCGGGTTACCCAAATACCCGAAAAATGTTACCTGATACCCGATTTACCCTACCCGTTTTACCCGATACCCGAAAAAATCGGGCGGGTAATTCAGGTAACGGGTATTTTTGAAAGGGCAACTTTGTAGTTAATTATTTGACAAATATTGATAACATTAGTTAAACGGCTATACCATCCATTTAAATAGTTGACACGAGCTCGCCTCAGTTTATAGTCATATATCTAGCTCATTTGTGATTTTAAGGTCGTTTGTAATTATTTGATATTGGATATTTAAGTATTTAGTTAAAATTTAATATAGAAAATTAAAAATATATTCATATTATATAAATATGCATATGCTCGTTTAGGTTCGTGAGCTTAATCGAGCTCGGCATACGAAGCTCGGGTTTGAGCTCGTCTAATAAATGAGCTTGAAACTAATTTCGAACTCGTCTAACTTCTAATCAAGGTTTTTACTAGTCGGTCTATAATACTTCTGTTCGTTTAACCCTAAGTTCAACATTCATACATTCATGAATATAGTTAAAAGACATTTAATATACTAAACTGAAAAGAAAAAAATTAAAATAGCCAAATATAATGACCATACATATTAACCCATAATGATGTGGTGTGTGGCTTGGCCACCGCGGTAGGTCTATGTGGTTGCGATGCACTGCAACGAACACCGTCCCCTGTAAAAGTATTTTGATGTCCATATTTGTACTTTAAAAGTGGCTACGAGTATCTAATGGGTGAGAGAAACATTTCATCATTTCCTCAATGAAATGAGAAGTAAAGTAACACACTGAACTAACAATCAATATATATATATATATATATATATATATATATATATATATATATATATATATATATATATATATATATATATATATATATATATATATATATATATATATATATATATATTGACTCACATAATACACCGTTATCCACACGTCTACATAATATGTCAATCCACATTTAAACATATATATATATATATATATATATATATATATATATATATATATATATATATATATATATATATATATATATATATATATATATATATATATATTGTTACCCTATATTTTCATTTGAACTCCGTGAATTTTTTCATGTGAATTCTTTCTGGAAAAAAAAAACTTAGGAGATTAAATCGGTCATACACAAATGTATTCTTAAAAAAAAATTTCCAAAAGAATATGCAAACATGAAAAATGCATATACGCATTAACGTCTGAAGTACATTTCTTCGTCAAAAATAATCAACACATGTGTACATTTTTTTTTGGCTTTTTTTTTTCTATCTTTTTTTTTCTTTTTCGTGAGTGCACTTCTATATGACTTACTTAATGCCCTAAGTCATCTTTTTGCGAAAAATTTCGCGGAGTTCGCATGAAAATATGTGTTCGCAAAAGATTCTGACCTTATATATAGAGCAATGTTCTTTTGCGAACTCATATTCTCATTCGAATTCTACGAACTTTTTCGTGTGAATTTTTTTTAGCAAAAAAAATTACTTAAAGTATTAAGTCGGTCATATTAAAGTGTATTCACAAAAAAAATTCACGAAAAAATGTGCACACATGAAAAATGCATTTCTTCGTATAAAATAACGGACATATGTGAATATGATTTTTGAGTTATTTTATTATTATTTTATTTTTCACGAATGCGATTCTATATGACTGACTTAATGCTCTAAGTTACTTTTTTGTGAAAAAAAATTTCACGAAAAGATCGCAGAGTTTCCATGAAAATATGAGTTTGCAAAAGATTCTAACCATATATATATATATATATATATATATATATATATATATATATATATATATATATATATATATATATATATATATATATATATATATATATATATATATATATATATATATATATATATATGGTATAGGGTCAGGATGTTTTGCAAACCTAGACGAATTCTGTGAATTTTTTCTTGTGAATTTTTCTCGCAAAAAAAAGTGACTTAGTGCATTAAGTTGGTTATTTAGAAGTGCATTCGCGAAAAATGTCTCAAAAAATATGTGCATTCATGAATAGTGCACTTTTTTTTTTTGCAAATGCACTTCTATATGACTGACTTAATACCCTAAATCAGTTTTTTTTCCGAAACAAATTCACAAGAAAAAGTTTACGGAGTTGGCATAGAAATATGAGTTCGCAAAAAAATCTGACCCTATATATAGGGTCATCGATCTTTTACGAACCCATATTTTAATGTGAAGTTCACAAAGTTTTTTGTGTGAATTTTTTTCGCAAAAAGAGTAACTTAGGGTGTTAAGTGGGTCAAATAAAAGTGGATTCACAAAAAATAAAATTGTGCACACATAAAAAGCACATATATGCATTAATGTCGGAAGTGTATTTATTCGTCAAAAGTAACCGACATATCTGCACTTTTAAAAAAAAATTACGAGTGCATTTCTATGTGTCCGACTTAATGTCTAAGTCATTTTTTTTTGCTAAAAAAAATTCACACGAAAAAGTTAGCAAAGTTCGAATGAAAATATGAGCTTGCAAAAAATCCTGATTATCTATATATATATATATATATATATATATATATATATATATATATATATATATATATATATATATATATATATATATATATATATATATATATATATATCATACATACTTATAAAGCTAGCATTTTTTCTTGAATATCATGCATTTGAAACCTCTATTCTTTTTCCTTTCACCACATTCATTTGAAACTTCCACGACTTTTCAATTTTCTTATAATAATAATTATAATTTTGTAATTAGGTTAAATAAATATCAAATCTAAAGTGTATTCATATATAAACTAAATTTCAATATTAAAATAATATCTTTAATTCTACTTATAAAATTATGTTTTTTAACTTTTAACATATTATACTTAATTTATTAGTTTTAATATATTGTTTCATGTAAACCATTATCATTTTAAAGGTATAAATTTAGAATAATTTGTATAAAATACTTAAATTATTAATTAAAATATAACATTATAGGCTCAACTTAAATATAAATTTTATTTAACTTAAACAACCCAAAGATTATTTTATAAATAGTTAAAAGTGATAAATTGTAGTGTCTTTCTAATAATGATTGTAAGTTGGTTAATAAGGTTAAATAAATGTCAAACCTAAAGCGTAATCATAAATAGACTAAATTTCAATTTTAAAATAATATCTTTACTTTTATTTATAAATAGACTAAATTTCAATTATTTCAATATTAAAATAATATCTTTAATTCTACTTATAAAATTATGTTTTTTTAACTTTTAACATATTATACTTAATTTATTAGTTTTAATATATTGTTGGATGTAAACCATTATCATTTTAAAGGTATAATTTTTGAATAATTTGTATAAAATACTTAAATTATTAATTAAAATATAACATTATAGGCTCAACTTAAATATAAATTTTATTTAACTTAAACAATCCAAAGGTTATTTTATAAATCGTTAAAAGTGATAAATTGTAGTGTCTTTCTAATAATGATTGTAAGTTGGTTAATAAGGTTAAATAAATATCAAACCTAAAGTGTAATCATAAATAGACTAAATTTCATTTTTAAAATAATATCTTTACTTTTATTTATAAAGTTATGTCTTTAAATTTTAACATATTATACTTAATTTATTATATTTAAAATGTTGTTGCATGTAAACCATTATAAGTTTAAAGCTACAATTTTTAAATAGTTTTGACAAAATACTTAAATTGTTAATTTTAATATAACATTACAGTGTCAACTTAAATATAAATTTGAGTTCCACTAAAAAAAACCAAATAATATTTTGTAAATAGTTAAAAGTGATAAATTATAGTGATAAATGCCATAAATAAATTGTAATATCAGTTTAACTAAAATATTTCCTAAATATATTTATATAATCGTTAAAAGTTTTCAAAAAAGTAACTTAAAATAACTTATAATAACAATAGTTAAAAATAACTCTATATAAATGATTATAATGTTACCTTTATAATCAAAAAATAATGTTTGATGTTTTAAATAATTATAATGATAGAAATTAAAACATTAAGCAAATAAAATTTATAAATTAGTTAAAAATAACAACTATAAATAATATTAAACCATATATAATATTTAAATTTATTGATGTGTAACTCGCGAGTAGAAGTCATTCAAATGATTGAGATTATAACGTTATAATAGATTTATATATTATCATATAATTCAAAATAATCAATATATTATATCAAATTAATATATGAATTATTATATCAAATTTAACAACAACGTTAGTGTTATATTTTAAAAAATATATATTTGTAAAGACTTCAACTATATAGGTGTTTCTGCGCATTACAATGTCAACTAAAATATAAATTTCAGTTCCATTTAAAAAAACTAGAGAATATTTTGTAAATAGTTAAAAGTGATAAATCGTAGTGATAAAAGCAAAAAATAAACTGTAATTTCAATTTAACTAAAATATTTCTTAAATATATTTTTATAATCGTTAAAAGTTTCCAATTAAGTAGCTTAAAATAACTTATAATAACAATAGTTAAAAACAACTCTATATAAATGATTATATTGTTAGCTTCAAAATAAAAAAATAAAACAATGTTTGATATTTTAAATAATTATAATGATAGAAATTAAAACATTAAGCAAAATAAATTTAAAAAAATTAATTAACAATAAAAACAACTATATATAACATCAAATCATATATTATATTTAATTTTATTCATGTCTAACTCGCAGGTAGAAGTCATTCAAACGATTGAGATTATGAAGTTATAGTAAATGTATATATTACCATATCATTCAAAATAATCAATATATTATAACAATTTAGTATATACAAATTATTATATCAAATTTAACAACAACGTTATTGTTATATTTAAAAAATCATATATTTGTAAACAGTTCAACTATATAGGTGTTTCTGCGCAACGCGCGGGCATTCACCTAGTATATATATATATATATATATATATATATATATATATATATATATATATATATATATATATGAGTTTACCAAAATAACCATTTTTCTAAAATACTTTGTGAAAAATAAGTAAAAATTAGAGTTTTCAAAAATAACTATAAAAAACCACATAATAAATAAATATTGCTTTTTTTTTTCGAAGAACGAAACGGGAGATACATGATCATTTGTGATCGTACAAGTTTTAATGCACAAATATATGCATTAAAGACTTCTACGATCGCATACAATCATGTCATCTGCGGTTTTGTTCTTCATTGTTTTCTATTTCGATGAATTCATGCACATTACTATTAAATTTGAGCTTATATTATAAAAAACTATATATAAGACTACTTACAATACTATTTGGAGTAATCTTATATTTACTCATCAAAAAAATCATTTTGGTATATTTGTGTGCCAAAAATGAGCTAGAATATTTTTTTTAGGGTTTAAATATTTTTGACTAATGGGTCACCGAACCTACAAGCGGGCCACGAAACCGAAGGACTGTTCTTAACCAAAACGACATTGAAACCGACTTGACAAAATTGTGGATGAATGAGCCTCCTATGCAGTTTTTATGGCGATCTATAAAAACCCTTGTTTTTTTACAATAACGATTAAGAAACATGTATAATTTTGTAAATTTGTCTAATACTAATGAAATACCCCATCCCATAACCTAAGCCTTCTATATTTCTTACCTGCATATTGTTGTACCCCTTTTTTTTTTTTTTGACAGAAAGCAAATTCTTGAAAATAATATATAAAATGAACATACCAAACCAAACCAAACGTACGGACAATGGAACCCACTTCTTAAAGTGAGACTTGTGACTTGTTTCTGTCCCCATACGGGCCATACCAGTTGTTGCAAAACAGAGAATCTTTAGTTTTTCACTTTCAGATCGGATCAACTATAAATATTTTTGAGCTTTTTCTTTTTTCTTTTGAATAACCATATATTTCTTTAGCCGACCCCTAACCCTTATAATTTATAATCAGATAGCACTTCTTCTCTATTTCAATTGGAATGACGGTAAGGCCCATGAAGAAAAAGATTGGTACCACCGCCAAGGATGTCACACGAGGCTGTCACGTGAGTTCACATGTTATATCGTATCCAGTCGTTATCAAAATAATTGTACTTCGGATTTAAATGCACAATGGCCATTTAAGTTCTTAATTTACCTCACACTGGTTGTTAAATATCAGGGCTAGCCCTGGGAAAGTACGGATTGTGTAACTACACAGGACTGTTTCGTGAAGGAGGCCCGGTTATTTATTTGAAACAAAGAAATCAGAGACAGAAATTTATGTGGCTAAAGGGTAACATCGACAGAATTGGTGAGAGGCTTAATAATTAGTTTGTCGCAAAACACTTTGGAATCAAGATGTTTTTACAATGTTTCTGTCGTTGATTATATGTAAATGAACAACTTTTCTGTTTTCAATATTAGTCACTAATATAACTAGCAGCAGTCAATTAGATGTCGAACTTTATCGTAATATTAATAAATTTTGCTTATATATAAAAACATCATATTTAGGGGTTCACTTTAACTATTCGCACATGATATGCAAAATCAATGGATTGACCGTCGGTAATCCGTCGTTGATTATATGTAGAGGAACAAATTTTTGGTTTTTTAATGTTAGTCACTAGTATAAATAGCGACGGTCTATTAGGTGTTGAATTTTATTATAGTATTAATGAATTTTATTTTGAGGTCTATTAGCATGTGTTTGAGAAAATTAGTTGGAAGCTTAAAGCTGATCGTTAGTAGTTGGAAACGCGAAATTGGTAGTTTGTAGTTGGAAGCATAGCTAATAGATGAAAACCGGAAGTTTTAAGTTTTATCCGTATAAAATCTTCTAATACTTTTCAAAAACCAATTGAAGTTGTTATTGGATTTGATAAAATAAAATAAAATAAAAGTTTTTTATTTTTATTTTTAATTTTTTGTTTAATTTTTTCTAAAAATTTCTTAAAGATTCCCGAAAACTTATTGACAATTATACTCATAATGATAATCTTAAAACTATGGAGAGTTGAACACATTTTTACCATAAAAGTATGGTTCTTTACCGCACACAAAGAATGGTACCACATTTTATTTTATTTTTTTATCAATTTAATTTAAATAAAAACTTTAATTTAATAAAAACATAACATTTCATTACCTAAAAATTAAAAACCAATATTGCATTATTTAAAAAAACATAACATGACATTAAAAAAGCATACAAACTTAGAAAAAAAAACTAGACATCTTAAACCTAGAAACTTAAAAAAAAAACACATGAAAAGATTAAAAACTTAGAAAAAAAAAACGAGAAATCTCAAAACGTACTTAGCATAACATATTTTGAGATCGGCTTTCATCGCCAAAGCAATTTCAAGTTCCTCCCTAGTCAACTGCGATGCGTCCATCATTAGTATTCTAATGTCACTATCCTTTTCTTTCCGAAACTCTCTTTCGGAAGCAAGTTGCAAAATTTTGTCCATTCTATCGTTTATACCTTTCATATCGGCCCACATTTCTTTCAACTCATATGAGTCTAACGGTTTTCCTTTGCCTTTGCTTTTAGTTTTGTCCCTTCCCATTGGTCGGGAAGGTGGTGAAACTTGAACGGGTTCATCATCATTGAGTCGAAATCAACACAAGCATTGGATGTAATGTGGATGGATTCGGATGTTCTTGAGCATTTTGAACCACTGTCAATATGCTTGTCGGATGTTTCGTTGTTTTGCCATTTTTTCCCTATCTTTCACAAGATTCTAAACTTCAAGAAACTTGAAAGCCTTCTTATTTTCATTTTGGTACACTTGTAGCGCTTTCTACATAATCACATCATCACTTTCTCCGCTTTTGCATTGACATTTCATGTTGTTATACAAATCATTAAACAACATGACTTCCTTGTTCATCTTCCCTCATTTCAAGTGCATTTGGTGTTTTGAACGATAATGTAACACCTATTTCATCTATATTAGTTACCGAACTTTTGGTTAATTAAAATGAAAAATCTTGAGTTTTGAGGTGGTCACGACCTGAGGAAGGAGACCTCATGACGTAACCATCCAGGTAAAAAAATGTGCATCCCTCTTGCAGGCCACGACGTGATGGGCAAGTGGTCACGATGTGGCAGCCACATGAGGGAGAAACCTAATTCTCCGCGTTTTGCGCCCTATTTAAGGGAAGTGAGGGGCTAGGGTTTGCACACCCTCAACCTCCATCACATCCCTCCTACCCAAATCGAATTTAGCTTCCATAATTGATCTTGAAGAGCTGTTTTTGTGGTTTTTAGCTTCCATTATTTAGGCAAGCAAGTCTCCTCCCCTACACCTTGTATTGTTTCTAGACCTTTGTAAGTCCTAAAGCTCCTTCATTTCTCATTTAAGCATGCTAGATCTAAGTTTTATTCACTTTTCTCTATTATTGGGTTGGGTAGAATGCATGTAATCCATAAAGTTAGCAACTTTATGGATCATTGAATCCCTTTATTAAGCATAAGTCTCATATATGAAGTTTGATAGTGTTTTGGACTCCAAGCATGAATTTTGGCCTTATTTTCCCTTTATTTGACCTTGATAGTGTTTAAGTCATGCATCGGACATGCATGACAAAAAAGCTGTGATTTTTATGGTCATTTGGGTTAGAGAAAGCCTTTTGGAAGGTTTAAAGGCTTGGATTGAAGGATTAAGAGCTTAATGCTTTAAGCTATTGTGACATCCCCAATTTCACGGCCAGAAAAGACCGATTTGTTTATTCTTTGTTTTTAAAATCAGAGTAATCTTTTAAAGAAAACAGTTGCGGAATTTGTTCCCAAAACAAGATATGATAAAAATTATCAAAGCATTTCTTTAAAGAAATGTATTTTCATTATATAACAAAATCTCGGGATGTCATGTTCAATACAGACCAAAAGCATAAATAGAACAAAATAGACCTTACAACAGTTATTCATAACTACTGGCCTATAATCCAAAATCTCTCGCCAAGTCCACCAACTTATACTCTTGTGCCATTACCTGTAATGCAAAGAAAACTGAGTAGGTCAGGCTTGGGAGCCTAGTGAGCATATAGGGTTTTCAACCCACAATAATATAATTATTATATTTAATTATCAAACAATCAATCCAATTACCCACCCTATTATCTTCTTTTATTTCATAGAGATTTACCCTAAGAACCGATTACCCTTCTCCCATTCATTCTTAAGAATTGCCCTAAGGAATTGACACAAAGTCTAGTGTTGACATGGTTCTTAGATTACCTCTGGTGAACACGCAATTCAAAATAATTAATGAACACCTAGTTCAAGAACACCCATTGAACACACTCCGTTCAATAATACCTAATGACCACCTAGTTCAAAAACACCTAATGAACACCTAGTTCAAAAACACCTAATGAACAATTAGTTCAAATATCCCTGGCGAACACATAGTTCAAAACATCTAGTTAACACTTAGTTCAAATATCCCTGTTGAACTCAATCACCTAAGGAACACAGAGTACGAAAGCTCTTAGTTCAAACCACGTGATAATAATGTATATCTCAATCCTACAAAACCACTAATATTATTAACACAGTATAAATCATATTTCTAAAACAATCTATCCCATCCCGTCGATCCCCACATACTGAACCTATATAATGATCTTACGAAATCTAGCCTAAGGAATCGATATGAACAACAACTGACGAAGCTGCTTCGGAAATTCCCTGGTAGCAAACGAGGATCAATAAAGACATCAAATGAGGGGAATGGAATAAGTTTCACCACAAACCTTCGTTCGTAAAAGAAAGAACCACAAGACATTTAAGTCAGGGGTAGTTATCTAGATAACAATGCCTAGGCGTGGTCCGACTATCAAGAGGTATTATACCCCCAGACTCTATCTATCCCAGCATCGAACTTTGCTTAGCAGTGGCCTGAATACATGAGGTATTTCACCCCCAGACGCACCCTATCCAGCAATATAACACCAGAAATACCTAGCAGTGGTCTATTACTAACACACTTTATTAGGCTGTCTACTAAGTTCCCTTAATTACTTCGTGAAAGAAAACGCTGACATATGAAGCTCGATCGATCACTTCGTAAAAGAAACGTTGACTCCAAAGCTCTCTCAACATAAAAGTATGGGGAAATACTACTAGATTACTCCCGTATGCTCCCGTAACTGACACACAAAATTGTCAAAAAGACTTTGTACATGATAGTACTTCTGGCACATTATAGTACTCTGGTATGCGAAAGACTCGTACTCGAGAACATAATAGTACCCTGGCACAAGCAGCACCCAAGACACAGAGCTTTAAAAAGGACTTCGTACATAAAGTGTACTTCTGTACGTAGGACGTACTCCACCGATCATCAATCTTGCAACGAGCGTACTCTTAATAAAAGACTACCCAGTGTCCAAACTTAATTGATCTAAACATCCCATTTAAGTCTTAACTCGTCACTAGGCAAACCTACAATGTTTATAATCAATTTTTTTGATACTATCTCTGTTTATGCAACGCCAACTAGTGTATACTTAACACAAGGTTTTAAGTAATAAAATCATATATACACATCTTAACACCTATTGAACCATATCTGATTCACACGTTGTATATCATCAAATATGTCTAGCACATATTTCGGACAATAACAAATACTTCACATACATATGTATATTTCTCACTTTAATCAATACTCGTATTAAAATCACGTTCCTAAAAGGGACTATACACATGATACCTTATCGAATGATCACATACTTCAAAACTACATAATCCGTACTCTCGGATCTTAAATTTGCCTCATTACCTAATCCATATTCCCGGATCTAAAACTAACCTGTTGATCTGATCCATACTCTCGGATCTAAAACTAACCTCTTGACCTGATCCATGCTCTCGGATCTAAAACTAACCTCCTGATCTGATCCATACATCCAGATCTAAAACAAGTTTATCTCTTTATCCTTTTATCTCATGCTCCAACCCATCTATTATCACCTACCAACAACCTCATCTACCCATGTTCTACCCAACAAATTTGTAGATACAAAATACATATACAGTTTAACTCATTAAAACTCATATAATTCGTCCATTCCCAATCATCTCAAATACACAACAATATATTATACACATAGTACGTATTTTATAGCAAATACTTAATATTTATGTGTTAGAAGAAAGTTACCACACACTCACTTGATCAGAAGATGATCGGACAACACTATGGCTCTAAGAGTAGTAGCCCTTCGGTGAAACTAGAAGATCTTCACACACCGGGCTTCTCGCAGGCAGAGCTTCCACTTGGAAACTCTTTTCTTTTCGGGATCTTCAGGCTTCAGGACTTGCTTTGGGTCTCGAGATGATACTGGGGCTTCGGGGGTTAAAATAAGGCTTAGAGAGAGTATCGGGAGTGAGAGAGAAGAGACGGAGCAACCAAAATCGACTGACCCTTGATTTCTATTTATAGGGTGAAATTTCTGCACTCGCGTCGTGAGTTTTAAGTGTTCACGTCGTGAGCACTTGCTCTGGAGGCTCCAGAAGGTGTCAGAAGTCAGTTCACGTTGTGAACACTGTTTTCACGTCATGAACCCTGACAGTTTTGGGGTTTCACGCCCAAACTTCAGAAATTCATAACATTCGCATACGAACTCCGTTTTCGACGTTCTTTATATCGACCCGAAGGTGAGATTATGCTCTACAACTCTCGCTTAGACTCCGTTGGCTAATTTTGATTTTAATTTAAATATATTATTTTTAGTAGGCCGGGACAGGAAAACTCCGTTCGAAATTCATAACTCCTTCATCTGAACTCTGTTTTCGTCTGTCTTTTTATAGTTGGACTAATATTGATGAGATCTTCAATTATTATTTAGAAAGTTTTGGCTAAATATCACTCGACCTCAATCTCGAGTTTCGGGCTGCATACTGCTAATGCTGAAACTTCGAAAAATCATAACTTCCTCATACGAAGTCAGATTTAGACGTTCTTTTTATGCATGCTCTCGGTTTAACATATTCTACGACTTTCATTTAGATCGCTAAGGCCAAATATCGCTCTAACGTAAGTTCACTATTTACGTCGCGCTGTGTTGTGTCGGTTCTGTCGCGAAACTTCGACAGGTCATAACTTGTTTGTTATAACTCGAATTTCGGCGTTCTTTATATGTACGAAATCCTTGTAACATATACTACAACTTAGTTAAGATTACTCCTTCTAAATAATCTTCCATCAAAAATTCATTTTTGATTCTTATCGTCTCTAAATTGACTAGCCCGGATCTACGGGCGTTACAGCTATCCAGATCGGGTCTCACGACTTGATGGGGTTATGTGTCATGTCGTGACGACGGGCGTTTTTGTGACTGTTTTATTTAAACTATGTCATGACATGACCACTGGGTGGTCACGACGTGACAGTCAGCTGGAGCTGACTTTGACCATGGTTGAATTTAGTCAAGTTAAGCTTTTAGGTTGTACACTAAGAGTGTACTTCTTTATTGCCATTCGGAGTCTCATTGTACCTGTCTACCCAGTGTGTGAGCGGTCATGTGATAGCTTTTATTCACGAGGTGAGTCTTCTCACTACATTTACATGTATCGTATTTGTTTCTATGACTAGTTGGGTCTTACTTGCTTATTGTTGTTATTTAAGAATTGAATTGAATTGCTGATAACTTCTGGGTTGCTGATAACCCCTTAAACGTCTTGTTAATTTATAGGGTGTGATATTATCCCACTAGGATTGTTGACAATTCTCAGGGTTGCTAATAACCCATAATTTTTTTAATAAACTGTGATGTATGTATATTTTGGGAATGACTCACTAAGCTTCGTGTTTACAGTAAATGAGTTTTATATAGTTCTGATGATCGCAGGGAGGCGAAGGCTTGATTGTACACTCTAGCTTGCAGATTTTTATGATTCCAAATTTAGTTACTCTGATTTGGGATAATTGTATTTGTTATACCTAGGATTACTTGTGGATGTTTTGCTAGGGTCAAAACTAAGATTTCTAATTGCTTCATGTATATTGTATGCTTGTACATAATTAGGATTTTATAGCCTTAGAATGGTTGGTTTGACCTTACTTTCTGTTTCTTGACTGGTTGTGCATTTGGGGTGAAATCTTTTACTCGAATGTCTATCAAGTCTGGATTATGTACAATGGGTATACATTGGGCCATTGGCGAGATTAGCAGATACTTCTTGTGGAGTAGAGTTGTGGCTGGGGAGGAACCTAATATAATTAACTAGGAGTTTAGGTGTGGCACCTTGAGCACTCAAGTGTGAGTCTGTCACTGCATGAGAATGGAGTGATTTTGGAAATTAAGACCTCAGAATGAAGTCTAAGTCAACTATACATAGGTATGGAAGGTGGTATGGGCCCGTACTACTGAAAGCACAAGATCATAATGCGATTTAAAAAGAATCTCAAATGTACTAAGAAATTATCTAAGCAATGTGTTAGGGATAGGATCCTCAACCCTCATCAAATATTCAGGATCCTTAAATAATCTCAGGATCCCGACTATTACCTTTATTATTATTTACTAATATTTATAACGGTTATATTTTGTTCTTAATCAACACATGTGTAGAAATATTCAAGAAAATAGTTATTCTCATCAGGGTTTCGTCTCAACTATGCTAAAGACCCGGAATACCAAGTCAAATAACGTTCATGAAGCTGGTCATGGAGGATACCAGAAATATGGGACATCTTGTTAGCTAGTTTGGACTATTAATGGACACATGTATGCCTCACACACGACACTGTTTTTTACTCTAAGCTTACAATACAAATTTATTCATTTGTTCTTACTGAAATATTCTTTGTAATCACCATTTTTCATCAATAAAACCATCAAGGCGGGTGATCAGGATCACCTCCCAAGGTTTTTTGTCGGAAATCCTAGCAAGGATCAAGGGCTTTCCTTGTAGATCACTGTGTCATTCTCTTTACCATTTACTATTGCGCAATTTGAACATCACAACATCTTATTCAATTTGGTTAATTAGTACTTCTGTAATTTTTTACCAAAACAATCTGGCGTCCACCGTGGGGCCATGGTGTTCAAAATCCTCGAAAGATCATGTCCACACAATCGATCCTTTCTTCATCCTTTGCTCCTTCCATTCTAACAAAAAGCCTACCACCTCCTCCGAGTGGACCCCCTGGTAAGAGGAAAACGCCTGACACTTCCAAGAAAAACACCCCTTTGGTCACTAACCAAGGAAGTTTGCGATCTTCAAGGTTCCTGGATCTAAAGGCCTCTATCACTACTACACAACTCTTCGCTATGATGAGAAAAATGATGCAACAGGTGGCCCAGCAATAAGATGAGAATAGAGCACTGCTCAGAGAAGTGGAGAGGTTGAAGTTGGAATTTCAGAAATTCTAGAAAACAGTGCCCACAGTTGTGCAACCAAGGATCCTGAACTTCGATAATGAAGGATCCTCAGGAAATCACCAAAAGAACACAATTCCTGCCATTGTGGCATCACCCTGGGGGACAACCATGGACAATCGAGCTTCTATGATCAATGATCTGAATGAGCCTTTCAATACTCCTAGAAACCTTGATTCTAGTAATTTCTTAAATAGAAATACTATCAATACTAACTCTACTAATGTTGATATAGGAATAAATCCAAGCATGGCTAGAGAATTTCAGCAGTTGAGACAAATGATCTCAAGCGTACCCACGGTGGTCCAACGCATACCAGAGGCATCTCCAACAAGTCATAGGATCTCGAGGATCTTGTGATGACCCTAGCATGAAGCCTTACGATGGATTTAATGATAGAAGGGTGGTCCAACGCATACCATAGGCATCTCCAACACAGGATCTTGTGATGACCCTAACATGAAGTTCCTAACCGCTTCCAAACTCCTAGCATGAAGCCTTACGATGGAACTCCAGATCCTGAAGAACACGTAGCACAATACCGAGAAAGGATGGAGATCATTCCCATCCCAATGCACTTGAAGGAAGACTGCCTATGCAAAGGCTTCGGTTCAACCCTTACGGGATCAGCTCTCAAATGGCTGCTAAACGTTCCTCCATATTCTATTACTTCATTTGCACACTTAGTCAATATTTTCAATAACTAGTTTTCTTGTAGCAAAACCTTCGAAAACATCACTAGTGATCTCTATCGGGTGGTTCAGGATCCTAAGGAATGACTTAGAGATTTTGTTAACAGGTTTGACAAGGAAGCTCTAAGCATCCCCAACATCGACATGGCAACTGTTGTAGAGGCCTTCAATATGGGTCTAAGGAAGGACTCACCCTTCTATGAGGATCTTGTGATGACCCCATGCAAGAGATTAGACGAAGTTAGGTGCCAGGAATTGAGGTTCATAAGGCTTAAAGAGGATAAGAAATCCAGAAGAGAAGCAACCCTTCAAGTCAATACGAGAATTCCAATAGGAAGGCCGAATCCTCGGCTCCAAGATCCTACAAATCGAAGCCCTACTCCAAACCAGATCATCACAGGGTTAATGCCCTCAAAGATGAAGGAGAGGAAGAGGAGCTCCCTAAGATCAATGACTATTGTTTTCTATGGATATTTCAGGTTTAATATATGCTATGCAGGATCTCAGACACAAAGCAAGGTGGCCAAAGAAGGATAAAAATTCCACCGGCTGGAAAGACAAATCCAAATAATGTGCTTAGCATGAATATTTCGGTTACATGATGGAGGATTGCATAGCCCTAAGAAAGGAAATCAGCTACCTCCTTAGCAAGAGGCATCTCAAAGAGATTCTCAGGAGAAAAAAAATTCCAAGGAGAACAACCAGGATGGTTACAAGATCCCAGAGAAACCAGGATCTCCACCCCTAAACGCCAAGATAATTAACGTTATCTCAAGCGGATATAACATTTGTGGTACTTCTTATTCTCAGGATAAAAGACACACCAAGGTCTCTAAAACAGAGAAGGAGGATAACCCATGAAGGAATACCATGTTTAGCGATGATAAGGAAATCACATTCGACGAGATGAACAGGGAAGGGATTCAGGATCCTCACCATGACGGACTCGTGATAACATTGTACATGGCCAACCATTTTGTTAGAAGGATCCTTGTTGACAGAGGATCCTCAGTCAATATGGTAATCCTAGACGCACTAAAAAGGATGAACATCCCGAAATTAGAGATAATCAAAAGATCATTGGTCCTCATAGGATTTAGTGGGGATACCAAACACACTATTGGGGAGATAAAGCTACCGATATACATAGAGGGGGTAAGTTCTATACAAAATTTATGTGTTATTTACACTTCATCTTCTTATAATGTGATACTAGGTAGACCGTGGATACACGATATGAAAGGGGTGCCATCAACATATCATCAGTGTGTAAAAATGCCTACCCCTTGGGGAACAGTAAAGATCATGGGAGATCAACAAGAATCAAACGAATATAATAAAACCTCTATGAAGCCTACGACCAAACCCCAACAAGCATAGCAATTAAGGTAGGGGGCACGACATGTTCTAGAAACCAAGGAACAAGATGTGAAGGAAGTGCCCCTGAGCATCAAGGACCCTGAAGCTAAATTCCTCATAGGATCCTCAATACCTGAGCAAATTGAGCAAGATCTGTTGCTCTTCCTTTGAACAAGAAGCAAGACATTCACATGGAAACACGAGGATATAACACGTATAGACAAGAGTATGATCACTCACAAATTTAATATTGATCCGTCTTTCAGACTAATAAACCCAAAAGAGAAGGAAGTATGCACCTGAAAGGAATCAGATCATCCAAGAAGTAGAAAAGCTCCTCAAGACAAAATGATCAAGGAGGTGAAGTTCCCTAGATAGCTAGCTAACGTGGTTGCTGTATAGAAGAAGAACAGAAAATGGTGAGTATGTGTGGACTACATGGATCTTAACAAGGCTTGTCCTAAGGATCCTTTCCCTCTACCACACATCAACTCTATGATAGACACAATGATTGGCCATGAACTCCTAACCTTCATGGATGCTTCAGCAGGATTCCAACAAATCCAGACGGAGCCATCTGATCAAGAAGATACGGTGTTTTTAACACCAACAGGTAAATATTGTACATTGTAATGCCTTTTGGTCTTAAGAATACATGTGCAACATATCAAAGATTGGTGAATTGGATGGATAAGGACAAGTTGGGGGACACCATGGGCGTCTATATTGACGACATGGTGGTAAAGTCAATGAAACCTGAAGATCATCTCAGGGATCTCAAAGAAGCATTCGACATCCTAGATGAATACAATATGAAGTTGAATCCCCTCAAATGCCACTTTGGGATGAAGTCGGGCTAGTTCCTTGGGTATATGGTAACCAAGAAAGGAATAGAAGCAAGCCCAGAGCAGATTAAAGTAATCATCAAGCTGAAATCTCCATCTTCAATAAAAGAAATCCAAAGGCTAACCGGATGGGTAGCGCCACTCAACAGGTTCATTTCAAGATCCTCAGAAAGATGTAAACCCTTCTACGATATCTTGAAGAAGAACAAGAGGTTCGAATGGACTGAAGAGCATGGAAAAGCTTTTCAGGAACTCAAAAAAATACTTGAGTTTCGTGCCATTACGAGTAAAGCCTATAGATGGAGAGCCATTTCTCCTCTACCTCTTAGTATCCTCAAACGCGGTAAGTGTTGTCCTGGCCAAGGATCTTAAGGAAGTCTAACACCCTATCTTCTATGTAAGTAAAGGTCTTCTGGATCCTAAAACCAGGTACTCTCACCTCAAAAAATTAATTCTTGCCTTAGTAACTGCTTCTACTAAATTAAGACATTATTTCAAAACACATACTATACATGTAAAAACTAATTATCCTATTAAGGATGTCATGAGAAAACCAGAAATGTCAGGAAGGATGGAAAATTGGTTAGAGAAGTTAAGCACGTTCGACATCAGATATGAGCCAAGATCTTCCATAATGTCACAAGCATAAGCAAACTTTGTGGCTGACTTTAGTGATGATCTACAAAAAGAAGTAGACATGGAAGCCAAACAACTCCTAGAAGATGAACATTTGGGAAAATGTACATTATTCACATATGGAGCTTCAAACCAAAAAGGAACAGGGTTAGGGAGCATAATAAAATCGCCACAGGGGGATATCCTACCTAGGAAGTTAGTTGCGAATTCAATACTACCAATAACGAAGCTGAATATGAAGCACTCATCATGGGACTACAATTGGCTAAGGATCTTAAAATCAAGGATCTTCAGGTATTTGTTGATTCTTTATTACTAAGTAATCACTTCAATGGATCTTATGCAGTGAAAGGTGAAAGATTAGCACTATATCTGGATATCCTCAAAAAATTAGCCTCTGATTTTGAAAACTTTAGCCTAACCCCAGTTCTTAGAGAAAAAAACATAGAAGCAGACGCATTAGTCAACTTAGGATCCTCCCTAAGGATCCCACCAAAAACGAAGATCCCTATAATCCATATAATAACTCTAGCCATAGAATCCCTTCCCAACAAATCAGAGGATCATGAACAGCCAATAAGCGTAGTAGCCATCGAAGATCCTGGCCCTTAGATCCCTCCTTAAATGGATCCTGACGAACAAGATCCTCAAGGAAGTCCATAATCATGGACCCAACCCATTATGGAGTATCTTCGAAGTGGCACAATTCAAACCGAAGAAGAAATCAAAAGAGAATTCAGAACAAGAGTCTCAAGATTCTTAATAATCCAAGGTAAACTCTATAAAAAGTCTATGGCAGGTCAATACCTTAGATTCTTGGAAGATCCTGAAGTTGCAGAAGTCTTGAAGGACATACATGAAGGAGACTGTGGCAATCACACTAGGGGCAGATCCTTATGCTCCAGGATATTAAGAGCAGGATACTACAGGCCAACCATGAGGAGAGACTCTTTCCTACATGCTCAAAAGTGCGATGCTTGCCAAAGACATAACAACATCCTACATCAACCAGCAGAACCTATACATCCTACTATCTCTCCATGGCCATTCATGAATGGGAAAATTACCAATTGCTCCAGGGGGAAACGTCTTCATGCTGGTGATGACTGATTATTTCTCAAAATGGATTGAAGCCAAAGCATTCATTCAGGTAAGAGACAAATAGGTGGTATCGTTTATCAAATGTAATATCTTGACCACGTTCAGGATCCCAGTTGAAATTCTATGTGACAATGGATCCCAATTTATAAGCAAACGAACAAGAGACTTTTGCACAAATTGGGGAATCAAAATGATAATGTTCAATCTTGTTCATCCCCAAGATAATGGTCAAGAAGAATCCAACAATAAAATCAAATTAAAATGATAATGTCCACTCCTCGATTACATTACTGACTTAAGCATCGGAGGAGCGTTAGTTAGACTAACGCCCACCCGTAGCTAATGTTTGCAATGCGGAACAATGCACAACTAAGGAGCTCCATAAGCAACGATCCTGAAACATGAGGATCCTTGAAGATGAAGATTCTGTAACAACAGGATCCCCAAGCTTGAAGATCCTGAAACATAAGGATCCTCACGAATAAAGATCCTGAAACATAAGTCTCCTAACACACGAATATCTTAGCATCTTAACAATTTCATTATATCAATGGTATAATTTTTAAACTATTAAATACACAAGCTAAATACTGATCATCTCTCCCATGGTTAAGGGTACTTAATCCCCTCTAAGGTTTAAAGAGCTAATTACCTCTTTCACACGAACTAAGTTTTATACACCTCGCTTAAAGGCATGATGTCTAACTATGGGATACAGATAAGGGGATTATTTCACAATGTAATGGCTTGGCAACCCTATTATCCTTGAACATAAGTGAAGATCCTTGAGGCTTATAACATTTGCATGTTAACCAAAATTTGGGATCATACCCCAGTGATTACCTAAGGTTTATCACATTTTCATGTTATCCAAAAATTGGGATCCTACCCTAGCGATTACTTAAGGTTTATAACATTTTCATGTTATCCAAAAGTTGGGATCTTAACCCCAAAATAACATAAGGTTTGTAACATCTTTATGATTGGGAATCTTCCCCAACAAATATACACAAATCATAACATTATCATGAGATATGTCACAGGTTGGGATCCTCCCCAGTATAGAACATTAACATGTTAATAGTTGAATTTATGGTGTTACCCAAGAATATTGTCAAAATTTATAACCTGAACAGGTTATCCTGAGAAGGGAATCCTCCTGCAGGACCCTCATCAGTAAGGATCCTAATCTTTATGGATCTTCATCGTTAAGGATCCTTATCGATCCTCATTGGTGAAGAACCTAATTGTCAGAAGTCAACAGTGAACCTAAGTTCTTTTTGAAGTTGAGAATAATCATCAGTAAATTCTAAGGTTGAAGAGCTTATGAAGCTTAAGGAAAATCTTGAAGATAATCAGGTTCCATCTATACTTACTCTCGAAAAGCTCTAAGTAAAGCTTAAGGATCTTAAACTTTCTAGGATCCTGAGCGAAAATTATTTTGTTATCAGAATTCAAGCATGATTAAAATAATTCACTAAGAAGATTTTGTCTCAAGATTATTTGTAGGAACCAAATTTTCTAGGATCTTAATTATTCAAGGATCCTAATATCATGACAATCATGTAGAAAAACCAGAAGAGATATATGAAAGGAAAATACTACCATGTCATTCAAAAAAGGGTTGTACACCAACCCAGCCAAAAGATTAATTATTTTTACATTACTAATAAAAACAAAAACTACTTAAGATAATTTTTTGCAGGCCTAGACCTTAGCCTGGTCATCATCAGCCATATCTTTCTTCTCCCTTCCATCGGTTAGCAGCAATACATGATCCTGATTGATGGTAGCAGGCTTACCAATCAATTTAGTTGGTGCCTCGTGCCAACCACCCACATCCCAGGAACTTGCATTCTCAAAATCTTCTGCCAACTTAATCTTACCCTCCAGGATAGCCATCGCAACACTAGTCTTCGCATCAACAGTCACCTCCTCGAGATCCGCAGAATGCTCCTCCTCTCTCTTGGCCTTTTGTTTGGTCAACAACTCCACCCTCTGGAGAAGATCCTCATTGGTGGCCTTCTAGGTTTTCTCATGCTCTTTTAGAGCAAATTCGGCACAGATCCTGAGATCATTGGTCAACTGACAGACATGAGTGGAGACCTGAAAGAAATGTAAACATCAGCAAAAGAAGAGACAAATATGAGAAACTAACAATGCTAATATATAGCAAACTTACAGCTTGGGAAAACAAGGTTAACTTTCTAAGAGCATCCTCGATGCTGAGGTTCTCCAGGCCGAAGTCTATAGCCTCAGAAGTCTTCCGCTTACGGGATCCTGAAGCCTTAACTGTAAGGTCTATGTGATACCTCTTAGGAAGAGGAAGGGTAACACCTTTTTCATGCTTAACCTGGATCAAACCATTGGTCAAATCATCTTTAAGATCTACTAAACCAAAACGAGCCTTGGATCGAGTAGTCTTGGAACCTACCAAATATCCCCATCTATTCAAGATCCTTATTAGTCAAAAAGAAATATCTTAGAGAAGTAGTATTACTGGTGGCCATAGAAGCGGTAGTAGAAGAACCCTCTTGGAGACTAGAATGTTCAAGCTTGAATGACCTTTCAAGTACAGGAAGTGCAAGAAATTTGGAATCTTATCCTCGGAATCACCAGTAATAGGAACAAGCTCCTCAAATTAAACGCTGCATCAAAAAAAATAAGGAAACTAAATTTCAAGATCTTTAAAGTCTAAATTTAAATCCTACACTTTTTAATCCATGTTTTCGACAGGGAATCCCCATTGGGAGTCGAATCACGTCTCACGAAGAAGTATTTTTCCTTCCAAGCACCATCATTTTGTTTCGATCTCAGATAAGGTGGTGTTTGTTTGTCTTAACTCTTAGCAGGAAACAGGAGGAACCAAAAGTGGAAAGATCTTAAGTGAAAGCCAACTCGGGTGACCCAATGTCCATATTCTTGGATTGATTCAAACGATCAATCCAAAATAGGATCCTCCAAACCACAAGCATAGTTTGGATATAAGAGATTTGGGTAGTCGAAAAGAAATCATGAATGATACCAGTAAAAGGGTAAGTTAAAACTAAAGTAAATGGATATTCAAGGAAGCAAACCCACGTCGAGGAAACAAAATCTGGTTGAGCATTAGCATTAAAGGACGAAAAACTACACCTGAAGGAAAAGCCCCAATGGCTTTCAGCGATTCCATATCCTCATCGTTGAAGGAACAAAACTCGTCATAAGATAAGTTTCTTGATCGCTAAAGTCATTCTCGGGAGGAGTAACAACACTAACTCAAGGAAGACTAGTTTTCTTAGCCATGATAATGGAAATCGGAACAACATATAACAAGTAAGAGGAAAAGAATTACCTTCACAATGAGGCGATGACGACTCGAGAGAATAAAAAATAAATTACAGGAAGCCCTTATTTATAGCACGAAAGAGATAAGAAAGATGATTTGACTTCTTCTCGGTTACCATGAGTAGATAAAACTTACCCATTGAGAATTAATTTTAAACTCTCCTTTTATCTCTTTAATTTAAGTTATTCCTTTGATATTTATGAAATTAACTCTTACAATAATAACTTGAGGGCGATTGTTAGGGTCAGGATCCTCAAAGCCTTTAGGATCCTCTACCCTCATCAAATAATCAGGATCCTCAACTATCTCTGGATCTCGACTAGTACCGTTATTATTATTTACTAATATTTATAACGGTTATATTTTGTTCTTAATCAACACATGTGTAGAAATATTCAAGAAAAGACTTATTCTCAATGTAGTTTCATCTCAACTATGCTAAAGACCTGGAATACTAAGTCAAATGACATTCATGAAGCTGGTCATGGAGGATCCCGGAAATATCGGACATCTTGTTAGCTAGTTTAGACTATACATTGACACATGTATACCTCACACATGACACTGTTTTTTACTCTAAGATTATGATATGAATTTATTCACTTGTTCTTACTGAAATATTCTCTGTAATCACCATTTTTCATTAATAAAATCATCAAGGCAGGTGATCATTATCACCTCCCAAAGTTTTGTGTTGGATATCCTAGCAAGGATCAAGTTCTTTCCTTGTAGATCACTTTGTCATTCTCTTTACAATTTACTATTGCAAAATTTGAACATCACAACCTCTCATTCCATTTGGTTGATTAGTACTTGTGTAATTTTTGACCAAAACACTATGTATAGTGTTTATATGCACTTTATCAGGTTTGACCTTTTTCTTCGTGTACTTGAGTATGATGGTTATCCGAGGTTCCATCTCTGACAAACCAGAGGTAAAGTACCAGCGATGATGAGATCCGTAGGATCACAGCCACATATGTGGCCACGACGGTTACGGAGGTTATCCCAGAGGTGTTTGGGTCTATCAAGACCGCGATGATCGAGATGTTTGACATGCACTACACGGTTGTCACGGAGGCTACTACTGCTACAACCACCAAAGTTGTTGCCGCCTCGAGACTACACGTTGGTGTACGATGCAGTACTCGGAGTTCAAGAACACAAAACCCCATAAATTTGATGGGGTCTTGGACCCTATTGTACCCATGAGGTGGATCGCTGATGTTGCGGGATGCTTTTTTTACACCTTCTCTTGTCTAAATTATTCAAAGGTTTGCTTTTCTATGAACCTACTTATCTTGGGGGCAAAAGATTTGTAGAAGTTTGTGACTATTGGCTATTCACCCGTGTAGCGGGCCGCAATGACATGGGATCGATTTGTTGAGATGTTTCGAGATGAGTACGTTCCTTTGGAGGAGAGGGAGAGGTTGGCTCAAGAGTACCTATCGCTCCGAAAGACGATGTAGATAGTGACTCAGATAACCATGATGTGCCATGAGAGAGCCTTATTCCGACCTGAGTACGCATCCAATGAGGAGGAACATATAACCTAATACTTGAGTATGCTTAAGAAGGATATTAGAGAGTTCATGACAAACTCCTAGAACCAGACATTAGTTGAGTTGTAGTCCAATGCTAGGAGGAGGGAGATTGAGTTGGAGCTGCATGTACGAGAGTTCGTGACAAACTCCTAGTACCAGGACAATAAGTACGACTATGTTCCATGTATTTTCCGCATGATATCTTGAAGAACAGAGGATTATATGATCCCTTATCTAAAGGACGCGTCACTGACTGGGTCAAAGTCGACAGCGGCTTTTGAAAGCTACGATTGCTAATTGGATCCTGAAGTTGCATTGACAGCTATAGTTATTAGACTTATCCAAGTAGGAGACTGTTGGATTTGGTGTCTAATCCCATACCTATAACTGCGATGTACTTGACCCGATTGTAGCATGGTCCTTTTGAGTTGCCTTCACCAGTGCAATTTGATAGGATGGACTTTTGAGAATAAGGATATTTATGATTTATTAATATATTATAAGTATATATTAATTAATAAATCATATTATTTAATTAGTATTGATAAAGAATTAATTTGGAATTAATTTAGAGATGAAAAGAGATTAATTAAGTATACGGGGACTGATTAAGTAAATAAATGATTCTTATAGTGTGGGCCAATGATCCATGCTTAATTAGGATGGGCTAAACCAATGTAATAGTCCATGGATAGTCAATGGAGGTTTAACCCATGGAGCCTGAGTAATATGAAAGGTCATGGTGCATTAGGGCTTGCAAAGATGTAACCCTAGCATTTGTTACACTATAAAATGAATCCCCTAGAGCCAAAATTGGTTACCCCTGTCATTCTAAGAGTTTGATATTGATTTTGTGCTAACTAGCTTATTCTCTCAAGTCTCCTCTTTCATTTGGTGTTTGTGACACATTAGAGGCATCATACTTGAGGTGCTAAAGCTTTCAAAGGCCAAGAACTACAACTACATCAAGATGTATGCATCTAACTATGAGTTTTGTAATGTATATCCTCCGTTATATGCTAGTTAGGATGTATACTTTGGAAAATTGAAAATGCATGTATAATTTGAGAAAACATAGATCTAAAGCATCTAGGGTTGCATGTGCACTATAGGAGTGTTATAGTGCTTAAAACCTAACAATGTCTTCTGCAGGGTTGCTCCGGTTTCTTACATTATATGGTGGATATGCGAGTGGAGGAAAATAATATTGTGGATGATGTGCCCATTGTTCTAGAATTTCCTGATGAGTTCCCAAAGGATCAGCCAAGGGTGCCTCCCGAGAAGAAGGTTGAGTTCAAATTCATTTGATTCCGAGTGCGGCTCTGATAGCCAAGGTGTCCTATCACTTAGCACCCTTCATATATGCAGGAGTTGTTTATATAGTTGTAGGATCTGTTAGACAATGAATTCATTAGACCAAGCAGATCGTTGTAGGGAGCACCGATCCTGTTTGTGAAAAAGAAGGATGGTTCACACAGGATGTGTATTGACTGAACAAGCTGATGGTGAAGTACCGTTATCCACTTATGAGGATTGATGATTTATTTGACCAACTTCATGGGCCATCTTGGTTTTCCAATATTGATTTGGGATCACATCGACATCATATGATTATCTGAGATGAGGATGTGCCGAAGATGGCCTTTAGGACTCACTATGGTCATTATGAGTTCATGATGATTCCCTTTGGGCTCACCAATGCATTGATAATGTTCACGGATCTCATGAACTAGGTGTGCAGGTCAATGCTTGATCGATTGGTGATAGTGTTTTTCGATGTTAACCTGGTCTACTCTAAGACCAAGGAGCAACACAAAAAGCATTTACGGGAGGTATTGGAGACCTTGAGGAGGGGGGGGGGATTTATGCCAATTTCTCCAAATATGAGTTCTAGTTGCATGAGGTGTAGTTTTTAGGACATATCGTCATCTAGAAAGGAATATTGGTGGACCCGGCCAACATAGAGGAAGTGGTATATTGGGAGGTTCCGAGGACACCATCTGAGATTAGGATTTTCCTTTGTTTAGCAGGTTATTATCGGGGGCGTATTCATGAATTCTCCAAGAGTGTTTTTCCATTGACACATTTGAGGAAGAATAATGTTTCCTTCCGGTGGGGGCCAGATCAGCAGACATATTTTGAAACTTTGAGGCGTAAATTGTGCGAGGCTCTGATTTTGACTCTCCTTGAGGGTATGGATGACTTTGTGGTATATTTCGATGCATCGATTATGGGCCTGGGTGCAATTCTTATACAGCAGGTTATGTGATTGTGTATGCATCAAGGCAGATGAAGCCTCATGATGTCAACTACCCTATATATGATTTGGAATTAGGGCAATGGTTTTCACCCTCAAGATATGGAGACATTATTGGTATGAGGTTGTGGGTCGTTTACTCAGTGCGACATATTGTAGGTTCCGGTTACTATTAGGGTTAGGCAACCCTTATTGGAGGAAGCTCGTAAGTCGAAGTTTTCGATCCACCCGGGGGCCATGAAGATGTAAAGAGATATGATATTGAGTTATTGGTTGCCATGTATGAAGAGTGAGATAGCATGGTTTATGGAACAGTGCTTGACTTTTTGGAAAGCCAAGGCCGCAAATAAGAGGCCTCACAACAAAATACAACCGTTACCCATCCCTATGTGGAAGTGGGAAGAGATCACCATGGATTTTATTACAAAGCAACCAAGTTTGGCACGTAGGGTTGATTCTATCTGGTTCATTGTTAATAGGTTGACCAAGAGTGCACATTTCATCCCTTTCGTTGAGACTATATCAGCCGATAAGCTGACCGAAATCTACATCAAGTAGGTAGTGATTCGGCACGGGGTACGAGTTTCGGTGGTTTTCATTCATGATGTTCGCTTCACCTTTAGGTTTTGGGGGAAAATTCATGAAGAATTGGGTACCGAACTTCGTTTCAGCACTGCATACCACCCTCAGATTAACGGACCAAGTGAGCGGACTATGCAGACTTTCAAGGATATGCTCATGGATTATGTGCTACATTATCACGGGAGTTGGAAAACTTATCTTCAATTGACCAAGTTCTCCTACAACAATAGTGATCATGCCAGTATTGATCGACCACCCTTTTAGATGCTACACGGGAGGAAATTTCAGAACCTGTTTTGCTGGGGCGAGGCCAGGCACAGAGTTATGAGGATTACTAAGGTAGCGCTCAAGACCACTGAGTTGATACAACAGGTGTATAATCAGCTGTAGACCGCGAAAAGTCACCAGAAGATTTATGCAGATCGGCAACGTTCAGACCTCGAGTTTCAGGTTGGAGATTTTGTGCTTCTGAAGTGTCACCTTGGAAATGTGTCATCCGATTTCAGAAGCAGGGCAAGTTGGGTCCCAAATACATTCGTCCATTCCGAATTATTGCCCAAGTAGGCAAGGTTGCATATCGGTTAGATCTTCTTGATGAGCTTGGTGAGATTCACAACATTTTCCATGTCTGTCAGCTGCGAACGTGTTTAACTGAAAATTCTGCAATGGTACCTTTGGTCGATATTCAGGTTCATAAGAGTCTGAATTATGTGGCTTGATCAATTGTGATTATTGAGAGGAAGACAAATACCGTACGCAACAATGTGGTGGATTTAGTGAAGGTGCATTGGCAACATCAGAAAGGTTTTGAATGGACTTGCAAACTTGAGGAGGAGATGATGGAGCATTATCCTGTTTTAGTTGTGGCAGCGGACTTTGAGGACGAAGTCTGATTCATGTGGGTGAGAGTTGTAACATTATGATCCTTGAGGTATGAAAATGTGTAGTATCATGTGAGGTTTAGGAGGGTAACCACCTGAAGGAAGCATCGTCACATCGTGACATGGCCACGTCATCGATATGGATCATTTGAGTGTCACGACGTGACACATATTGGGTCAGAATGTCACAACTAACCATATGCAAAACCTTAAATCTAAACGTGGACCCTATTTAAAGAAGGTGGGGGGCTAGGGTTTCCTTCACCCCCGACCTACATCACCTGAAATGCTCATTTGGATAAACTTTACCTCTCTTGAAGCTTCTAAGCTCATGTTTCTATATTACATCAAGTACATTGTTTAAATATTACATATCCATAGCATAATATGTTTGAGAGTCACAAAACATAACATCCTAACACACTTGGTAACTTTCTTCAGCTTATCTCTTACCTGAGAATAGAAGTTGTTTTGAAAACGTCAACATATATAATGTTGGTGAGTTCATAAGCATGTTTGATATAAAACTAGTTTGTATTGTTTGTAAGACCCAGAAAATCCGATATTTTCTATACCAAAAACTGTTTGCGAAAAAAAGATGTAATGATCCTATAAGTGCATACGTATGTGATTTCAAAACAAGTAAAACTGATTGTTATTTAACATTGATTCTTGTATTATAGTTGTTGTATGTAGGAGTGAATAATGTTGTTCCCCGGAAAACCCAATGTTTTCCGATATAAGTAATATGATAGTTTTGTATTATTGTATTGTTACAACGAATGAATATGATTCTCCATCATTACTTCTATGGTATTGGATCTCTATGTGATTCGTTATAACCATGCATAATAATGACTAGTTCGTTTGTCTTGGCATTCTTGCGAATGCCGGTATTGAATTAAGATTTTGTCACCCTAGACTAGACGAGTCTAACTGTAGCGAACAACTTAGGTGTGGGGGAGTCACTCCCATATAGATCTATACACAAACTCTCGCTCTCCCTCCAGGAGACTCTGGTTATAACTACAGACTACGACCGACACTTATTAGTGTCACACGTTATTTCCTACTAAATCTAACTGAAATTGAATAACCTTGTTTAACAACCCGATTTATGTTAGCTTGAATAAAAGGTAAGCCTAACAGACGAAGAGAAAAGGGCAACAGAGACCCACTAATCATGTATGTTATTATGGGCTGTCGAGTATACGACAGACACATTAGCCCATCACGCATATGATTGATTTGGACCTTACTAGCAATGCAAATGGGCCACTAAGGCCCAATAGCATGTAAAAGTCATTGAGGGTCCATTAGGCATGTAATTGGGTCACCAAAGGCCCAATAAACATGTGTGATTATATTGGGCCCAAATAGTCATGATATTGGGTCATGAAGGCCCAATAGCACGAATAGACAATATTTGAGCCCAACCATTGAATCATTTATAATTCATTTATCTTAAGTTCGAAATTTAGCTATTTGTTTTAAGCGAAATGTTTATTCGAAGTATTAAACCGCTTTGATGTTTGATTTATAACGAAGCTTTGGTTATATATATATATATATATATATATATATATATATATATATATATATATATATATATATATATATATATATATATATATAACTATGCGTTATAAACTTGATATTTTTAACCCAAAAAGTTATAATTTGTCGATTTGGTCCACAAACATTTAGATTGACCATTGTAGCCCCTTTATCTATAAAATGGCACTTTTAGTCCTTTTTTATGAAAATTCACATTTTTGGTCCTTAAACCATTTTTCATGACATTTTCGACGCAAACATTATTTGAATAATGATTACAGTCCAAAACTTTTGTATTTGTCATTTGCAGCCTTTATTTGTAAATCGTTTACATTTTTGGCTTAATTTCCGTAAGTTTTACAATTTTGACCCCAAAATCAAAAACATTGCATTTTTAGTCCAATTTGGTAATAAAATCGTTTTCAACCCCTGAAACTTGTTGATTTATGTTTTAGACTCATACTTTTATGGATTTACAAATTCAGTCCCTAAAACGTCTGCATTTTCGCAAGTTTGGACCCAAAATCCGTGAGGCCCAAATTTAAAGCCCATTAGCTAAAAATTATGTTTTTGGCCCTTTGAAAAGTGTTATTTTCATAAAAATCAGATTTTATGTAAATAAATACCTTATAACCCTCATAAAACCGAAAATTATAAATTTTCACCCAAACTTTGTTATTTTTGCAAAATGACACTTGTAAAGATCTTTGGCTTTGTTTTTTTCACTTATTAAACTTAAGGACTCTTAGATCTATGATGTATGTTGTTTATTATGTTTTTGTTTATGATTCTTTCACCCTTTTTGCTATAGATCTCGAAATATCTCAAGTATTAACATATTATCACAACCAAAAACCAAAGAAATCACACAATACATGCAAACACACATAGATCAACACATAACACTTGTATTCTCCCCCTAAAAACAAGTAAAAACCAAAAACAAGGGGGTATGAACTCACCTTGATTAGTTGTTTCGGTTTTGAAGAAGATGTGAAGAAGATTTTTGGTCCTAGCAAGCCTCCTTGAGTTGATTTCGAACTTATGAAGCTTCTAAGGTTTTCATGGAATAAAGCTTTGTAAGAAAGAGTTCTAGATGTTTTAATGGAAGAAGATGTTGTTGTTTGATAGCACTTACCAAAGATTGACAACACTTGATGAAGATCCTTGAATCCAAGGTAAATTTTCGAGATTTCTTTGAAGGAAGAAGGAAGATGATCTTTGAGACTAATGGAGAGAATTTGTGTAATGTGTGTGTGTGTGTTCCTCTTGGCTAAATATAAGTAGAGAGGGGGGGGGGGGGGAGAGGAGTGAAATGACCATTATGGATGTATGTTGGTCCATGCATGGGGATATGAAGGGTAATATGGAGGTGGCACCTCCCAAAGTCAACTCTCCCCATTATACTTCTTTTCCTTTTTTTAATACTTGGGCCAATATTTGGGCTAGGAGGAAGGAGGTAATTTGATTTGGCCCACTTCTTATCTTGGTTCGAAATTTTTAGGTCCATAAAGAAGTTTTCGGCCCATTGGGCCTTTAGGGTAGTTTACGGCCCAATTTGCATAAAAGAATGAGTTTTATGGCCCACTAGGGCTTATTGGATTTGTTATGGCCCAATAAGGCCCATTAAGGTAAAACAACTCATTTTGGATTCATTATGGCCGAAAATGTTAAGTTTTATGAAAGTGGGTCCAATTAGGGCCCATTTAAGGGTCCTAAGACCAAAATAGTCAAATCGGAAGCTTATTGGTCCATTAGACCCGATAAGGAAATCCTAGTCCATAATGGACTTAAACTAGGATTTTCAGGGTTTCCAATCTTTTGTTGACCATTTGAAGTGTTTGTATAGAGTGTTTGATGGAATTTTGTTGTTATTGAATAAATATCATGCATACTTTCAAGTTTTAGTCACAAATGTTACTCTTGTTAATGTTTACAAAAACCTTAGAATTCCTAGTTGTGACAAAATAAGAAGTTTTGGTTCTTAGTTTCTCCAAGCAAGCCCTCATAATCCTTGTATGTAGCTTTTGGAGTTCTTCTAAGTCTTCAAACTCTCATCCTTTGTTGTATGCCTCTTAGATCTAGGTTTTAAGCCATTTTTCCCTATTTGTGAAGATGGGATGAATATTAAAGATAAATTTTGCAACTTTATGATCTTTTTGAGTCCTAAGAACATTATATCTCATAAATCTTGGATGTGGTTGTGATTTGAGTACTTTGCATGGATTTTTAGGTTATATTTCATCTTTTGACCTAGATTTGGGATGGACATGCATGTCCATAAAGTTTGCATTTTTAGGGATCATTAGGATCCCTAAAACCCTTCTTGAAGTCTTGGATTGATTCATTAAGTTGTTAAACCAATTTTCTTGTCATGATGTTTTGGTTGCCACGACATGGAGACTAGGGAGAGGCTCGCGACTATTTTAACCTTTTTATGCAATGTTGTGACCAATAGGAGGTCACGATGTGGCGGCTCTCTGAAGTTGACTTTGATTGTTAACTTATTGACTTGGGTTGACTTTTGTTCAAGGGCTAGTTCTTGGGTATATTTTAAGGTTGAACCTTGTTGGATTGTTAGGTGTGTTGTAGCACCGATTTCGTGGCAGTTAGTTGTGGTTTATCTAACCTCACGAGACAAGTGAGCTTTCTCACTATACTATGTAGGATGCTAGCTATCTTTGTGAATCTTGCCTATGTATGTTGGGTTGGGCCTATTTTTATGTAGGTTGGGTTGGGTCCATTATCATGCTGGCTTGGGCCCATTTACACGAATATTGGGGTGGGTGTATTTGATGGGTTTTTGGACATAAGAACTTTACCTATGTGCACATACAACCCTATAGCGTAGATCTAGGTTTCACTAATTGAACATGCAACATATCCAAGACATTCATGGCTAGATCTAATGCAAACTAACAATTGAAACATATGAAAACAGATCTAGAATAATACCTTAAGTTACTTGCTTGAAACCTTCTTCTTCTTGGAGCTTAGAGTCACAAATGTCACTCCTCTAATGGCTTACAAACGCCAACTAGCAAGAAGATGATTTGAGAGAGATGAGGAAGAGGGAAATCGGCTCTAGGGTTACTCCAATCACAAGGTGGCCGATTTCCTCAACCCTATGGGTCTATTTATACTGTGAGCTCCTAGGGTTTCACCTTAAAACCCTAATTGGATAACATAGCCTGAAAGAAATCCAAATCCTCTTCTAGATAGGGCCTTGGACGATTTCTAGGTGATCCACATCCCTAAAGTCGTCCAACCCATATCCATAAGGGTTCTTGGCTCAAAATACAACTTTCACACATTTGACAGTTTATACCCCTTTATTTAGTTAATCTCTTTAAGTCACCAAATTAATTCCTAATTAATTTATGACTTATATTAATCAAATAATATTATTATTATTATAACATATGATTCTTATAATACATTAATAATAACATCTCTTCTCTCTAAATCATCCTATCAAGTTGCTATTGTGAAGGCAACCCAAAAGGACCATGCATAACCGGGTCAAGTACTTACTAAATATAGTTACAGCCTTAGACACTAATCCAACAGTCTCCCACTTGGACAAGTCTAGTAACTATAAACGCAAACACAATCCGATTAGCAATCGTAGCTCTTAAAGACGCTGTCAACTCTGATCTTATCAGTAACCTGTCCTTTAGATAAGGGATCGTACAGTCCTCTGTTTTGATATTGTTCAGACAATTTCATGAAACATTGTCATACTCATTGTCCAACAACTATTTTCTCGATCTCAGATTTATTTGACATAGAAATTAATTGAACACATCAATTCAGTCCTGACCGGGCTCGACACATAAGTCAAATCAAATCATCGAGCGGCCGTGATATTGCTCTTACCCTCTTAGGATAAAAGTAACAGATAAAATTCAACTTATATGCATTTACTTATCAACTAACCAACTATACACAACAATGCGTTTTATGACATCAATTTACTGATGCGGTTTCGCATTATCAATGTACAACCAATTAGTAAATAATAAACCATATATCTAGGTTTTAAGACCATATGATTTATCGTCTTGTGATGACTCCAAATTGATTCCAGCAAGCGCGGGTTTATTCCAATGCTCAAAACTTGTTCATAAGCACTCATGAACGTTGCAACAACCCTTTGCTATGTCTAATACCATTTAGACAATCTACACACCAATTCATGACAATCTTCATTCATACCTACTTCCAACATATGAACGATTGTGGACTGTTTGAATAATTTGATTATTCTTAACAAACTCAATTATTCTGGAAGTCAAAACATGCAAAGTGAAACAATAGCTAAACAATTAACATAAGACAGTAACATTACTTATAAATAATACTCCTTTATTTAATCATCAAATATCAATTACATATATCTATTACACGCTTCTAATACTATCTAATATAAACTAATATCATCCTTCAGTCCAATACTCCTCGCATGCTGCAAGAGCTTAACCCTGCTCAGTCCCTTCATAAGCGGATCTGCTGGGTTATCTTCTGATGATATCCTCTTAACCACGAGGTGTCCTTCTACTCGATGACTAATAAAGTGATATTTTCTGTCAATATGCTGAGATTTACCATGATCCCTCGGTTCCTTGGTCAAGGCAATCGCTCCTTCATTATCACAGAAAATTTCCATGGGCTCCTTTATGGAAGGCACAACTCCAAGATCACCAATGAAGTTCTTCAACCATATTGCCTCCTTTGACGCTTAGCTCGCTGCAATGTACTCTGATTCGCACGTTGAATCAGCTACAGTTTCTTGTTTGGAACTTTTCCAAGTTACTGCTCCTCCATTAAGGGTAAAGACACATCCCGACTGCAAACGGTAGTTGTCCCTGTCGGTCTGGAAACTGGCGTCACTATACTCTCGCACCTTCAAGTCATCACTCCCTCCGAGGACTAGAAACCATTCCTTGGTCCTCCGAAGGTACTTAAGGATGTTCTTGACCACAATCCAATGTGCTCTACCAGGATTCCCTTGATATCTACTGACCATGCTCAAAGCAAAGGCCACATCAAGACGAGTACAAGTCATAGCGTACATGATTGAGCCAACTGCGGACGCATAAGGTACTCGGCTCATCTCAGCTATCTCGGCTTCGGTACTTGGACTTTGAGTCTTACTCAACTTAGTATTACTATGTATCGGTAGTTCTCCCTTCTTCGAGTTTTCCATACTAAAACGTTTTAGTACCTTATCTAAGTAAGTATTTTGACTAAGTCCTATTAGTCCCTTACTTCTTTCTCTCACTATCCTTATTCCCAAAATATAGGAAGCCTCTCCGAGGTCCATCATAGCGAAGCACTTCCCGAGCCAGGACTTTACCTCCTGCAGAGTCGGGACGTCGTTTCCTATGAGCAGTATGTCATCGACATACAAAACGAGAAAGCTAACTATGCTCCCACTGGCTTTAACATATACACATGATTCATCTTCGGTTCGTACAAATCCAAACTCTTTGACTTTCTCAACAAAGCAAAGATTCCATCTGTGAGACGCTTGTTTAAGTCCATAAATGGACTTCTCAAGCTTGCACACTCTATTTGGATGCTTCGGATCGACAAAACCTTCTGGATGAGCCATGTAAACATCCTCAGCCAACTTCCCATTAAGGAAAGCAGTTTTGACATCCATTTGCCATATCTCATAATCATGAAATACAGCAATGGCTAGCATCACCCTAATAGATTTTATCTTCGCAACTGGTAAGAAGGTCTCGTCATAGTCAACTCCGGGAGTTTGAGTAAAGCCCTTCGCAACCAATCGCGCCTTGTACGTGTGCACATTCCCATCCATGTCGGTCTTCTTCTTGAAGATCCATTTGCACCCAACCGTCTTACGTCCGGGCACATTGTCAACCAAATTCGAAACTTGGTTGTCATACATGGACTGAATCTCGCTGTCCATTGCCTCTTTCCATTTTGCAGACTCCGGGCCTGCCATGGCTTCCTTATAGCAATTAGGTTCATCTAGATTTATTAGTGTACTATCACTAATATACGTGTCCCCTTCGGTAGTAATATGAAAACCATACAACTGGGGTTGAACTCTAACTCTTTCGGAATGTCTAAGAGGTAATGACTCGTCAATTGGTTCAACCGGAGTTTCCTCCTCGGGTTAAGCGCCAGTGATAGAGGTTCCTTCATCACTCGGCTCTTGAATCTCTTCAAGATCGATCTGCCTCCCACTGTCTCCTTGGCTTATGAGTTCTCTCTCTCGGAAAACCCCTCTCCTCGCAACGAAGACAACATTGTCACTCGGTCTATATAAGAGATATCCAAAGGATTTTTGTGGGTAGCCAATGAAAATACATCGCTCACTACGAGGTTTGAGCTTGTCATGAGTTTCTCGTCTTACGAAAACTTCACAACCCCAAACCTTGATATGTGCCAACGAGGGAGCTTTCCCTGTCCACATCTCGTGAGGTGTTTTGGCAACCTTCTTTGTAGGGACTCGGTTAAGGATATGTGCGGCAGTCTCTAAGGCATACCCCCAAAATGAGATAGGTAGTGAAGCACGACTCTTCATAGAACGAACCATGTCCAACAAGGTTCGATTGTGCCTTTCTACCACACCATTTAACTACGGTGTCCTAGGTGGCGTCAATTGTGAAACTATTCCACATTCCTTGAAATAGTCGTGGAATTCAAGACTTAGGTACTCTCCTCCTCGATCGGATAGAAGCATCTTTATTTTCCTGCCCTATTGATTCTCCACTTCATTCTTGAACTCTTTGAAATTTTCAAATGTTTCAGACTTGTGCTTGATTAAGTAAATATACCCATATCTACTATAATCATTGGTGAAAGACACGTAGAAGCGGTTTTCATCCTTTGTGGTGGATCTAAAGGGCCCACATACATCAGTATGTATGAGATCCAATAAACCCTCACCCCTCTCACAAGTGCCAGTGAAGGGTGACTTGGTCATCTTTCCAAGCAAACAAGATTCGCACGTGTCATCTTCCCTAAGGTCGAATGACTCCAACACTCCATCCTTTTGGAGTTGGGCTATGCGCTTCTTGTTGACATGTCCAAGACGACAATGCCACAGATATGCTTTATCCATACTATTGGAAGAATCTATACACAACACATCATTTCCTAGGTTATCTACAACCATAGCAGTTTCATAAATTGCATTACAAGACATTGCTTTAAAGTATAAAACACCATTTAGATAAGCATAAATAGAACCATTCATATTATTAAACGAATATCTAAATCCTTTTCTAAACAAACCATGAAATGAAATGATGTTTCTTGCCATATCTGGCGAGTAGAAAAAATTATTTAAATCTAAATTCAATCCTTTACTAAGCACTAAAGAATACACTCCAATCTTGGTAACAGGCAACGATCTTCTGTTCCCTATGATTAGATGTATTCTTCCAAGCTCCACATCCCTATTTCTTCCTAGTCCCTGCAAATCAGAACAAATGTGGTAACCACACCCTGTATCAAGAACCCAAGAAATAGCATGGGATGAATCATTAGATTTAATTATGTATATACCTGCAAAAGATGGCTTGATCTTTCCATCCTTGATGGCTTGCTGATATTCCGGGCAGCTTCTCTTCCAATGCCCTATTTTGTGGCTATGATGGCACTCTGCCTCTTTTGGGTTAGGGTTGGGCTTATCAGGATCAACTTTGGTCCCACTAGAAGAGGAACCATCTTGGGACTTTCCCTTGCGGTGGTTCTTTGTCGGAGCCTTCCTCTTCTTGCGCTTCCCTGCCCTATAGCCAAAACATGAGCATCGGTTGGTGCGGGAGTTGGTGCAACAGACTTGTCCTTTAGGTTGCTCTCAGCAGTCCTTAGGAGTCCTTGGATTTTACTTAGGGTGACCTCTTCCTTGTTCATGTGGTAGGTCATCCTAAATTGGTTGTAGCATGAAGGCAAGGAATGAAGAACAATGTCGATGGCCAAATCCTCCCCAAAGTTAACATTTAACTTGCGAAGACGATCAACAAATCGTTGCATCTTTTTCAAGTGCATAGTCAACGATTCTCCATTTCCCATCTTAGCGGTGATCATGTTAGTGATGATCTCGTAGCGCTCTTGCCTCGCGCTTTGGTGGTACCTCTCCATTAAGTCTTGATGCATTCCATACGGATACATGTCCTCATAGGAATTTTGGAATTCTTGGTTCATAGTAGCTATCATGATGCAATGGACCTTCGTTGCATCACATTCGTGTGTCTCAAAGACATCCATCTCTTCTGGAGTAGCGATTTCCGGGTTGACCTTCTCAAGCTTTTCGTCGAGGACATACTCTTTGTCCTCGTAGTGTGCAATGGTGCGAATGTATCTTATCCATTCGCTAAAGTTCGTACCATCGAAGGTCACCTTTTGGCAAAGACTCATTAACGTGAATGAGTTAGCAGCAGCATTGTTTGCGTTCGACATCTACAAATAGAAAGGACAAAGTTTGATTAGAATTGGATCCCTAATTAAACACCCAAAATGAAAAATTAGGGCTAGGACCCAACAACATTATTTACATATTAGAAAAGGGATGTCGTAATCCAATCATGCAAATAATTTGGAGGTAAGTGAATGACGATTCACTAATTCTTCACCACGAAAACACAACCTTAAGTTTTATTGAGAATTCCTAGATTTTAGAGATTCATTGAACTCTTCAATGGCATGTTTAAATCTCGATATGCCCCTCTAGTTTGTGACTGGGATACCGAGGATCACAAAGCGGGTGTGAATTACCATGCAAATCTACATGGTGCCTTCATTGTTACAATCATCTATTCGATGTGCCGGTAAACCACACACGCTCCATCGAACTATGATAAACAATGAATCACCCTTTTCCACCTTTGCTTAGAACCAATTAGTGTGTCGGTAAACCACACACGCTCCACTAACTTCTTAGCAAGGGTGCAAAGTGCAATTTCATGGGATTGCATCAATTCACTTTTCCTAAAGTAACTAAGATTGGTAATTTTATAAAATAGTTTAGTTACTTTATATGTTCATTATACTTATTAATGAGGAGTGAGAGTTGCCCTATCCTACCCGTTCGGCTAACGACCCTCCACCGGTCAAGCAAGCGGTGGGTATGAGTGTACACCCATTAAGTGCCATTTTATAGGCAGCAACCTTATACCCACCTTATAGACCGACTTCGTGAATGAGGCGTACTAGCGGTAAGACTAGCATTTTAATTTTACTTATATATTTATTAAGCCTTTAATAATATAATAGTATAGGGTTGAATTTTAAACTTGTAAAACTCTAAGGGTTGAAATTTAAATTCTTCTATATTAAACTATTAATCACAAAATTCAAATTTCAAAACTTCGGGATAGAAATTGAACTTTTCAAACAATAGGGATCAAATAACAAATAATTCAAATTAAACAATTAATTTCATAATTATCTATATTTGACCTAATCCAATTTTAGTCATTAGATAATTACCAAATAATCTTAAATAGTCCAATATTTGTCATATAAATAATTAATATTTAAAAGATTTGAAATTATCTTTATTTATGTCAAGGATAATCATTAAATTAAGTTAAAATTCGGATTTTTACATAATAAAATGATTTAGGTATCAATCCAAGACAAAACAACAACAAAATCCCGAATTATCCTCTATCTGACACTCGGACTCGCCGAGTCAAGCTTTAGACTCGGTGAGTAGGGCCAACTCCCCGAGTCCAAATACTGACTTGCCGAGTTGGGTTGACAGAGGGAAAGAGAAACGATTTTCAGCAAGTAAAATAGTTAAGCATCATATTCAATTGAAACTAACCTGGCTCTGATACCACTGATGGGTTTTTGGACATAAGAACTTTACCTATATGCACATACAACCCTATAGCTTGGATCTAGGTTTCACTAATTGAACATGCAACATATCCAAGACATTTATGGCTAGATCTAATGCAAACTAACAATTGAAACATATGAAAACAGATCTAGAATAATACCTTGAGTTACTTGCTTGAAACCTTCTTCTTCTTGGAGCTTAGAGTCACAAATGTCACTCCTCTAATGGCTTACAAACACCAACTAGCAAGAAGATGATTTAAGAGAGATGAGGAAGAGGGAAATCAGCTCTAGGGTTACTCCAATCACAAGGTGGCCGATTTCCTCAACCCTATGGGTCTATTTATACTGTGAGCTCCTAGGGTTTCACCTTAAAACCCTAATTGGATAACTTAGCGTCAAAGCATTTGTACAATTTCTAGGTGATCCACATCCCTAAAGTCGTCCAACCCATATCCATAAGGGTTCTTGGCTCAAAATACAACTTTCACACATTTGACAGTTTATACCCCTTTATTTAGTTAATCTCTTTAAGTCACCAAATTAATTCCTAATTAATTTATGACTTATATTAATCAAATAATATTATTATTATTATAACATATGATTCTTATAATACATTAATAATAACATCTCTTCTCTCTAAATCATCCTATCAAGTTGCTATTGTGAAGGCAACCCAAAAGGACCATGCATAACCGGGTCAAGTACTTACTAAATATAGTTACAGCCTTAGACACTAATCCAACAGTATTTGTATGGTATGTGGTATTTTGGATAAATCGCTATGCTTTGTGCTTTCGGTTTTGTGGTTTGAACATTTTCAAGTACTTCCAGTTCCAATGGGAAATGCCCAACTTGACTGCACACCATTTCCCCTGATGATTTTCTGCAGTGATGATTGTTATTGTACACTAATGATTATGATACATTTTTACTATGATGGATTTTTGGGACAAATACTATATGATTTGATGAATTAAAAATGAAAAATTTTAATCATATTTTTGGGTTGTAAGTCTCAAATCTGCTTGTGTATCAATCAGATTCGTTTGATGGTGCGGAATCCCAATCAAACGGATGATGTCAGATCAAATAGAAGAGAAGGAGAAGAAAAATAATATGAATCTTGAATGTATTGATGATATGAATTAAGTTCCTTATACAAGATTCACACACTTACACGCACTTGTTCTTCACTCTTGTTTCTCTCTCTAGAACACCTTAACCGTGCACTCTCTTCTGTTCATCAATCCCTCCTCAACCACCTAACACCTATATATATAGGCTTGGTGAACATGGGCCGTAAATGGGTTTACGGCCATAAACACATAAAATATTACATAAAAATACAATTGCCCAGAAAAGCAAAGTATAAACCATAATTTGGACCCAACAATTGTTACTATTTTCTATTGGTAACCTAATGTTGGTGTCGACATCTTCTCACCCGTAGATGAAATCCACCACTCTCGCTAGAGCCAAATGTGAAATCCACCATGGTTTTCTGAGCCATTGTCCCCTTTGAGGCTAAGAATTTGCTCGCTAGAGAGCCATATCACGACCATCATCGTTCATTAAAGGAGAGGTCCACAAGATCTGTACGTCAGAGAGCCAGAACATGAGCACCATCATTCACCAAAAGCAAAAGATATGTTTACAAGACACCACCATCGACGACGATTTGGTTGTAGCACTATCGAAAATCCAAAATTTGTTTGTAGCACCACCAAAAATCCAAATTTTGTTACTACACCACCGATGATTTGGGTTTAACACCACCAGAACCTCAAAATTGAGATTCATTGAACGAAGTTGCAATCGATTCATTATAATTACACAAACATTGGTGTGATTAGTAGAAAGAGAGACAAAATCGGGAAAACCTAGAGTTGTTGGGGATTAGCCTACCTCTCATCATCATCTTCTTCATCCTCTCGCTCGTTATGTCTATAGTCCATTTCACCATTACCTTTCTTCATCTTGAATATAGAGCTTTTACAGGAGAAGATGGGAGGATGGTGTTACGTGGAAGCAACTTCGTAAGCTCTAGCCACGTAGCTGAGGTTGGATCAAATTAAAGAGGGATGGTATTGAGGGGGGGGGGGGGGGGGGTTGACTACTTTTTTTTAATTGTTTGAATAATAAGAAAATATTAAAAAAGGGTAGATAAAATTAAAAATAAAATTAAAAGGGTAAAATAGTATTTTTTTTTTTTTTATCATTTTAAGGACTAAAACCGCTAGATATTCTTAATATTGGACATTTGATACAAATTGAAAACTTTGCACTCTATCTATATTTTTTTTTCAAACCACATGGGTCAAATTTTCAGTTTTGTGAAAAATAAAACGTCTTTCTAAAACCGGTTGGACTAGTATCTGGGGAAGAGAGCGGTTTAACATGCATTGATTTTTAGCTTATCTTTGGACCGGAATCAGTAGATCGTTTTTACAAGAACTTCTTTGGACACTATTAAAAACTGCTATTGAACTAGTTTGATAAGAAAATGGTAATCTTGTTTTATGAGGATGAAGTTTATAGTGAATTTCATTACCCAAACTATCGTAAGATTGATACATTTAATAGTCTAATGTCCTAAATTCATGATTTGAATTGATCTTGATAGGTTTTTATTAATCTAAAACTGTATTTTTTTGGCATTATATTTTATGCTTTTTTTTTTGGATGATGTAAAACTATGATTATATGTTTTTAATATACTTTGGTTGATCTACTGCTTCTTAATATGTGTATTTTAATGTTTGAATTTTTGTATATTAAATTCTTGGTTTTATATATATACACAAGAAAATAAAAAATACATGAAACTTCTAGAATCCTCACAAACGATAAATCAGTGGAACTAAAAATCGGTAACCATATCTGATAAAACTAAAAAAATCGATCTTAAACTAGGTAGGTCAAAAGCTTTTTTTATAAGTATTCATTTTAAATAATAAAAAATTATAAATAATTTACAACTTAGAATATATAAGATAGACTAGATTGATGTTTCAAGTGATAAAAGCCAATCAAATTTTATCTCTCTTTTTATTTTTGTTTTTGCTTATTTTTACCCATATAAAATAATTATAAATATCTTAAAATATTATTAATTTATAAAAATATAATATTTATCATATGAAAAAAAAATTAAAAAGATATTTAATTTCTCTTTATACATTATACATAGTGTGATGTCATCATGATAGTGTGACGTCATTAACGTAGCCCACGATTATTGAAACTAGGTTTCCGTGGCATTGAGCACTACATTATTAAGTTAATAATTAATAGTAATATTAACTTTAAATGTATTTAAGAGTAATAATGAAATTCGTGAAGGGGTTGTATGTTGTTAGCCTAATTATTTATTTATTTATTTTTAAGTAAGCGAGCTCTAGGATTAGATTTCCTTTTTGTTACGAAAATAGTCCATGTAGTTAAATTATCCATATAAAATAGAAAATTAAAGAAATAGCAATTTTTCTAAATCATTTATTTAAAATAACGATCAAAAAATTCCAAGATTACAAAAATAGTAACTAAAATCGCAGATAGATTAGGGTCATCTGCAAACATACAAATTGTTAAAGCAGACTCATGCAGTGAGGAATACATTCGCAGGTGGACATGACATGTCCATCTGTGAGCATGGGAAATCATCTGCGATTTTAGCTTTTTCATATATAAATGCCTTAATTATTTTGGAGTACTCGTTTTTTTTTTTTTTTTTGCTTTTTCAATTTTTGTTAGGGAAAAGTCTTTCGGATCGACTTTTCCATGTAAAAAAATTGTTGACGTACAATACAAAGGTATATTATGAAGATGCATATGAAATCAGTTTTATAACACAAATGATATTTATATGAAAATTGTCTAACATAGTTACATAATACTTTGATTAAAAATTATTTGGCTACAAATATATTATTATCACATTTCTATAACATAGCTGAATATATACAACCTCACAAATGCATATGTACAATTTCAAGATGCACCAGAAATTAGTTTTTAACACAAATTATATTATTATCACATTTCTATAACATAACTCCCTTTGAGAGCCTTTTCCCCAATAAAAATTAAGAAGAATGAGTGCCCCAAAAAATTAAGTTGTTTATACCCTGAAAAAGCTAAAATCATAGATGGTCTCATGTTCACAAATAGACACATTCATCTGCAAACGTACAACTCGCTTATGCATTACACCGCTTTAATAACTTGTATGTTTGCATAGGAGAATGTAAAATCGCAAATGACCGTAATTCATTTGTGATTTGAATGTTCTACTTTTCTAATCATGTTTTTTTGGCTATATTTTGCAAAAGAATTAGAAAAATGGCTATTTGTGTAATTTTCTCTATAAAATATTAAAATTAGAATTCTTATGGGAAATTACTTAAATAAGGTCATTTTGTACTATTTAATAACTATTTTTTTCAACATGAGTATTTCATTTTTTTTACATATCAAGTCATTATAGCAGCTATCTTACGTAAGTTTGGAAAAATATTTTAAGAGAATAATATATTTTTATTTTCTACACATCTAATCTTTAGTATTTTTTATTATAAAATATGTCATTCTTGTTTTTGTACACATTCAATCTTTATGAGCAGTTTCTGTTAGAACAAAGTTTTATCATGATCGATTGATTCTAAATGCGCAAACAAGAAAGTACGTAAAGTGAACAAGAATATGGCTTGAAGACGTTGAATGATTAATGCTTCAACACCTCAGAAGAGCTCGATTAAGAACTTTGACTGTAGAGGTGTTTATGGTTACAAAACTCAATCGTAATTAATAAGACGTGTAAACCATAATGCATACATGCATGCATATATATAGTCTAGCCCAAAGAGATAATCACGGATGGACAGGCTCAATCCGGATATATACAAAAAGCCCTAAGACGCAACACAATAAGCCCCAACAATCTCCCCCTTTGCGTGTTTGGGACCGAGACTTCAACTTTGTTTAAGAACCGAAGGCTTCTTCACTGTATTGAACACTCTCGGTATGATAGCTAACAGATGGTACCGAAAGGTGATATACCACTGAAGCATATCAGTAAAATTTTTCTTATCAGCATCCGAGTTCTGCTTGCACCGATGTATCAGATTGATGATGTGCTCCAAGCAGTCAGTAGAAAACAGATGTTTATCTACCAAAGCGAACAAGAACTTATGAGCATCACCCTTCGTGAACATCACAGTTAAATGAGTTGAGTCAATTTGCCCAATATTCATGGATCTTTATGGGAAGAATAGTCTTGGGAATAGACAAATTCATAAAAAACCTCGCAAATAAAAGAGATTTCATTCGGTACCAAGTAAGTTCTTGAATATAGAAATTCACCGTTAATTCATTATGGGTGTTGAATTTTGGGTTTCACTCAGCACGTGGTATACGTATCTAAGATCATAAACACAGATGTTGTGCAACCATAAACCTCAGTGGTAAGAACCGAGAGTCTCAAGGGTTACAATTGTGAACCGATAGTAGATGGAGAATGGTTTGAGGATGGTGAAAGAAATGAAGGTACCTTCTGCTATAAAGGAGGACAAAGCAGTGAAACTCTTAACTCTTATGAGAAGAGTAAGGTAGCTCTAGACCGAGTAAATAAGAATTGCCTGTTTGGGAAGAAACGATAGGATTCGATCGAATCATTAAGGCCTTGCTCTAGGTCGTAGAGGCTTGAGTCAACATGCAACAACATGCTTCTAGGGACCCTTAACTAGTTCATAAAATACACATCATACCTGTACCAGCTCCATTTTCTGTTCTACGTGTATCCTTGGGATTGAAATGAGGCAAGAACAAACAAATATACCACACACAAAAAAATAAAAACAGAAAAAGAAAATATTTTTGAATTTTTAAAGTTTTCTGAAAAAGAATAAAAACAGAAAAAAAAATGTTTTTGAATTTTTGAAGTTTTCTGAAAAAGAATAAAAACCGAAAAAAAAAATTGAATTTTTGAAGTTTTCCGAAGAAGAATAAAAACAGAAAAAGAAAAAGGTTTAAATAAGCATTCAAAAATTTAAAGACAAGAAAAGAAACATAAACAAAATACAACCGAAACCTTATCTTAGTGGAATGAAGCAAAATAGACCGAGCGATCGGTGCATTTCGGTTGTCTAAGTTTTAGTGATAAGATTGAGGATTCGGTACCGAGTCTGCTTCCATCATACCCAAGCCTTGTAAGATTCTGTTAAAGAGTGCTTCAGGTAATGCCTTAGTGAATATATCGGCCAATTGATCACTAGATCGAACAAAGTGTACTTCTACGTTCCCATCTTCAACATGATCTTTAATGAAGTGGTATCTAAGTGCAATATGCTTAGTCTTTGAATGTTGCACCGGATTGTGACAAATCCTTATCGCACTTTCTGAGTCACAATAAAGAGGTATCTTCTTCATGCTTAGCCCATAGTCTCTCAATTGACTTAGAATCCAGATTACTTGAGAAGTGCAAGAGGCTGCAACAATATACTCAGCTTCGGCTGTGGATAATGACATGCAAGTTTGCTTCTTGGACTGCCAGCTAACAAGTTTTCAATCAAGAAATTGGCATCCACCTGTGGTGCTCTTTCTGTCCAGTCCACATCCTCCTAGATCAGCATCAGAATAAGATTGAATGAAGAATCCAGATCTTGCAGGGTACTAGAGACCGAGTGAAGGGGTTCGCTTTAGGTAACGGAATATGTTCTTCACAGCAACCATGTGAGGTTCTCTTGGATTAGCTTGAAACCTGGCACAATAACACACAGAAAACATAATGTATGGTCTACTAGCCGTTAAATACATAAGTGAACCTATCATTTGACGATATTTTGTTATGTCAACATCAGGTTTTTCCAGAGATGGCGTTAGTTTAGTTCCAAATGCCATTGGAACCTTTACTTTTGAGTCGCCTGTCATTCCGAATTTTGTCAGCAAGGTCTTAGTATAAGCCTCCTGGTTGATGAATATACCTTCTGTTCCCTGTCTAATGTTTAAACCAAGAAAGAAATTAATTGGACCCATTGCGCTCATTTCAAATTTAGTCTCCATCAATTTTCTGAATTCAATTGTTAAGCTAGGATTCGTAGAGCCGAAGATGATATCATCAACATAAATTTGAACAATCATTAGATGTTCGCCTTCTTTCTTTTGAAAGAAGGTAGGGTCAACCGAACCTTGCTTAAATTTTGAAATTTTTAGAAAATGAGTTAAGGTTTCATACCAGGCTCTCGGTGCTTGCTTTAATCCATACACTGCTTTATCTAGCACATAGCAATGATCTGGGAATTTCTCGTTTACAAACCTAGGTGGTTGTTCAACATAGACTGTTTCTTCTAATTCTCCATTCAAGAAGGCACATTTGACATCCATTTGGAAAACTTCGAAGTTTTTATGAGCTGCATATGCCAAGAAGATCCTTACTGTCACACTCCAAACCGAGAACGGCAGAAACGTTTTGCAGCGGAGGACGTCATGTAAAGTATCACAACACGGTATAATAGTAAATAAGCAAACAACATCATCCATTGCATTAAGTATATAATTTTAATACAAGCGTGTTCTGTACAGTTATAGACACCAAAAATGTAAATCAAAATAAAGAGATGAGTCTTGAATGCGCTCCATCTTCTCAAAAGCTGGCCTCGGTACCTGTCTACTGATGACCTGAGAATACAAGTTATTTTGAAAGAGTTTATCAGCATTAAAGTTGGTGAGTTCATAAGTATTTAGTGTCGGTGTTTGTATCAAAATGTTTGAATGTGATTTTGAAGTACGAGTTTGTAAACATTTGTAATAAAAGTATATGAATGTTTGTAAGGTTTGTAAAAGTTTGTAACTCCTAGAAAATCCTATATTTTCTACTAAAAGTAGCCTTCTACCAAGGCATAACTGTTTTGTAAGTTCGCTTTTTGTAAAAGTGTGTAATTTTTCCAAGTATAACTATCATTATCAAAATATAGTTTGTATATAAATGTTTAAGTGAGAAGATCACTAAATGTATGTAAAGGATAATTAAATGTAGTACTGTAGTGTTGTATTATAGGAACTACTGCTGTACTATCTACCTTAAACCGAATTTATATCAAGGTATTATGTGATTAATTGTACCATACTATCGACTATGAAACACGACAATGTAAGTCGTAATAAGGTATGATGTTTGGCATCCGCAGACCTGCATGTCCGGCTGTAGCTAGCAGCAAGGTGTAGGATAGTCAATCCAGTATAGATCTATACGAAAACTCATGCTCTCCCTCCAAGAGACTCTGGCTACAAATCGGGCCATGACATTGAAGGCATGCTCCGATATAGTGGATCACATTTATGTTAATGTATTCATGTATATGTAATGTATTGTTATTGTTCTAGTATCATTGTATATGTTCTCTTTCTAGTATAGTTGAATATGTACTCCTTCTAGTATAGTTGTATATGTTCTCCTTCTAGTATAGTTGTATATGTTCTCATAGTAATATCATGTATATGTTCTCGTAGTAATAAGTATTGACTCATGAATGAACTAACTCCTTGTATGTTTCCTGGAACTAAAAGTAGTAAGTAGTATAACCCTAAACTATACCTATTATAGTTTATTAGTAAATTTGAGGAATAACTGAATGTACTGAACTGAGATATAAATCTTTATGTCTATACATATGCACATAATATATAAGTAAGGATTTAACGACATTCGGACAAGCAACCGGGTACTTTAGGACCAGAACCCAACGAGGACAGGAAGTAAAGTGGGTTATCTCTCCTAAGTCCTTCAAACCTTATTTATATAACTATATATGTAGTAGACATGGTTTTTTTTAACAATATATAAGTTTGAAAACTGTAAAAGAAAGGTTTAGTATACAAAAGTGAATTTGATAAAGAGTTTGACATGTAAAATAGTTTGATAACAGTTTAAAGTCATTTGTTTGGTAAAATAGTTTGAAGTATTTAAACTTCCATTAATATGCTAGTTATTAATCACATGTGATTGATCTAATAACTTATTATGATTCAACTTGTATCCCCCCTATAAAAGCATTTAAAACATTTCAAATGTTGATTAATAGGGGTATGAACTCACCTGAAGTGAGTGGTTTGGATGAACAGATTGTATATGATGATAGGTGTCAAATGAAGGCTTGAACACACGCGCGGATCCTATATAACATATATTGATACATATATGAATATAATTAGTGTTTAAAGCAACTAATTATTGAATTGGGACCACCTTAGGGACTAGTAAACACTTATTTTGAAGTGTTACAATCATATATGATTGTATGAAGGGGTATATGGCTTTACTAAGGAGTGTATGGTCAAAATACACACTATATGTGTGTGTGCGGCCATACATGGTGTGTGCGGCCGTACACCTAGTGTTCTTGGTGAAATATGTTACCTTCTATGAAGATCTTCAAGGAGATTTGGATGATACTTGAGAGGATTTTCGGGTCGTAGCCTTGTGGAAGTGTAGAAAGTGTTCCAAATGGCTAAGTGTTCTATATATAGGGTGTGTGTGCGGTTGAGATGGGTGTGTGGCCGCACACTCTTGTGTGCGGCCGCACACACCTTGTGTTGGTGTGATTGGCTCAAATACAAGGCGACAGACCCACAATACTTATCCCACGACTCCTACCCTGCTTATATTAGGTTTTAAACACTTTATTTGACTCCAAACAATGCTAGAAAATAGCAAAACGAGTTAAACTTTGATAAGAAATGAAGAATGTAAGCTAAAAAATTTCGGGTTGTCACACTTACTGATTCCAACCTAGCTACTGGAGCAAAGGTTTCTTCATAATCTATCCCTTCTTCTTGACAATATCCCTTTACCACCAACCGATCCTTGTTGCGAATGACATTCCCTTCTTTATCCAACTTATTTCTGAAAACCCACTTCAATCCAACAACAGACGCATCCTGTGGTGTAGGAATCAACCTCCAAACTCGGTTTTGTTCAAATTCATGAAGCTCATCTTGCATTGCCTGGACCCAATTTGAATGATCAAGTGCAACATTTACAGTTTTTGGTTCGATCTTTGAAACAAATGAATTAAACATACATAATTCAACTTTAGAGAATAATGCAGTTTGTTTCGCCTTTATTTGAGACCGTGTGAGAACATTTTCAGATGTTTTTTAACATACATTTGTGCTCTTTTGAATCTATGAAGGTTTCTATTTTGTCCAGACCAATCTTTTATGACATGGACGTCTCTTCTGATGATACTATTGATTCGCATTCTGCTATTACTTCATCTTCCTTGAATTCAAGAAATGGCAAGATCATCTTATGAATTTTCTTTCCTATCTCACAGCTTAAATGCAATTGAGCTATATTAGTGTATAAACGCTTAACAATTAAACAAAACACATTTCTCTGTTTCAAAATTTTCAAATTGTCTTTTTGTAAATAAAAACTTTCGTCCCTAGCTTTAACTAATTCCGCCTCCTTCATCTCGATCCACATCCTTCTCTCCTCACTCTTTGAAGACACCCTGCTGAGTTGGTCAGTTAGGCTAGAATTCGCTAAGCGAGTTTGCATGAGATTACCACTTAAGTTAGAGAATTTAAATTTTAATTCATTTAATTCTTCTTCATAATTAGTTAATGGAATTTTAAGTGATTCGAGGATGGATTGTACCCTTTTGATCAACCGATCACAGTCGTTGATCTGCTCACTGACGGGCTTTGCCACGAAGCATTTGTCTTCATTCAGGTTCGGTTCTTCATCTGCACTTTTGGTTGATGATCCAACGGTGACCATTAAGCACTTCCCGGCCGAACTTGCTTCCTTTGCTACACAAGCCCTTCCATGAGTGGGCTTTCTTACTTCCTCATCCTCAGAGTCAGTTGACCATACTTCCACGCCACCGAACTCATATTCATCAGCTTTTTCCTGCACAATTAAATCATTCATCGTACCTTTTGCACCGTTAGTTGTCTTCTTGTTCTTGATCTCTTCCAGCTTGCGCATGTAATATGCCTCATCATCTTCCCCGTCTCTCTTCTCAGCCAATTTTCTTAACATACAATCCTTGGCAAAGTGGTTCTTGCCATGGCAGTAGTTGCGGTCATATCTCGAGTCTCCTGCAAGTTTGCTCTCACTCTTGTCTTCACTCTTTTGAGAGGTGATCTTCGCTTCATCCTTCGCCTTCTCGGAACTATAACTTCCTTGCCAGTTTCGGTTCTTGTTGACAGGAAATTTTCTTCTAGCAAACTTCTTTGGATTAGTGACCATCATAGCATATTCTTCGCTTGTAAGGTCATATTCAGACATATCTGACTCTTCTTCTTCTTCTTCTACAACACCCTTTCCTTTTGATATAAGAGCCAGTGATCCCATACCAGAGACCACTTTCGTTTATTTGGTTACTTCACTTTCATGGTACTTAAGGATTCCTACAAGTTTTGCAAGCGAGTAAGATTTGAACTGCTCATGCGCTTTTACGGTAGACACCACAGCCATCCATTTGGTTCTTAGTCCGTTCATGAAAGTTACCTTTTGCTCCATTAACTTTCTTTCTATTCCATGCTTGACCATTCTGCTGAGGAGATGATTGAACCGATCGAACGTCTGTATGAGTTTCTCCTCTGGTTTCTGTATGAAAGCGCCAAATTTTGACAGTAACAAGGTTTGAGTTGAGTGTTCCAGATCTTCATCAGTTGAATAGAGTTCTTTCAACCTGTCCCATATTTGTTTAGCAGTCGTGCATGAACCAACTAACCGAAAGGTGTCAGATTGCAAGGCGAATCTTATCATTCGCATGCCTTTCACATTACATAGCAACTTGTCTTTCTCATCCTGTGGCATCTTCTGTTCATCTGCTACCAGCTTGTTGTACTCCTGTTGAGTCTTGACAGTAGTGTTCGTTCCCGAATGAATAAACGGTCCAAGAGTGATGGCTTCCCAGATGAGATAGCCATGATCTTCAGAACCGATCATGTAGTATTCAAAGTGAAGCGCCCATACTTCATAGTCTTGAGTATAGAGTATGGGTATCCTAGTTGTATGTCCGATGCTGTTTGAGATGTTGATGGGATTTGTTTGTGAATCATCGTGAGACATGTAGAGTTTTTAGAATTAGACTGTTAAACTCGAGATTAGGGTTTTACCTAAAACAAAGTTTCCTTCGAAACAAAGAAGACGACTTGTTATTTGTACAATAAAAGCGGAAACCCTAAGGAATTATGGATACAGAAGGAATGTGTATTGATCACACAAACTCCTGCTTTGATACCAATTGTTAGAACAAAGTTCTATCAAGATCGATTGATTCTAAGTGCGCAAACAAGAAAGTACATAAAGTGAACAAGAATATGGCTTGAAGACGTTGAATGATTAATGCTTCAACACCTCAGAAGAGCTCGATTAAGAACTTCGACTGTAGAGGTGTTTATGGTTACAAAACTCAATCGTAATTAATAAGACGTGTAAACCATAATGCATACATGCATGCATATATATAGTCTAACCCTAAGAGATAATCACGGATGGACAGGCCCAATCCGGATATATACAAAAAGCCCAAAGACGCAACACAATAAGCCCCATCAGTTTCTTTAGGATTTTTTTCTCACAACACCATACATAAGACAATCATTAATGAGGTGTTCGAGGCTACTGATGCTGATGGTCACCGCCACCTCAGCTGATTAGTTGCTTTGGTCTTGTGGTTCAGTGTAGGTTTTGTGTTCTAAATATCGTAACTTTTTCATACGATCTCAGATTTTTATAATCTGTATATCCACATGTTAGTATTTGAGTCTACTATAAATTTCATTTAAATTATTCCCGTTAAAAAGTAATATATTTTTACTTATAACTTTATAAAAAATGTTCATACGTACATTCATAAAGAATGCATGGATATAAAGATCGTAAGTACAAATATATTACTTTTTAATGAAAGTATTCTAAATGAAACATGTAGTATACAAAAATACGAACAAGTGAATATAAAGATCGTTAAAATCTGAGATCGTAGGGAGGAGTTATGACATTCAAAATAGAAGGCCTAAGCTAAACCACTATATCGAAGCAACCTACCATCCGAGGTCGTGGTAGCCATAAGCATCAGTTGTCTCGAACACCTAATTAATGATTCTCCCACATATGATGTCATGAGCAAAACTTGACAAAATCGATCATAATGTGTACAAAAACAACAAAGACTTATTTTGCAACAAAAAGATTGATAACTAAATGTATACAAACTGATATATATATATATATATATATATATATATATATATATATATATATATATATATATATATATATATATATATATATATATATATATATATTACCCTATTCAGTCATTTTTTTCACCATACCTAAAGTAGCCGGTTATAAGAACTGAATGTATACAAAAAAAATTAAATTGTCAGATGTTGCCAAAAAAAAGTTGGTGACTAAATGTGTACAAAAAAATACGTTACCCTGAATTCATTTTTCAAAATTTTAATTCCCTTCGTTTTTCTTTTGTTATTATTTGTAGGGATAATGACTGAAAATATAACTAACTATACATTTTGTATATATTTGGTCACTTAACATTTTTTGGTGCAGTGTTAACCCTTAAACTAGTTTCTTAGGGGGTTTGAGTTCAACCTCCAATGACATTTAAGGCGGACGCAAGCTCTTGTGACATCTTCAAGATGGTTTCCGGTCAAGTATGATTTTTCGGTCATCTTCTTCGGCTGAACTCTATTTTTCAGTGAGACCCACGTGCACATTATTTTCGCAAACTACCACCGAATTCCTTCTCTCAAATTTAACTCCATCCACTCAATACATTTTAAAAAAAAATCATTTCGAAAGCACACACAAATTTGGCACTCGTGAAATTGAATTTCAAACAATTGAAGATGAAAAAATCAAACAAATCAAATTCCAACAACCTTTTGAACCCTTCATCTGTTAAAGATGAAAACAAAACGATTGTTGTTTATACAAAGATGATGAGAAAAATATTCTCTAAGATCGATGGATTCAAGCAGATATCAATAAGAAAATGACAAGAACAAGAAAATGATAAACACCACAATGAGTCAAATGAATGTCGAATGATTAATATGCTCCACCTCAGAAGAATTCAATAAGAATTGCTACTGTTGAGGTGTGCTAGGGTTACAATGCAAGATCTCTAAAATAATAATCAAGAAGTCTAACTAATAAATACATGCATGCACTATATATATACTAAACCCTAAAACAAAACACGGCTGGATAGACCCAGACCGAGAATACATATGGACCGAAGATCTAAGCCTAAAGACGCAATCTTCTTAGACCCAACAATCTCCCTCTATACGTCAATTGTGGCGAGAGATGAAGTTGGTTTAGCAAGAGTGTTTTTCTTCACCGTCTTGAATAACATCGGTATGATGGCCAGAAGAGTTTGGCGAAACAAAATGTACCACTGAAGCATATCTGTGAAGTTCTTCTTATCACTTTCACTATTCAGTTTATACCTTTGAATGATATCAATAATATGCTCCAAACACAAAGTGGAGAACAGATGCTTATCATCGAGAGTGAACACAAACTCTTGACATTTGCCTCTAGTGAACATGACGGTGTGATATTGTGAATCAATTTTGTCCATCCGCATGTTGTTCACATCGCTAATCTTCCCAATTGGTTTGACTGTTGGCTTCTTTCTTAAAACACTTGCAATCTCTTGATCCATATTTGCAACCTCAATGATGTAAGAGGCTAACATTCTCTTGAGATGATCAATAATCGATTGATACTGCTTTTGATCAATCAGCAAAATGTTGTTGAGAAGGATCCAATCAAGTGGATTCAGATTCGGTAGATCGGCTGAGAAGGATCCAATCAAGCGGATTCAGATTCGGTAGATCGGCCAAAGAGATCGTATGGGCCGAATTGTCTAATCTTCGGGTCACTTTAAATTTGACAATTATAAATGAACCCGCAGGAGTCGGTTTCAATACCTTAACTGATGTTATCTTTTGAGCACTCCATGTCTGGTATTGTGGTTAAGAGAATCCAAGATAGAAATTTATTAGTTATCGATCAACCTTCGGACCAGTAGAAGGAATGTTGACAGTTGAATCGAAACAGTGAAATACAAAGGCCTTTCAGGTGATAGGCATGTCAAAATGAGAAACCTTTGTATTCTCACAGTCAAAAGAAATGACTAGTTCAAGCCAGTGAGTGCTAGGGACTCAATTGCTTGCTTGATTAATTTCTCAAATGACCAAAGTGGAATGAGAGCTTGTCTGCAAACCAAAGTGTCATGAGCATCCTTCTCTCTTTTCTCCCTTTCTCCCTCAGTTTCCTCTTCTTCAATATTCTGACCAATAATGCCCTTCCCTTTTCCTTCACACTAGAACCCGAAGCTTCATTACCCTTCAGTTTAGTGGTGACATTTAGAATTGTAGAGGGTTGTTTTGGAGGGTTTTACAGATCTTCTTCCCCTTGTTGCGGAGTAACAAATGACTCTGTAACACCTTCAATTCGACTCAAAATTTCAAGTGCAGGAAGTAACTTCTCAGTTAAGTGGTTTCGAACCGAGAGTGTTAGAACCAAATCATGGTCATTTACCAGATTGGAGAGAATGGCAAAGACATCAGAAACACAACGCTTGATGACAAATTGCTCTGATTTTAGAGAATCAATCTCCTTATCTGCTTGGGTTAGCTTAACAGACTGAACTTCAAGTAGAGTAGTTTTGCGAGCAAGTTCATCCATAATCTTGTTCTACATGGCAAGGTCAGCTTGAAGCTTGTCAAGGCAAGATGTGATAGAGGATAGAAGAGTGGCTTGATCAGCTTGAAGACTGGTTCTCACCAAATCAAACTTTTCCTTTTCTGCCTGAAAAGCTTTGGAAAGCGACTCAATCACAGTGTTAACCTTGTTGGCATTAGCCTATGCAGCAGCTTGAAGAGAATCCAGAAAAATTTTGGCATCTGAAATTATTGTGGCTACGTCTTCTGATGCTTTCTTACACGACTGAGATGAGGCATCCACAGCCTTGGTTGACTTATGTATAGACTCATCATGTTGTTTGAGGGTTGTTTCAATTAGGACTCAAACAACAGTATCCGAGTAAGCTGATGTGGAGGAAGAGGAAGATGAGGAGAGCAGCTTGTCAGGATTTACATTTAAATCTATTAAGTGTCGCTTTGTAAGGGGATCATCATCATCATTATCCTCACTTTGAACTCGATAAGGGTTGTAGTAATAAGAATCGAATTCAAGTTCGTCTCCACCAAGAACTGGAAAAGAATCTGAGGAATGAGATCGGGAAATGGGTTTTGAGGTAACAGGGGTTTCGGTTTCTGAGGTAGGTGCCCCCGTATAAGCTACGTTGACACGAACCATAGGTTCGGGTGTGTTGGTTTTTGTCAAAGTTGTTAGAGTGAAGATTGGTGTTGGAAGAGGTGCAACAGAGGTAGGTTGAGAAGAAATAGGTGGTGGAAGTGGTGCAATAGAAATAAGAACTGTAGTATGAAATGGAGAAGGAGGAGGAGTTGGAATTGAGTCATTAATTTGTACAACGGGAGATGGAGAACGTGTAGGCGAATCTCCTCTCGGTGATCCTTCAAGATGAGCATCTTCACCTTTGCCTGTTTTCTTGTGATCATGATCAGAAGGAACATGATCCAAATCAGTAGACGAAGCTTCCTTCAGTTTCCTTGCCATCTTCTTCACCTTTCGCTTCTATGGAGCAGAAGAAGCTGCTTGTTCAGCCTTACGCTTTTTGGGCGTAGAGGCTTTGGAGGATTGACCTTCTTTCTCCAGCATCTTTTGATTAGGCTTCTTCTTACGTTTGGCTAGTTTATCAATGACATCAAGCACACTTTGCATCTCAGAGGTTAATTACCTCGGTCCTGTGGGTGGGAGGGTCCTGTATTTAGCCATGACCTTGCTTTCGGTAGTGACACACCTATACATCGATTCAGGAATGGAACCAACAAATGAGAATTTGGTTGGATCGGAGACTATGATCTTTGTTGTGTGAAAAGTTGCAATCAAAGATCTTAATGCATCTACCATGACTGGAACATTAAACTTCCCAATAGCCCGATGAGTGACAAGGGTCCACAACCTGCCACAAGAGATTTTAGAGTGTCGAGAAGAAGAATTGAGGCTTTGTACCAGTTGGGACCATAAACCGGATCCATACTCCAAGTTGATGTCATGATAAAGACCATAGAGTAAGGTCATGAACGCCTTGCTAGCACCGTCTGACCTAGCAACCCTTTCAGCAAATGCCTTGAAAAGAAGGGTAAATAATCTGTTCCATTATGATGGGAGGCAAAATTTCTTAAATTTGGTCACCGTTGTAAGAACCTCGGTATACCCCATATCGTAAAACATTGTGAAAGGTTGAGTCATAGATATAGAGTCAGGGTTAACCAAGGAATCATCAGAAGCCAGCTTTAAAAGAGAGAAAAATCGAACTCTAGAGACGGAAATTTTGTGATTGAAAATATCAAAGAAAATGCAATCCTTGATTTTGTCATAAGAGGCTATCGTATAGACTTGAGAAAGAAAAGACATCGGAACTGATTCCATCTAGGTCATAGAGATCACAAGTGGTGACTATTTGAGGCATTTAACCACTTGGAGCATATATGGATCATAAAGAAAAGGATTCAGATCGATAATCATGTTATGATTGGGCTTGATGGTCAACAGAGAGGATGAGACAGTTTGTTCATGAACGGATGAAGATTCAGCCATTGTTGCAGGTGTGAAGAAGAAGATGAATAGTAGAAGTTCGACTGTGAGTGCTTGAGAGAGTTTGGAAGCGGTAAAGTGATACAAGAGGTGTGATAAAACCTTATATACCATTCCCAGGAGAGAGAGAAAGAATTCGTAGTAATAATGATACGATCTTCTGAATCGACGCTTGTAAAAGCGCGATTTGACAGCTGTGTTTCCTTAGAAGGATGTCATCTGGCGTGATGTTAGGAACCATTTCAAATTCACATGCCCGTTGCAAAGCTTATCCAATGACTCAGTTTGATATCTTATCTTGTTACCGCCTTTCCAACTTCAAAAACGTTTCAAATCCTTTTTCAAATTGTGACAGACCCTTTCACTTCATATAAGGCTTTCAATGTTCGTGCCTTAACATAAGGTACCACCATTGTATTTACAACCGAAGTTTCAAAACTGAAAAATTGCCATTAGTACCACGAACAAGAATTGGGAAAATCATAAAGATCTTCGTGCAAGAGTGTGCCAATAGAAAAGAAATAAAGCAAAGTATTTGTGGGATTTAAGTGATGTATATTTAAACATGAAACTTTGGCTCCCGAGCACGAATCGCTTCCTTCAGAGTCAAGAGAGACTTAGAAGTGTTTGTGTGGTTTCCCGTTGATATACGAACAAATGTTTATTAAGAAACATTAAAAGGCATCTTTTCAAATTCAGGCTATAAGGGATGGCTTAGCTTCAACCGAACTTCAATACTTTGACATAAGACCTAAAGTTGGATGAAGTACTTGTGATACCAGTGTGGCCTATGAAACCAGTAGGTTATATTCAGTGACTTTGTGATGTTGATGTTGAAATCTTAAGAAAATTAAAAATTGGATCTTTTGGGAAGAAAAGTCTTGGTGTTAGACAATTCATAAAGATCTCACAAAAATAAAAAGAGATTTCAAGGTACATCCCATCAAAGTGGTTTCGTTTAATCATGGGTGGAAAACTAGAACTTTGGAGTGTTCCTCATCAATTCGTTTAAGGCTTGGATTTTGGGTCTCACTTAGCACGTGGTGAAACGAAACTATGATCGTTAACACATATGGTGTGTAACCATAAACCTCAATGGTAAATGCTGAGAGTGTCAAGGGTTACTATTATGAACTGAAATGAGATGGAGAAATAAGAATACATGGTTGAAGAAGTGAAAGTACCTCTGCTATTAAAGATGGACCTAGAAAATAACTCTTAACTCAAGGTGGGAAGATTAAGGTAGCTCATGACTTGAGTGAATTTATTAGCCTAATTGGGAAGAAACGATTTGTATATATCGAATCATTAAGGCTTCACTCAAAGTGTTGGAGGCTTCGGTTGACATGCAGCAACATGCTTCTAGGGACACTTATCTAGTACCTAGATAAAGAATGTTATACCTGCCCCAACTCCATCACGTAAGTGCATTTGTGATACTGAAATACAATATTTTTGAATTTTCGAATTATTTGAGAAAAGAAAAATAATTAAACAAAAAAATTATTTTTGTTGATTTTAGAAATTCTGAAAAAAAAACCGAAAAGAAAAATATTTTTGGATTTTGGAAATTAATTGAAAACATAAAGTAGAGAAAGCAAAAGATATACATAGTGTACAAAGGATATGTAAGTTCCAAACCATAAGAAGAAACAATCGCTTGCTTTGAAAAATTATAAGAGGCCAAATAGACTGAGCCTTTGGTTCATTTTGGCTCCCGAAAAATCAGGAGCCGAAATAGACCGAGCGTTCAGGTTATTTCGTTTGTTAGAAAATGTTAAGAAAGTGAAAGCAAAAGTTATACTTAATGAAATGAGTATGGTTTTGGACCTGACTCAGCTTCCATCATTCCTAAGACTTGTAGTATTTTATTAAACAATGCTTCAGGTAAGGCTTTAGTAAAGATGTCATCCAATTGATCAGAGGACCAAACGAAGTGAATTTCAACATACCCATCTTCTACGTAATCCTTGATGAAGTGATATATCAGTGCTATGTGTTTTATCTTGGAATGTTGCACTGGATTATGACAAATCCTGATGGCGCTTTCAGAATCGCAATAAAGAGGAATCTTCTTCATATTTAGGCCATAATCTCTTAATTGGCTTTGGATCTAAATGACCTAGGAAGTGAAAGATGTTGCAGCAATATATTCAGCTTCGGCTGTAGAGAGTGAAACACATGTTTGTTTCTTGGATTGCCAGCTGATGAGTTTGCCATCGAGGAATTGACATCTACCTGTAGTGCTCTTTTGGTCCAAACCGCATCCTCCTAGATCAGCATCTGAGAATTCTTGAATGAAAAATCCTGATTTAGCAGGATACCACAAACCGAGCGATGAGGTTCGCTTCAAATATCTGAAGATGTTCTTGACAGCCACCATATGAGGTTCTCGTGGATTAGCTTGGAACCTAGCACAGTAACAAATAGAAAACATGATATCTGGTTTACTAGCTGTTAGATACATTAGAGACCCTATCATTTGCCGATAGAGGGTCATATCAACAGCCGGTTTCTCCATAGATGGTGTTAACTTCGTTCCAAATGCCATAGGAACCTTCACTTTGGAATCTCCCATCATGCCAAACTTAGCTAGTAGGGTCTTCGTATAAGCCTCTTGATTGATAAATATGCCTTCGGGTCCCTGTCTAATATTTAAGCCAAGAAAAAAGTTAATTGGACCCATTGAGCTCATCTCAAACTTAGTCTCCATCAACTTCCTGAATTCAGCTGTTAGGTTAGGATTCATGGAACCGAAGATGATGTCATCGACATAAATTTGGACAATCATTAAGTGGTCACCCTCTTTCTTTCGAAAGAAGGTTGCGTCAACTGAACCTTGTTTAAACATGAACATTTTTAGAAATCGAGTAAGGGTTTCATACCAGGATCTAGGAGCTTGCTTCAAACCATAGACGACTTTATCCAGAATATAGCAATGATCAGGATACCTTTCATTCACGAAACCTAGTGGTTTCTCAACATATACAATCTCCTCTAGTTCTCCATTCAGGAAGGCACACTTGACATCCATTTGAAATACTTCAAAGTTTTTATGTACAACATATGCCAGAAAGATTCGCACTGATTCTAACCTTGCTACAAGAGCGAAGGTTTCTTCATAGTCTATACCTTCTTCCTGACAATATCCCTTTACAACCAACCTTGCTTTATTACGAATTACATTCCCGTATTTGTCCATTTTTGTTTCTAAAAACCCATTTTAAGCCGACTATAGATGAATCCTTTGGTGTGGGAATTAATCTCCAAACTCGATTTCGCTCAAACTCATGGAGTTCGTCTTACATTGCCTGTACCCAATCAGAGTGATCAAGTGCAATATTAACTGTTTTCGGTTCTATTTGAGAGACGAACGAATTAAACATGCAAAATTCTACTTGAGAGAACAGAGCAGTTTGCTTCGCCTTTATTTGAGACCGATTAAGAACTCCCTCAGATGATTCACCGATTACTTGAGTTTTTGTATGATCTCTTGTCCATTTTGTGAGAGGAGCGTAGTTTGGATCATAGGTAGGATCCAATTCAGCAATTATTTCCTCTTCTAATTCTGATTGAGTATCCGAATCATTATTCATATTATGATTCTCCCCATCGAATATTGAGACGGTTTCAACATCAGGTTCAGAATGCTCCCCCTCGAATGGAACTTCATGGGTCTTGGCTGGTGATGGATTTTCCCTTTGGAAAGATGAAATAGGGTTATTTGATGTGGATGAACCCTCCCCATGGAATATAGAACTTTTTTTTGGAGGGTCGCTTGGACCTGGTTGTTCGGTTGGTCCCTAATGTTCGCTTTCCATTTCTTTTGCTGCTTCATCAATAATTTTCTTCAAGTTGTCGATCTTGTTATCAACTGCCTTGGTCTCAGAATGAATTGCTCCCTCTGGTTCATCAAAGATCAACATGTATTCTTCAAATAGATTGGAAATTGGAACTGAGACTTGACCTGATTTTGGAAAGATTTCCTCCATAGGTCCTTTGTTTGATTGAAGTTTCTTGATGTAATCATCATCAAAAGTGACATAGTAGGTTTCTTTAATTTTCTTTGAACGTTTATTCAGAACCCTATATGCCTTTGAAGTTAGTGAGTAACCAAGAAAAATCCCTTCATTTGCTTTTACATCGAACTTGTTTCGGTTCTCTTTGGAGTTGAAAATAAAGCACCGTGAACCAAACACATGGAAGAACTTGACATTTGGATTGCGATTATTCAAGATTTCATAGGGAGTGATGGAAAATCATTTATTGAGGAAGGATTGGTTCTAGGTATAGCAAGCAGCAGCTATTGCATTAGCCCATAAGTACATGGGTAAGGAGGCGAAGTTGAGCATGGTTCGAGCGGCCTCACACAAAGAGTGGTTTCGTCTTTCAACTATGCCGTTCTATTGTGGAGTGTAAGGAACAGAGAAATTGTGAGACACTCCCTTCTCAAAAGAAATTCTTCAAACTCTTTATTTTTGAATTCCAACCCGTTGTCACTTCAGGCATTTCTAACCACTTTTCTCAGTTGAAGTTCCGCTTGCTTTATAAATTACTTGAGCTTTGGAGTCGTCTCAGATTTCTGTTTAAGAAAGAAAACCTAGGTGAAACATGAAAAGTCATCAACAATTACTAAAATATACTTACTACCACCATCGCTTTTGATTGCTGAGGGACCACACAGGTCGATGTGTAGAAGTTCTAGTGGTTCGATGATCTTTGTGTTAACACGCGTGGGATGACTCTTTTGGATTTGCTTTCCCATATCACATGCAGCGCACAAGTGTCCCTTATCAAATTTGAGAAGGGGAAGTCCTCGTACGTGATCACCAATAACCAACTTGTTGATGTCCTTAAAGTTGAGATGTGAGAGCCTTAAGTCCCATAGCCAACTTTCATCAGAGTGTGCTTTCGTTAAAAGGCATACAACTTGCTTTCCTCGAATTGGATTAAGATTTAAAGGATACATTTCTCCTTTTTGCTTGGATTTAAACAGAACAATCTTCGTCTTCTTTTTAACAATCTCAGAACCTTCATCATCGAACGAAACCTTCAAGCCAGTTCCCACAACCAGTTGAGAGATACTGATAAGATTGTGCTGCAATCCCTATACATATGCTACCTTTCGGATTGAGAATTCTCTATTTTTGATCATTCCGTAGCCTTTGATCGTGCCATTTAAATTATTCCCATATTTGACAAATCCACCATTCTTAAGGGCCCGAAACTCCCTTAGCTCTTCCCTCCTTCCTGTCATGTGACTTGAGCAGCCACTATCAATGTACCATTCGTCATCGAACTGCTCGTCACTTATAACCATCTTGATCAATTGATCGCAATCGTCGATCCTTTCGCTTACAGGCTTGGCAGCAAAACACTTATCTTCCCCAAGATTCCCCTCATCATACTCGCCTTCGGTTGTGTAGCCCCTCATTTGTGACACTCCAGCTGTCATCATTAAGCATCTCCCAGCAAACTCAACATTATCTTCTTTTGCCATAAATGCCCTGCCATGCGTGGGTTTATGTACTTCTTCATCTTTAGAGTCTGTAGACCAGACCTCGACGCCACCGAACTCATCATCAACACCGTTCTCCTACACAATCAAATCATTCATAGAATTGTTAGAGTCTTTCTTCTTCTTTATCTCCTCCAGCTTGCGTATATGGTATGCTTCATCATCTTCACCCTCCTTCTTCTCCGATAGATTTCATAACATGCAATCTTTGGAAAAGTGGTTTTTGCCATGGCAGAAGTTGCAATCGTATTCGGAGTCTCCTACCAGTTTGCTTTCCTTCTTCTCTTCTTCTTTCTGATGACTATTTTTGATCTCCTCTTTAGCTTTTTCTGAGCTGTAGCTTCCCTGCCAGTTTCGGTTCTTGTCAACATGGAACTTTTTGCGAGCAAACCTCTTCCGATTGGAAACCATCATTGCATACTCTTCGCTTGTTAGATCACATTCTTACATTTTTGACTCTTCTTCATATTCTACCACATTCTTCGCCTTAGAGAGAAGGGCCAAGGATCCCATACTAGACACCACTTTCGCTTCCTTTGTCACAACACTTTCATGAGACTTGAGAATACCCACCATCTTCACCAATGAATAGGTTTTAAACTGCTCGTGAGCCTTCACAGTTGATGGCACAACCATCCATTCGGGTCTTAAACCATTAAAAATGTGACCTTCTGTTTGATTACTTCTCTTCCAATACCATGCTTGATCATCTTGCTCAAAAGTTGGTTGAAACGATCGAATGCCTAAATAAGTTTTTCATTTGGCTTTTGTTGAAAGGCACCAAACTCAGAGAGCAATAGAATTTGGATAAAATGTTCTAGGTACTCATCAGTGGAATATAGCTATTTAAGTCTATCCCATATTGCTTTTTCTGTGGTGCATGAGCTTACCAAACGGAAGGTATCGGATTGTAAAGCGAATATGATCATTCTCATGGCTTTAACATTACATAACAACTTCTCTTTTTTGTCTTAAGGAATCTTGTACACATCAGTTAAGAGTTTTTTGTACTCCTTTTGAGTCTTAATGGTTATATTTGTTCCAGAACGAACAAAAGGACCCAATGTTATTGCTTCCCAGATAAGATAACCACTGTCTTCGGAACCAACGACATAGTTCTCAAAGTGATGTGTCCAAACTTCATAATCTTGAGTGTATAGAATCGGGATTCTCGTTGTGGATCCAATGCTGTTGGAGATATTGATCGGATTAATTTATGAATCATCGTTAGACATGATGACCCTTTTCAGATATCTGCAATAATCACACTTGTAAAGATTGAATTAGGGTTTTATCAAAAGAAAGAAACAACGTCAATGAAGAGATGACGACTCCTAAAAATTCGAAAAAAATGGAAACCCTAAAGAATTCTTCCAACATAAGAGATGCGTATGTTTTACACAGTCTCCTGCTCTATTACCAATTGATAAGAAAAATATTCTCTAAGATCTATGGATTCAAATAGATATCAATAAGAAAATGACAAGAACAAGAAAATGATAAACACCACAACGAGTCAAACGAATGTCGAATGATTAATATGCTCCACCTCAGAAGAATTCAATAAGAATTGCTACTGTAGAGGTGTGCTAGGGTTACAATGCAAGATCTCTAAAATAATAATCAAGAAGCGTAAACTAATATAATGCATGCATGCACTATATATATATATATATATATATATATATATATATATATATATATATATATATATATATATACACACACACACACACACATAATAAACCCTAAAACAAAACACGGCTAGACAGGCCCATACTGAGAATACATATGGATTGAAGATCTTAGCCCAAAGACGCAATCTTCTTAGACCCAACAAACGAGCGAAAAGCAAAAAACACAAAGAGGTCGAGATTGATGTTGATAAAAACATCATCAAGAACAGTAAAGATTTTCACCCCTTTGTCCCTACCACTTCCGTTAAATTACCCATTACGCTATCCTAGAAAGAAACCCTAAAAGCATCATATAATGTTAATAATATTGATGATAAATCTTAGGAGAAAAACAACAATAAGATTATAGTACTTTGAAGAGGATAAATGAGGAGGAAGATAATCAAGATTTCGGGTAGTATATGTGAAGGGTTATGTAACACCCCGTTTTGAAGAGTACTTCGACGACAGTCTCGGAGGCCCAGTGTACAAGCGATTTGATCTTTTATGGGCCTCAGGATTTATTCAGAAGATTTAAGGCTCGGGTATATAGCTAGGAGCATAAGGATCCTCACCACCTTTTTGTGCATATAAAGTTCGTCGGAAACAGACTAGGAATAAAGGAGTTATGAAAATTGGATGTTTTTGGCAATATTAGTCCATGATGGAAATATTTAGCAAGTAAGCCCCATGCATGCAAGGGAGGCATGCACGTGTACGACTGGGTACACCCAATGTATAAAGGAGAAGGGTCACGGGTGCTTTAGGCGTACGCCCAAGGTACGTCCAGAGTCCGGAAACCCTAAATTTTAGGGTATGCCACTATAAAAGGAATGATAAGCCTCAATGGTCAGCCTCCATTTCACACTTGGACAGCCACCACGAAACCCTAATCCCTCCTTGAGTGTTGTTGAAGCTTTGGTGGCCATTAGAGAGCATTTTAGTGTTGTAAAACCATTTCCCAAGCAAGAAAGGAGCAAAGCAAGGTGGTAGATCAAAGGAGAAGTTGTAGATCTGGGACTTTTGCCTCTTTCCAGACCCTTTCAAGGTATAAATTTCTGAGCTTGATGATTGTTCTCTTAAATCTCTATTAGGAGGAGTTTATGGACTCTTTTAGTCCAAAGAATGGATCTTTTGATGAAATCTCGTGTTTTTGCTTAGGGTTGCCACCCTTAGAGCTAAAAGGGTCCCATAAGCAATAAAGTCTCCATCATGAATGTCTTAATGTGTTAATGCATGATATCTAGCCATTTCCATGGAAGTAAGTTGTTACATTTCAAGTTTGGGCTCTTTTGGTGGGTTGCAAGCCACCAAGTAGTTGACTTTATGGATTAAGATATTTATGAGGACTTGGATCTGTGGTTGTAACTGATGGTTTGTAGTATTAAGCACTTAATGGAAAAAGTGGCTTAATAGGGTTCTACGTTGGGCGTACAAGTAGGTACACACGGCGTACAAGCCATCAACCAGTACGCTTAGCGTACATAGATGTACGACCCGCGTACGTATCAGATTTGGGCTTTGCGTTTTTGGACCTCAGTTTGGCCAATCTTTGGGTATTTGGGCTTTGATGGGCCATCAGGAGTCAGTTAATATGGGCCAAGTATATGTTTTGGGCTCAAGGTAAGGCCCATTAGGGGGATTGGCCCCAGTTTAGCAAATTGGGCCATTATTGGGCCACTAGTGGGCTTGGGAAGCCCATCTATTGGTAGGTCTTTTTCTATTATGATTTGGAGCCTTAGATTTGGACCAAGTTGGGATAAGGGTAAAATGGTCATTTTAACCTAAGGCGGATTATTGTTTTGAACGAAGTGATATTTTGGCATTGATAGCTCGTGGATCGAGAGATCAGCAGTTCGGGGATCTACCAGCTAGCAGCGAGGGGTTATTTGTAGGATTCTACAATTTGCTTTGCGAGGTGAGTTTTCTCTAGTAGGAACGGGTCTATGGCACCAATGTCGTCCCGTTTATGTATGTTAGTGTATACCGGATTTAGATCCGATGCCTGGGGTTAGCATGATGCAGTTTATATGTTTCGAATTTCGGTCTGATGTAGGGAGAGGCACGAGGAAGGATTATAGGTATGTTTCCGAGCTACAGTTCGATGTTGGGTGGTACCTGATGCAATAGCTTATGTTCAGTTATACTTGTTGTCTTTGTGATACTTTTATGTGCGTGGTAGGGAGATGAGTATGGACGGGGTTCCATATCTCATTAGCAGCAGAGTAGGGGTGGAGCCCAAGATAGGCGGGGCATTAAGACTAGCAGTTATAGTATAGATATTGTTTATTATGTATTAGCATGTTTATATGTTATTTTTGTTTGTGTGTAGCGGGCGGGGCCCGGAGATAGTTGGGGTTTAGTATAAACAAATCTGTATACCGAGCGGGGCTCGATGCAAGGCGAGGCCTGATGCCGGATTCATCTGATACCGGGCAGGGCCTGATGTAGCGGGCTAGGCCCAATGTTTGTAGTATGTGATTATGTATGGTATGTGGTAGATTGGGGAACTCACTAAGCTTCTTGCTTACAGTTTTCAGTGTTCGTTTCAGGTACTTCCGGTAGCGGAGGGAAGAGCTCGAGATGACTGCATAGCATACACCAAGAAGTTTTATCCTGGGATGTTTACTCTGATAAAAAGAGCATGTTTTCAAATGATACTCTGATTTGACATAACTTTTTTTGTTTATGGATGAAATGCTTGATAATTATGGTTTTTATTAATGATTTAAAACGAAATTTCCGGACCGTATTTTTGGGATATTTCAAGTTGGTATTAGAGCCTTGGTTTGAGGGATTCGGGCACACTCTCGTGTGTGTCTGAACTCAAACTGACAACTTGGTATGAAAATTTTCAAAGGAAAATCATTTTTATAAAAGAACCTTGAGAAAAGAGAAAAGAACTTTGAAAAAAAAGAAAAAGGGTGTGGTGCATGCAAACAGCCGAGCTCAAGTAAGTTCTCTCAAATTAGGCATACATGTTTGCTTAGATATGATATGCTTATAAGAACTGCATGCTAGATTCGGACTAAGGATCAAGGAGGATGCCTTATGTTCCTGTTATGTTTATGAGCTTTATGGGTTGCATGCTAGTACAGATTCCTGAGTAGGGATAGAACAGTATGATTGGATTATGCGGTTAGATTTTTCCTTTCTGTCTAAATGCTACCTGCTTTGTGCTTTGTGGGACTCTGAGTGATGGGAGTTAGCCATTAGGTGAATACGCCAAGTCACATGTGATCATGGTTAAATAATCTCAGAGTGCTGAAATTGGCCCTATTGCACAGCTCTCGTTTGATTCTAACCGTTGTAGGTACGAGTTCGTTACTCGAAGGATTATCTGAACCTCGTCACATGTGATGGTACTCAGGTAGTGGCTAATTGGCATTATGAAGATACCTTCAGTAGCTGAGGACTGGGTTCGGGTTGGAGGTTACCCTAGGGCAAACCTATGATGAGATTAGTGCTGGGAGCAATAGTAGTAGTGAAGGGGACTTGGTCGAGTCGAGGAAAGTACGGATAGATGTGGAAGGTAGTGTGAGCCCGTACTAATGGAAGCAGAGGATCCGTACTCGATTCAAGAAGGGTTGAGATAAAACCGGTGAACTTGTAGTGCGTGGTTGATCCCTCAGTAGTGATGAGTATTTTGATAATAGCTATGTTATGTTGTAGAAATGTGATGTTACGTGAGAGACCAGTGGGCGGTTCAGGCGCTGACAAGGGATCAGGCTCGGGTTTAGAATCCGAGTAGCTGAGGGAGCAGACGAAAGAGTTTATATCAGCCGAGATTACGAAAAGTATTCTAGACTAGACTCTAGTGATCTTTGGTGCGGTCAAGGAGGGTATATTAGAGATTTTGGATGGGAGGCTGGGAGCCTTCCGCGCTGAGATGGTGGACATGATGGGGGCGTGTACACTGACATTCCAAGAGTTCAGAGCTTGTGGAGCTCCGGATTACCATGGGGCCAGGGACTCCATTGCTAGTAGCAGGTGGTTGGCCGATGTTGCTAACTCTTTTCGTACGAGCCGATGTCCAGAGGGGGACAAGGTCCGAGTTGCCTCCTGTCTTCTGAAGGACAGAGCATGGGAGTGGTGGGAGGAGGTTGGATATGTCATTGGGTATGATGCCACGTTGGACACGATGACATGGAGTGATTTCTCGTCCAGGTTCAAGGCCAAGTTTGCACCGATGATTGAGGTGCAGCAGCTAGCATGGGAGTTTCAGGACCTCCGGCAGACGACTGAGACTGTGGCGGAGATTACTGCCATGTTTAGGGAGAGAGCTCTTCTTGTTCCGCAGTATGTTGCGGACGAGGAGATGAAGAAGGCCCGCTATCACTAGATGCTGAGGGATGACATCAGGGAGTTTGTGAGCAGGTCTAGTTGCAAGACGTTGGAAGATATGATTAATCGAGCCATGGAGAGGGAGATCAACCTAGAGCACCTCATGAAGAGGATGCCGGAGGAGATTCAGGTAGCCACATGTTTAGGCAAGAGACCCAAGGGGTCAGACTCGAGATCGAGAAACTACCAGAGCCGCAGCCGATGCGGGAAGTGTGGCAGGACGCACAAGGGTGCTTGTAGGAGTGGCAGTGGTGGCGATTCTGGCTGTTTCAGGTGCGGCCATATCGGTCATTATAGCAGGTATTGTACAGCTACCACAACCTAGGGATCAGACCTGATATGTTTTTATTGCAGTCAGCGGGGCCACAAGAAGGCCCGGTGCCTGAGTTTGGTTTCCGTGGGACAGGTGATGGCTCCTGCCCCTGCAGCTTTAAGGATCACCGACGACCGTCAGGGTCGGGCGGAGGCGCCCATGACGAGGAGCAGGGCGTTCCATTTGGTTACAGAGGAGACACAAGCAGCCCCTGATGTGGCAGGTGCGTATCTTTCCCTTTCCTATCAGCTTCTATTTATGATTGATTTGCTACGGTACTACATCGATGTTAGTAAGTGTATTTCATAATATTATGTTTCTTGCTTATGATTAAGTTATATGCCATTTGCATACCATGAGTGTGAAAGTAGTTATTCGAAGATGTTTCCCTTTAGATTAGGTTCTCAGGATGCAGTCACTGTAGCAAGTGTGAGTAGGGCTTGAGAGACGTTCTATTAATCTTCCAGAGTGGTTCAGATTTGGGATTGGGTAGTTTTGGACCACTAACAATAGTAAGTATTGGTTGTCAGCAGATCGGCCATTAGATGGAGAGAAGGATTGAGAATCCTTTTCGGGCTGGGAGCTTTAGGGATCTAGTTGAATCGAAGTGGGGGAGAACCATCCCAATGGTCAGGAGCATAAGTAAGTGAAAAAATGGGATGTATTCACGACATTGTTAAGAAGGAAAGCAGCCAAGTGGTTGTTGGGATACTGGAGCGCGCAAGTTTGGAGGTTGGGAAAACTTCCCAACATGGAGTTCGTGAATTCGCGGTAGTTGATAACTGGTTAGGAACCGGGCTAGACATCCTCTTGGTAGGATGTGAGTTTAGTCAGGATAGAAGATTGCGGGTAAGTCGTAGCATTCATTACCAGCTTAGTTAGCGGAGTGTGGGCGGGGGCCCGTATCTCCTAGTTAGTATGATAGAGAGTGAGGAAGGATAGTTCGCTAAGTTTCAGGATGGAGTTGGTACAGCATAGCCCTAGATAGGTGAGACCTGTGGGGGAGACCATTCCGAGATATAGTTGGGTGAGACCTGTGGGCGAGGACCATGTGATTTTAGCAGCACAGGTGGGACCTGGTAGAGACCGTAGGGTCAAGATAGGGGATCGAGGATCCAAGCATTTATAGAGCCAGAGTGTCAAGTTAGATAGATCAGTTTAAGATAGCCGAAGCTTCTTCGGAAGTCGTTGGGAGTGACAAAGAGTTTAAGCTTGGGTTTAGTAACCGATGGGAGTCCGGTAAACCAGAAAATGGCAGATTAGATGGGAACAAGGTGGTCTCGGTTCATCAGGATAGCGGATAAGAGATAGCGGGATCTTCGGATAGGGATAGCCTTTTTTTTCAAGAAAGATCGAACGGTAGACAAATAGAAGCAGTTCTTCGAAGATTGGACCGGAAAGACAAAGTATGCATCGTGTCGGAGCACCATGAGAGCTTACAGGGTAGTTGGTCGTAGCGGACTCCGAGGAGGAAGTCTAATTTAAGTGGGGGAGAGTTGTAACATCCCGTTTTGAAGAGTACTTTGGCGGCGGTCTCGGAGGCCCAAGGTATAAGCGATTCGGTCTTTTATGGACCTCGATATTTATTCGGAAGGTTTAAGGCTCGGGTATGTAGCTGGGAGCGAAGGGCTCCTCACCACCTTTTCGTGGATATAAAGTTCATCGGAAACGGACTTGGAATAAAGGAGTTATGACAATTGGAAGTTTTTGGCAAGATTAGTCCCTGATGGAAATATTTAGCAAGTAAGCCCCAGGCACGCAAGGGAGGCATGCATGTGTACGGCTGGGTACGTCCAACATAAGTTGGGTTACACTCGACGTATAAAGGAGAAGGATCGCGGGTGCTTTAGGCATACACCTAACGTATAGGAGGTACGCCCATCGTACGTCCAGAGTCTAGAAACCCTAAATTTTAGGGTATGTCACTGTAAAAAGAATGATAAGCCTCAATGGTTAGCCTCCATTTCACACTTGGACAGCCACCACGAAACCCTAATCATTCCTTGAGTGTTCTTGAAGCTTTGGTGGCCATTAGTGAGCATTTTAGTGTTGTAAAACCATCTTCCAAGCAAGAAATGAGCAGAGCAAGGTGGTAGATTAAAGAAGAACTCGTAGATCTGGGACTTTTGCCTCTTTCCAGACCCTTTCAAGGTATAAAGTTCTGAGCATGATGATTGTTCTCTTAGTTCTCTATTAAGAGGAGTTTATGGACTCTTTTAGTCCAAAGAATGGATCTTTTGATGAAATCTCGTGTTTGAGCTTAGGCTTGCCACCCTTAGAGCTAAAAGGGTCCCATAAGCAGTAAAGTATCCATAATTAATGTCTTAATGGTTCGTGCATGAGATCTAGCCATTTCCATGGAATTAAGTTGTTACATTTCAAGTTTGGACTCTTTTGGTGGGTTGCAAGCCACCAAGTAGTCGACTTTATGGATTAAGACATTAATGAGGACTTGGATCTGTGATTGTAGCTGCTGGTTTGTAGTATTAAGCAGTTAATGGAAAAAGTGGCTTAACAAGGTTGTACACTGGGCGTACAAGTCGGTACGCACGGCATACAAGCCATCTGCCAGTACGCTTAGCATACATAGATATACGCCATGCGTACGTATCAGATTTGGGCTTTGCATTTTTGGGTCAATCTTTGGGTATTTGGGCTTTGATGGGCCATCAGGAGTTAGTTAATATGGGCCAAGTATATCTGTTGGGCTTAGGGTAAGGCCTATCAGGGGGATTGGGCCCAATTTAGCAAATTGGGCCATTAGTGGGCCACTGTTGGGCTTGGGAAGCCCATCTAGTGGTGGGCCTTTTTATATTATGATTTGGAGCCTTAGATTTGGACCAAGTTGGGATAGAGGTAAAATGGTCATTTTACCCTAAGGCATATTATTTTTTTAGACTAAGTGATATTTTGGCATTGATAGCTCGGGTAGTCGAAAGATCAGCAGTTCAGGGATCTGCCAGCTAGCAGGCAAGGGTTATTCGCAGGATTCTACAATCAGCTTTGCGAGGTGAGTTTTCTCCAGTAGGAATGGGTCTAAGGCACCAATGTAGTCCCGTTTATGTATGTTAGTGTATACCGGATTTAGATTCAATGTCGGGGGTTAACCCGATGCAGTTTATATGTTCCGGATTTCGGTCCGATGTCAGGCGAGGTCCGATGAAGGATTATAGGTATGTTTCCGAGCTACGGTTCGATGCTGGGTGGTACCTGAGGCAGTAGCGTATGTTTAGTTATACTTGTTGTCTTTGTGATACTTGTATGTGCCTGGTAGGGAGATGAGTGTGGACGGGGTTCCATATTTCATTAATAGCAGAGTAGGGGCGGGGCCCAAGATAGGTGGAACCTTGAGACTAGCAATTATAGTATAGTGATTGTTTATTATGTATTAGCATGTTTGTATGTTATTGTTGTATGTGTGTAGAGGGCGGGGCCCGAAGACAGGCAGGGCCTAGTAGAAATAGATATGTATACCAAATAGGGCTCGATGCCAGGCGGGGCCTGATGCCGGATTCGTCCGATGTTGTGCGGGCCCCGTTGTAGCGGGCTAGGCCCAATGTTTGCAATATGTGATTATGTATGGTATGTGGTAGATTGGGGAACTCACTAAGCTTCGTGCTTACAGTTTTCAATGTTGGTTTCAGGTATATCCGGTAGCGAAGGGAAGAGCTCGGGATGACTGCATGACACACACCAAGAAGTTTTCGCCTGGGATGTTTACTCTAATAAAAAGAACATGTATTGAGATGATACTATGATTTGATATAACTATTTTTGTTTATGGATGAAATGGTTGATAATTATGGTTTTTATTAATGATTTAAAACAAAATTTTCAGACCGTATTTTTGGGATGTTTTAGGTTAATAGTGCAACAAAAAAAGATAAGTAACTAAATATATACAAAATGTATTATGTGAAGAGTTAACAATGCAACAAATTCCAGCAACCTTTCAAAACCTTCATCCGTTGAAGATGAAAATAACACCATTGTTTCTTACAAAAAGAGTGATAAGCAAAAAAGACAAAGAGGTCGCGATTGATGCTTATATAAACATCATCAATAACTATAAAGATTTTGACCCATTTGTCCCTACTACGTCCATTAAATTACCCATTACGCCATCTAATAAAGAAATCCTAAAAGCATTATAGAATGTTAATAATCCCGATGATGAATCTAAGGAGAAAAAAAATAGCAAGATGGTAGTTCTTCGATGAAGATAAATAGGGAAGATGGATATGATCAGGACTTCGGGTATTATGTGAAGATGATAAGATGGTTGGAATGTGAAGGGTATATAGATACGGGATTCAGGAAAAAATTTCTTATGTTGTACAATTTAAGAGCGAGTAAACATGAGGTTAGAATCATCAAAGTGTTTGTGGATACTTTAATGGAGGATCCATCTTCACTTGCAGGGCTGGTTGTGGATACTTTCTATGATATGATTATAGGGAAGAGGTACTTTTCATCTGGGATTTTCTTGAAGCTTTTCCACTGAACTGAAAACGAGATTAGAAAAGGTCTAACTTGGATTATTTATAAAGGATTAAAGGTTGTGTTTTGTGAGTTCATTTTTTGTATTTTTGTGTTCAATTCCTTCAAAAAAAACCGAGATTAAAAGTGTAGTTAGAGGTTAACCAAATAAACTAAAAAAAGACCTCGCCTGTATCGTTTGTTTGTCAAAAAAGTGATTAGGAACCATTCGTTAAATCCTTACAATCAGAAGAATTCAAGGTTCTAAAATTGGTCTAAATGATAATTATGTTCATGATAAGCACTTTCATTTTATATATTTTTAACTAATTTACAAATCATATTACATCATTTTATTTACTCCGTGTTGAAGACTAAGTGTAACGCCCTGATTCTCAGGTATGGATTTAATGTGTCAGTTTCTTGATTTCAAGGGCCACTCGACAAGTTGAGTGCCCTACTCGTCGAGTAGCAACGGGTTGGTCCACGTATTTTAATTACCTACTCGCCGAGTCCAAGAAGGGACTCGACGAGTAGGAGCTGGCAGATGAAACCCTAAATCTCGGGGTTTTGCACCCTATTTAAAGGATCATTGGCCTCCCCCAGCCTCGCCTTTACTGCCTCTTGTCCCTTTCTAACCCTAAATCGTGTGTGTGTGTGTTCTTTTGGTGAGTGCACGCATGGAGGAAGAACTTTGGAGAAGGAAGCACTTGGGGAAACAAGGAAGTGAAGGCTAGGAACTCGTGGGGACCTAAGAGATTCATCAGTTGTCACTCTCTGGAAGGTATTAAGCTATTCCTTTAGCTCATCTCTCTTTTAACCTCCTTTGGATGGATTTTATGAAAGGCTCCCCCATGGTTAAGCTAAGATCTGAAGTTGTAACTTCAGATCTGGACTCCCTTTGACCACTAGATCCATAAAGTCATTAGCCTTGCCTAGTGGGAGCCTTTCCTCAAGTGTGGGACCTCATTTCAAGCTTAGTTTGCCATTTAAGGGTCTTAAAGCTTTGTATGCACGTAAAGTTTGCGAATTTACGTGAGAAACATGCCCTAGAAGCTTGGATCTGTAATCCGGAACCTTGCCATGGCTTAAAAGGCGTCTGCATGGATGAAGGTGTGCAAGGACTCGGCGAGTTGGAGGAACAACTCGGCGAGCCCGTTGATGATGGCCATGAATTCGACGAGTTGGATGAACAACTCGGCGAATCCATTGAAGATTTCCTTGAACTCAGTGAGTCGTGCGAAGACTCGGCGAGTTGGCTACGGTTTCTCCCAATTCTTGGACACGTATGAACTCGGCGAGTCAAAAGGGAACTTGACGAGCCAATCAAGGATTTCACGACTTTTCGAGTGCAGGAAGGACTCGATGAGTCGAGCCAACATGGACTGTTGAATCTGACTATGGACTTTGACTTGGACCAAGGGTTGACCGGTTGACTTTTGAGGGTATTCTGGTAATTTGGAGATTCTTGAAAAATGGCTTTATGGTAACTATAGGTAGTGGAGTTCGTGTTGGTCATCTGGGAGTTGAGCTTTCTAGTTTCAGATGACAGTTGCGAAGTGAGTTATCCTCACTATACTAAGGAGTCTAAGGCACCAAGGCCGGCCCATTGAATATGTTATCCTAGCAGTGTTAGATGTTGAGTATGGGTTAGTGTTGCATGCTAGTGGTTATGCCAGTTAGGTAGACCTATAGGACTACCTGTGATGTTATATGATTATTGCATGCTCAGCGTTTATGTTATGTCTATGGGGTGGGTTGAGGTTGTATTGCTTCGTGCGGTAGCGAACAAACCCTAGGAACATTCCAGTTATGGGCTAAGAGAGACTCGTACTACGGGCTCAGGAGCATTCCAGTTACGGGCTGAGGGAGACTCGTACTGTGGGCTCGTGGGTATTACACTCTGTAGGGCTGTGGACCTGTTATGTGCTGTTTTGTTCAATTTGTTATGATATGTTGTTGCTGACATGGTTATGTAGACTGTATGTGTATCGGTATTTTGGGGGGGTAACTCAGTAAGCTTCCGAGCTTATAGTTTCAGTGTGTTGTTTTAGGTACATCAGGGGATCGCAGCAAGGCGAAGGCATGATCGTACGTCCCATCATATTATGTTTATGTTTATGGGAATACTCTGATAAATAATATTTTGAAAACAAAGTTGTAATGTTTTGATGAACTTGACATGTTTTAAAAGTTTAAATTGGTTTGAAATTTTTGGGTGTTACACGAAGTCCGTTAAGGGAAAACCCGTTTGAGTAAAGCCTCATTACCCACATAAATTGTGACGTGGGGGCATGCTAAATTACAACAAAAATTTGTAGCTTCATTGATCGATATTTTAATTGTTGAACATATATTTATTAGTTACTTGTTTAGTTAATATGGTATATGTGTAATGGTGTACTTGCAACTTGTTTAATTTCCCCTTCATCGGTTGATCATTCTTTTAATAGGTGAAAGATAAAGTAATTGGTGCAAATGAATTTCTCCAGTGGTCTTTAAGGTGGAGAAATGGACGAGAAAATAGAAAGGGAAAATATAATCGAGAATAAGTGAAGCCTATTGCAGACGAGTTGGTATGTACTGTCAAACTAGATGCTTATAGCTAGTTTTGGTGTTTGTTAAAGTTAATTGATAAAGAACACATCTAATACTATATTTATTTAACATACATTTTTTTCAAATCAATCATGAAATTGTAGCTGAAGACGGATAATCCATTCTTTACAAGCCACAGATGCCCACTCACCATCTTTGGCAAAGACCATGGTTGATTTGTAAAAGGAGTTGGCATGGGAGTCACTCCAACCATATATTGGGATTTTACTCGAGACAAATCCTCATTAAAAGAAAAAATAGTTTCCCTTTAGCAAAGCGTAGAGGAACAAAAAAGAACAAATGATGATCTAAGGTCTAAAGTTGAATATCAGATGTGTAGGATTTCTATTGAGGGCAATCATGTGGAGTCTCCAATAACCACTACTCCGGCTCCAAAAGAGTATCCTATAGAAAAAGTAAGCAACTAAATTTTTGATGATAGTTTTATTATAATTTGTTGCTAATTAATGCTTTCATGGCATATTGTCATCCCAGAAAAGAAAAATAATTATATGGGTACATCAACATCCCAAATACTCACCAAAGTGGTTGAAAAGCATGTAAGTTAATATAATAATAAGTTTTGTATAATTCTTTTCCAATCTTGAACTTTTTTTCATGGGCTAAACATGGTACACTATTTTCAGAAAAGTTTGAATAACGGTAAAAAATGTTGCATATATGTATGAGGAGCCACAACGTGGGAATTCAACTGAAAATGGGAGAGCAACACCTCAACCCAAGACACTGCAACAATTGAAAAAGGTATGTATATTTGACATGCTTTGTTGTTTACATAGATATACATGTTAGTTAAACTTTATACATATAAATTTATTAATATGTTCATCTATATCTTTGAAGAAAATAAAATGTTCACTGTCAGTGTGTCATCTTCACAACGTCATTGCGAACGGTTATGTCAGCTAGTCTATTGATGGAAACCAGACAATACATGGAAAGCCATTGCTGACTAATTGTTATAGAGTTTTTGTGGATGCAGCAATAAAGTCAGCCACCTGCGTACCAAACGGAGATAACAATGTCCCATTAACAGTTTTGGATCCGCTATATTCTTTTGTGGCTTGTGAAAAAAAAAATATTGTAACCCTTGATCCTAAGTTACTTTTGTTGTATAAGTTATAAATATTTCTATTCATTAATTAAACCGTATATATTTTTTAAAACAAATCTATTAATTATTAAATACATTAATTGTGCTTTGTTTGCTTAAATGCATGTTTAACACCTATTTTAATTTTTGTTGTTGTTATAGGATCCAGATATACATATAGTTGAGCTAATAATGAAATTCAAAAACCCAATAAAAGACAACCAAAGAAAAAACAATCCAAAAGTTATTTTCCAACAACCGGGCTAAGAAGTGCAACTACTAAAAACAAGAGTACTTCTAATAAGAAATTAAAATTTAGTTTATTTGGTTTGTAAATGTTATATATATATATATATATATATATATATATATATATATATATATATATATATATATATATGATTTTGATGTAATAACTTTAAAATTACTATTAGTGAAAAATAGTTTTTTATTAAATTATATTGTATATTTCCATTTTTGTGTATCATACCAATGAAAGAACAATATGTGTAAATAAATTTAAAAAAGTTATTGTACAATATAAATAATAAACTAAGATATTAATGTCAGTATAAATCACTTTTGTGACGAGTTAAATTTTTATGTATTAATATATGTAAACAATATTAATGATAAACTATTAAATGTTTTAGTAAAATAACTTATGCTCACAACTTAATTATTCTAAAATATAAATAATAAAAAATGTGTTAGTCTCAATATAGATCATTTTTTTGTGTTGACTTAAATTTTTATTTGTCGGTGTATATAAATAATAGTAATGATAAACCACTAAACATGTTAGTAAATATAACTTATGCTGACAAATTAATTACATTTATATCTCCAAAGTCAACAATGTCCGCAATAATATTTATAAACGGTGATTATAAATACATATTTATCATTATAAAGGAAAAAACATATCACTAAAAGTATTTTATGATCATTGTTTAATTGTTTGTGAGTGAGTAAATATACATACAATATTCAAGACATAATATTAAGCATGTCACTAAAAGTTATCAGTAATCATAATAAAAGAAATAATACGTGCGTATAGATCATTTTTAGCAACAACTTAAATTTTTATCTGTCGGTGTATGTAAACAACTGTAATGATAAACCATTAAACATTTTAGTAAAAATAACTTAGGTTGATAGCTTAATTACATTTGTTTCTCCAAAAGTAAACAATAGTCACAGTAATATTCATAAACGGCGACTATAAGTATAAATATTTATCACTCTATTGGAAAAACACATAACTATAAGCGTATTATTAATGACAATTATCAAAATAAGATAAATACATGTCAAAAAACTCCTTACCATATAATGACGAGTTTGACACATAACAACGACTTTGTATGAGTTATACTCACCACAATTAAACGAAAAAAATAATATATCACTAATGAAGAGATCTTTCCTTACACATTTAATGAAAAAAATCCGACATAAAATGCCTATAATGACAGGTTTTCTGCATGGGTAAATCCCAGTTTTGTAGTAGTGCATACACATATAGCTGAGATAATAAGCAAGTTAGTGTAACCAACCTGGATAACTAAATAACTAAGAAACATTACAAGATTCGACTAAGACGATCCCTCAACACTATGAACACCTAAAATCCATATCAAATAATCCATTCTTAGTTCATATTACAAAGGTTGCTTAAGATACTTGTCTTACACTTTATTTTTCTTTTTAATGTCATTACAACAACCTGTTTAGGGGTTGAATTACCCTTATTTACCCACTCGTTTTACAAGTTTCTTGCTCATGATTTTAGAATACCTCGTAGCTTTTTGGGGATATAAAATACAAGTTATAATAGTTTTCTACATTATTATATGATTTTAACAAGTTGACAATAAAAATTGGTCAATAGTCCAGACCAACCTATAAATATGGTCACCAAAACCTAAGAAGAAGTGAGTATCATTCTTTAGAAAAAAATATATATTAAGCTAGACTACTTCATATTAACTTAATCCAAGACCTCATGCCAATTTGATTTTCTAAAATTCCTTATGCATTTTAAAATATGGCTATTACAAACAACCAAATTCCTAGACCAATCTTTAAGAATGTCAATTCCATCCATCTTGGGAATATAACTAGACTAAAGATTTTTAAGGGAATAAAAGATATAATCACCAAGTTCCAGGCCAAAATGTCAAGTAATTTGGTGTGTCCTATATTTAATTATAAATTTTACAAAATGACCCAAGTCATTAGTGAATTTCCGAATCGATCTACATTCATTGAAATCCCATCAAAAATATGATTGGAAACAAACCATGCTCTTTTGATGGATGAAACTAGACATTCATGCCTTTTGAGGGAAACAATATTCATATAATTAGACACTATAATGATTTGTTTATTATTTTTCAGTGTGACTAATAAGATCAAGTCTACTTTCCACTCACCTCATTCAATACTTAATGGCTAAGTGATGTGCTAAAGCTAATTTACAAAATAAACTATTTTAAAATACAAATAAAGTTTTAAATTTATTAAATCTAACAAACCAAACTGACTATCAACATCAAAGAATGTATATGATCATGAATAACATAGTTTAAGTAAGTAATAGTTTAAGTAAGTAAGCATCTCGAAAATATGGCGACCAAAACTACTAATATATAAGTATAATCTTATCAACCAATCTAAAAGAAAGCAATTAAAGGGAATTATCAAGTACATTTTTGTTTAATTGTAACCATTGTTAATGATCATACATTATATATTAAATTTTATATTTTAAAAAATATAAAAGAGTGTTAACATTGCATTATAAGAAAAAAAAAATTCTTTTGATATTCATGGATGCATATCCTTAATTGATTGTATCATAAACAAATGCAAATATGGCAAAAGACTATTTTATATAAATTTTAATAAAAAAAGAAAATATATGTAACATCCCAAAAATACTACGTAAAATTATGTTCTTAAGCACAACAAAACCAATAATCATTCAATTCAAAACCCATAAAAGTATGAAAATGTATAAAATAGTTATTAGTGTACAAATCATATCATAAATACAAAATCCTGGCGGATGCGATGCAATCACGTCGAGTTCTTCCCCTAGAACTGGAAGTACTTGAAATCATAAACATAAAACCGTAAGCACAAAGGTTAGTGAGTTCCCCAAAATACCACATACCATATAAGTATCGGGCCCCGTCTAAAATTCATCAAGCCCTGGCTGGCATCTAGCCCCTGCCCGGTATACATACAAATACATGCATGAGTCATAAAGACAAATAAAATTATACATACATAAACCATTGGGTCGGAATTAGTGCATTCGACCCACAAGTACAATAAAGAGACTCACCTCTCAAACGATAACCAACTGCTACTGCTCGTACTACCTTAGTCCACCTTCCAAAACTAAGAGTTAACCAAAAGTCAACTCAAATCATGGAGTCGATGGTCAAAGACAAAGTCAAAATGCCATCACAAACTTTTCGTGTTATGGCCTTCCTTGGTCATGTCGTGGGCATGAAACAACAAATTAGGCGACCGATCCCTAGTCGCCATGTCGTGGCGGTCTAGTGCCACGTCGTGGGGACCAGTTTGAATGGCTTATTCGAGTTAAGCTGATTTTAACTCATTTTCAAAGGCTCAAAAGCCTTGATCCACTCCTTCCCAACATCTTGATGGATAAGGTCTCCAACTTTATCCATCAAGACACTCCATTAAGACAAGATCTCTAAACCTAGGTTGTAAAGGTCATACAAGAAGTACAACACAACCATTAAGTCCTTAATCACAAAATATAAAATCCCAAACTTTCTAGAAGGGTTTCCTTTACCCCAAGAGCCATAAAGCCGACTGCTTTATGGACATGCATGTCCAATGTGTGTATCCTCCATTTAAGGTCTAAAAGAGTGATAAGGAGGCTTCAAACTCATGCATAAGATAACATTTGCCATGGAACATCAAATATATAACATATGATGTTAAAGGGACCTCTAGGATCCATAAAGTTGCCAACTTTATAGAATCCTTCCATTTTAAGTAGGTCACACAAGAAGAAAATGGGACAAAACATTAGATCTATCATCATAGAAGAAAAAAGCAAGGAGCTTGGACACTTACAAAGGTTCAGAGATGTCCAAAGAGATGTTCACTCGAACCAAGAAGCACCACAATCCTTTCTAATGCCTCTTCTTCCTTCAAAAGCAACCAAAATCACCAAAATGGACTCACAACTCACAAGATGGAATTTAAGTTAGGGTTTCTGAAGCTTGAGGGTGATGGAGGATGAGGATGAACAAATCCTAGCCTTCTCATTCCTTTAAATAGGGTGCACATTCCGAAAATTAGGGTTTCATTAAAATCAGTTGCCACACCATGGCGTATCTGTAAATCCCGCGATGAAGACTTAGAATCAGTTGCCACATCATAGCCTTCTCATTCCTCAACCACGTCGTGGCCACCCAAAATGAAGACTTAGAATATAAAGGATTAGCTCATACTTTAAATGGTTGTTACAAATCTCTCCCACTTAAATCAAAATTCGTCCTCGAGGTCCTCTGCTACAAATAACTCTGGATAATGCTCTCTCAACTCTTCTTCAGGTTCCCATGTACTCTCTAAACCCTTTCGGTGCTGTCATCGTACCTTCATCAAACCTACTTCCTTGTTTCATAGCTTCTTTGTCTTCCAATCAAGGATCACTATCGGTCTCTTTATATAGTTTAGGCGCTCGTCAACCTGAATATCCTGCAATGTCACTACTGTGGAATTATCAACCAAGCATCTCTGTAGCTGAGAGACGTGGAACGTGCTATGAATCTGACTAAGCTCATCATATAACTCCAGATGGTACACAACCCTTTCTATTAGGGCAACAACCTTGAATGGACCAATATATCTGGGTCCCAGCTTGCATTGCTTCTGAAATTGGATGACACCTTACCTAGGTGACACCTTCAGAAGTACCATGTGACAAACTTGAAACTCGAGATCAGATTGCCGCCGATCCGTATAGCTCTTCTGTTAATATGTGTAGTCTGTAATCTCCCGCATACCTGTTGTATCAACTCGGTAGTTTGGAGCACCACCTCCGTGCTACCCATGACTCATTGACCGAACTCGCCCCAATAAATTAGGGTTTGACACCTCCTCCTATAGAGCATCTCAAAAGCAGGTCGATCAATACTAGCGTGGTAGTTGTTGTTGTAAGAAAACTCAAATAATAGGAGGTACGAATTCCAACGACCACCAAATTCAAAAACATATGCCCAAAGCATATCCTCTAAGGTTTGGATAATCCACTCACTCTGAACATCGGTCTACGAGTGGAAAGGCATGCTGAAGTGCAGTCAAGTACCCAACTCCTCATGAAATCTCTTCCAAAATTTGGAAGTGAAACATATATACATCCCGATAAAAAACCACTAATATTGGGACTCCGTGACGTGGAACTACCACAAGGATATAAATCTTTGCTAACTTCTCTGCCAAGATGCTCTCCTGAATAGTTATAAAGTGCATACTCTTGTTCAATCGATCCATCATGACCAAAATAAAATCCACACCACGTGTTGTCTGTGGTAACTTCGTGATGAAATCCATTGCGATCTCTTTCCATTTCTAAATGTGGATAGCCGATGACTCCATCTTGCTTTGAGGTCGCTAATGCTCGGCCATGGCTTTCCTATAATTCAGGCACCTCTCCACATGCCCATCTACATCCCGCTTCATGCAGGGCCAAAAATAATCAAGATGGAGATTTCTATACGTCTTTGTCGCCCAAGGATGGATAGAAAACCTCGACTTATTTGCCTCCTCCATCATGATCTTCCGTGCACCACTGAAATGAGGAACCCAAAACCTTCGATGCATGCTCACCAAACCTCGGTTATCATAATCAAAAGAGGACACCTTACCTTGTAACGATGCAAATTTTCAAACCAAAATTTTCATTTTTAAAATACATAAAACTCATTTATTATATTTCATAAAAACCTTAAGTGTCTCAAATGTCAACATAAATCCAAAAACAAAAGTCAAATCCCAGAATCCTCAACATAATCTCGAACAAGTGTATACAATCACGTCGGCGCCTTCCCGCGGTCCAGAGAAGTACCTCAAACACATATCACACAACACGGTAAGCACGAAGCTTAGTGAGTTCTCCAAAATACCACATACACAAGTAATAAGCCTCTCATGGCTATAACTCGGCATGGACCCTCCGGTCTCATGCGTCACGGTGTGGTCCTTCCGGTCATGTGCCTCAGTGAGGACCCTCTGGTCTCACAACTTGGGTTGGACCCTCCTGTCCTGTATCAGTGGAAACTCTCCGGTCCCACAACTTCGTTTGGACCCTCCTGTCCTATCTCGGTAAACATAGAATATAGCATATATATCACACAGACAAAATGCATAATATCACATAAATCAAGTAAGCACATAAGACCCTCCGGTCACACATAGATACCACTCATGGTAAGTATAGTGAAAAGACTCACCTCGTAAGTAAGCAAAGAAAACTGGAGACCCCTCGAACAACCTAATCTCCTCCAAGATGTAATAAGCATCTCTAATTAACTTATAAAGATCACAATGTTATATAACTCACAGTAAACTATTTCTAACTCTTGAGATGGGTAAAAAACCATTTTATCCCTCTATAGCCCCCATAGACACTGTCTTGACCAAAACCTACAGTCAACAGAAGTCAACACTCGAGTCAACAGCCCATGTTGACCCAACTCGCCGAGTGCAGCTATGTGACTCGCTGAGTCCTCGCTATTCCTCAGAATGTCACGAATACCTAACTTAACTTGTCGAGTTGTCTCATCAAGTCGCCGAGTCACCATTGTCCAGACTCATCGGGGAAAACCCTAGCCGACTCATCGAGTCAGCTCGTTGACTCGGCGAATCCCTTTAGTTTAAATTCTCATTCAGACATTTTAAGGAAAATCTACTACTCCACACCCTAGATCTAGGCTCCCAAGGCTAAAATTTCACGTAAAGCTTCGATCTTTACGTTCACACATGGCATAGTTTTCTCCAAAATGGCAATACAACTCTAACAAGGGTGTTTAAGCACAAAAACTGTTATATGGCTGAATAAAGTTGGGACCATTGGACTCTATGGACCTCACAAGGTCCAGATCTGAAGTCTAGACCTCCTGATAGACTCAATGCACTCAATGTCCCAATAAAAGGTGGTAAAAGCGATAACTTCCATAATTATGAGATATAACCAATAAAATGAGAAATGTGTCGGCTTTTTACCTTCCACATAAGCTCTGGTCGATATAGCACTAGATCCAACAGTTTCTCGTTGTTCCTTGCTGGACAAACTCCCCTTCTCCTCAAAAGATGCACTAAAATACTCCAAAAATTAGCTTTATAACTCTCTAAGCTCACTACAAACGTTTAGTGTTTCACACAAGGAAGTTGGGCAGCTGGTGAGGTGGAAATGAGGACATAAGTTCTCTAAAATATCCCCCAACCCCGGAGATTTAGGGTTTCACCTCACATTTCACCTCACAGCGCCTACTCGGCGAGCCATCTCTCGGACTCGCCGAGTCGATCTTTAAACCCACGTGACCAAATCGGACTCTACTCGGCGATTTAGGCTCACAACTCGTCGAGTCACTCTTGAAATCCCAATATAAAATAATAAATAAACAATAAAAGAAATAACTGGGAGTCGGTATGTTACAATTCTCCCCCACTAGAATCAGACTTCGCCCTCGAAGTCAAGCTCCGGAAACAACTCTGGATACTACTCGCGCATCTCGGACTCCGCCTCCCACAACACTCGAACCCCTTCCGATGTTGCCACTGGACCTGAACCAGGGGCACCTATTTGTTTCTCAAAACTTTCACTTTCCGATCCAAAATCGCAATCAGCTTCTCAATATAATTCAGGCTCGCATCCACCTAAATGTCCTCTAAGGGTACCACTGCCGTCTCATCAGCTACACACTTCCTTAATTGAGACATGTGGAAGGTGTTATGAATATGGATCAACTTTGTTGGTAGCTCTAACCGGTAGGCTACCGTACCAACCCTGACGATCACTTTGAAAGGACCAATGTATCGGGGCCCCAGCTTGCCCTGTTGCCTGAATCGGGTCACCCCTTTTCATGGGGATACCTTCAGGAGGACAAAATCTCCAACGTGGAACTCTAGCTTGGATCGTCGTCGATCTGCGTAACTCTTCTGGCGACTCTGGGCTATCAGTAACCTCTGTCTGACATGCTGAATCTACTCGGGAGTCCGACACCTCCTCACATATAGAAGTTCAAATGGAGGCATACCAATGCTGTAATGGTGGCTTTTGTTGTATAAAAACTCAGCCAATGGAAAATAAATGTCCCAACTTCCACCAAAGTTCATCACACATGCACGCATCATGTCCTCGAGCGTCTGAATAGTCCGCTCACTCTACCCGTCTGTCTGTGGGTGGTAAGCTGTACTAAAGTGCAGTCGGGTACCCAACTCCTCATGAAACTTCTTCCACAACCTAGAAGTAAAACGCATATCCCGATCTGACACTATCAATGTCGGCACCCCATGCCATGCCACCACCTCTCAAACATAGATCTCGGCCAATTTCTCTACAGAAGAGCTCTCACTGATAGCGAGGAAGTGAGCACTCTTCATCAGCTGGTCCACAGTCACCCATATCGCGACAATCCCACACGTAGTCCTCGGTAACTTGGTGATAAAATCCATAGAAATCTGTTCCCACTTCCATTGGGGAATCTCTAAAGGTTGTAATGGACCATGTGGACGCTTGTGTTCCGCCTAAACCTGACGATAGGTCAAGCACCTCTCAACTACCTATGCCACATCCCTCTTCATATAGGGCCACCAATAATCTTTCTTTAGTTCCAAATACATCTTAGTGGCCTTTGGATGGATCGAGAATCTCGATCTATGCGCCTCTTCCATCAGTACACAATGAGCTCCACCTATATAGGGTAACCAAATCCGCCCATGGAAAGTCATAAGCCCACGACTGGTCTGTCACAAACTCGAAAACCTACCCAATTACACGCTCTCTCTTGCGGTTCTCTGGTCTCACAGCTCTACCTGAGCCTCTCAGATGGTATCTAAGACTGTAGTCATCACCGTTATCCTCATACATACATCTTGGATCAGAGCGCTCTCGGCTCTACGACTTAAGGAATCGGCTACCACATTAGCCTTGCCTGGGTGATATAAGATCTGATAGTCATAGTCCTTCACTACATCCAACCATCTCCTCTTTCTCATATTCAGGTTGGGTTGATCCATCAGCTACCTCAGGCTCTTGTGGTCTGTATATATGGTACACCGGACCCAATATAAGTAGTGGCGCCAAATATTGTGGGTGAACACCATCGCCCCCAGCTCCAGATCCTGGGTGGGATACCTCGTCTCATGAGGCTTCAACTACCTCGATGCATATGATGTCACGTGCCCCCTCTGTATCTACACCGCGCCCATCCCATTTATAGAAGCATCATAATAAACCACAAAGTCCTCCACTCCCTCGAGAAGAGCTAACATCGAAGCTTCGCACAATCTCTAGTGAAAGGTCTCAAATGAGGCCTGCTACTTGGGACCCCAAGTAAAAGCAACACTCTTCTGGGTCAGCCTGGTGAGAGGAACGACAATCTTGGAGAAATCTGTGATAAACCTCCGATAGTAGCCGACTAAACCCAAAAAACTCCTGATCTCGGTCAGGGATACCTCCCATCTCATAACTGCCTCAATCTTGGCCAGGCCGACCAATATCCTATTCTGATTAACGAGGTGTCCCAGAAATTGGACCTCTCGTAACCAGAAATCACACTTGGGAGAATTTGGCATAAAGCCTCTCCGAACTCTAAACCCCAAGAATCTCTCTAAGATGCTCCTCATGCTGCTCTCTGGATCTCGAATATACCAGGATATCGTCGATGAACATAATCACCGATCGATCCAACATAGGCCTACACACCCGGTTCACGAGGTCTATGAACACTGTCAGTGCGTTGGTGCTCCCGAAAGGCATCACCACAAACTCATAGTGCCCATAACGAGTCCTAAAGGTTGTCTTCTGGATATCCTCCTCACAAAATCTCATCTAATGATATCTAGACCTCAAATCAATCTTGGAAAGCCAAGACGCCCCTTCAACTGATTGAATAAATTGTCGATCCTCGAAAGTGGATAAAGGTTCTTGACCGTCAGCTTGTTCAACTCTCGGTGATTTATACACATCCAGTGTGAACCGTCCTTCTTCTTGACAAAAAGGATCGGTGCTCCCCACGACGTGCTACTTGGTCTAATAAAACCCTTCCCCAGTAGCTCCTAAAGTTGAGAGGATAACTCCTGCATCTTAGGCGGCGCAAGGCGATAAGTTGCCTTGGCACTAGGCACCGCTCCTGTAACAAAATCAATCCGGAACTCCACCTGTCTCTCGGGAGGCACTCCCGCTAACTCCTCGGGAAACATGTCTGGAAACTTGCGCACTATCGGAACCTCAGAGATAGAACTCGACCTCTTTGTAGCAACTCGCATATCCATCACATATGCCAAAAGCCCATACTCTGTCTCGCTCTGGCAGCAGAGCAGAAAGCTGATTTGGACCTTGTACCGTCGCCGTATACGGTAAGCACTCCCCCACTAGGGTCTCGTATAATCGCCATCTAACGCTCACAGTCGATCATAGCTCCAAATCCACTCAACCAATCCATGCCCACAATGACACAAACGTCTCCCATCGCTATCGGCACCAGATCAATCGGGAACTCTTCACCAAAAATCTCCAATACACATCCTCGGAATACCTCGGTCACATAAACCGCATGCTCATTGGCTATAGAAACTCTCACAGGTCGACTCAACGCCTCTCGCTTAACACTAATGTGACGACTAAAAGCAAAGGACACGAATGATCGACTTGTGCCCGAGTCAAACAACACCAAAGCAGGTACATAACCCACAAGAGTAGTACCTTTACACTGCATAATATAAGTATAAACAAATCTCAAACAACATAAATAAGGAGATACGTACCAGCAACAACATCAGGCGCGGCACAGACCTCCTCCATTGTCAGCTGGAATGCTCTCCTAAGAGCCCTCGGAGGCTCGGCCTTTACTGGCCGACTATCTGTAGCACGCATAGCAGCAGAAGCAGAACCTTGGGTTGATCCCTAAATGAGCTGAGGGAACTCGGCTTTCCGATAGCCCATCTGGTTACAATGGAAGCAAACAGAAAATCCGTTGGGGCAGTCCCTCGCCATATGCCCCTCCTTACCACATTTGTATCAAATCCACGACCAGCAAGATCCCTCATGGACCTTGCCGCACTTGCTACAAGTGCGGCCCTCCTGGCCTCCAGTCCTCGAATCAGCGGGCTTAGCTCGCTTAGCCTCCAGCTCCGGCTATGTCGGTCTCCTATCTCTCCCTTGCTGCTCTGCCTCCTCTCTGGAATGAATCTCCAACTAAATCTCCCTCCTCCTGGCATTAGTCTGCAACTCAGCCAATGTTCAATAAGATGAGTTCGCCATGAACTCCCGAATGTCTCTCCTTAAAATGCTCAAATACTGACTCGCATGTGCCTTCTCAGTGGACACGTGCTTAGGGCAGAACAACGCCCTCTCATGGAACATCTTCGTAATCTCAGTCACTGACTCTATCTCCTGCTTGAGAGATAGAAACTCCTGTGCCAAACTCTCCCTCTCCACCGAGGGAACGTAATCATCTCAAAACAACTTGGTGAACCTTTCCCAAGTCAGCTTAGCATGATCTACAGGGGTAAAATTAGTCGTCTCAAACTTCCACCAATCCTTCGCTCCCAAGCGAAGCTGGTTCAAGGAGAATCGGACTCTTAGATGCTCTGGGCACGAACAAGTATAAAATCATCCCTCAATGTCAACGATCCATCTCATGGAAGAAATCAGATCCTGTGTCCCATCAAAATCTGGTGGCTTCATGTTGTTGAACTCCCGAAACAACAACGAGTCACCTCCCTGTGGCCTGGCAGCAGCAACAGCTGTTGTGGCTGCAGTAGCAACAACCTCAGTATATAACGACCCAAAATTCAAACCCGAAAATTTCATTTTTGAATTAATATGTTTAATAAACATTTTACCAAAACATTGTCGATAAAATAACACCATTCAAAATTATAATATTGTGTCTCAAACCATGACATCAAAAGTAATGAAAATCAGAGTACAATCCCAGAAACTCAATGCGGAAACCATGTGTGTGTGTGATGCGCTGCTACACCGCCGGCTCCTTCCCCTTCGATGAAGAGGTACCTGAAACCAAAACTAAAACTGTAAGCACAAAGCTTATTGAGTTCCCCCATCATACCACATACCATACAATATCGTTGTATTTTTCAACCGGAAACCTTCATCGGTATTTTTCAACCGGTAACCATCATCGGTATCTTTCAACCGGTAATCATCATCGGTAGCTTTCAACCAGTAACTGTCATCGGTATCTTTCAACCGGTAACTGGGGACTATTTCACCGCTACCACTAGCATGCAACAACAGATATAAGCATACAGTCAGACATATCCGAGTATTGACCTACCCTTAGGTCCTAAGGACCACTGTCAAGGAAACAAATCCCTACTACACACATAACATGCCATCCAGTTAAATCTCATAATCAAAACACATAACCAAACCAAGATAAATATCACAAAGACAATCATCTTCTAAATACCCCTTTTTGGTGGGTTGGCATTGTGGCCTTAGACCCACCCCTACTGAAAGGTAACTCACCTCGATGTCGTGCAGTGCTTGAATTATCCTCGGCGCACAATTCGACTCCCTACGACTCCTCGATCCCTACACGACAACCTTCAAGTCAACAGACATCACATACAACCCTAAACAGGGCCAGTCTAAGTCCAGCCAAAGTCAACTTCAAGTTGACCTGACTCGCTGATTTGGGCCGTCAACTCGTCGATTCCCTCACCCTTTACTCGTCCTTAACCACGTCTCGACTCGTCGAGTTTGGCATCGACTCGACGAGTTCCTCTCTCATATGAACAGCGCATGAGACTCATCTGACTCGCCGATTTGTATGAACAGTTGTCGAGTACACCTTCATCTGATGAACAAGTCCTGACCTTGACTCGCCGAGTTGTATGAACAACTCGTCGAGTTCATCTTCAAGCATAAGAAGATTGCCTTGGACTCGCCGAGTCTGTTCTAGCACTCGTCGAGTCCCATGAACTCCAGGTCCAACACTAAGTCCAATGCGTTGGGTCACTCTTTTTGTCTTGCTACAACCCTTCTAACACCCAACTGAGTTCGTTTGACCCTCAACAGATATGGGACTCAAAGCCTTGGACTCGTCGAGTCCCAAGAACAGACTCATCGAGTTGGTCACGTCCACACCCTAAATCCTCGACTTCTGATGTACAACTCATGACCAAAGGATAGATCTAGGCTCCTACAATCATTCTAGCACGTAAAGTTGCAAACTTTACTTGCATGCATGGGACTTTGTGTCCAAAAGGCCCTAAAACAAGCTGTTGGGTTGCATGGAGTCTTCCTTGGGTGGAAAAGACCACAAAATGGGATCTAGAAATTGAAAAAGCAAGTTAGCAACTTTATACCTTCTGAAGACTGAAAATGAAGCACAAAATCGAACCCCTCTGGTCTGCTCTTGTTACCTCAGGCTCTTCTCCTCCCTTCTTAAGACCACCAACACCAAAATCCACCAAAATGACTTAGATTACTTCAACAACGGCTAGGGTTTTCTATAGAGGGTTTCAGGGTGCATAAGGGAAGATGGAGGCTGCATAAGGTTGCTTAAATAGGGTGTAAACCCTCATATTAGGGTTTTTGTCCAGCCAGGGCCGACTCGTCGAGTCCGGGACCTGACTCGTCGAGTCCATCACTTAAGTCCTGCGTTCCGTCCCGCTTCTACTCGGTGAGTTGGTCCTTTGACTCGCCGAGTCCAAGGCCAAAAATGCAAAACACTTTGATATAAAAATAAAAGGAATACGTACCAAGAACCAGGTGCTACAAATCTCCCCCGCTTATTTTAGATGTCGTCTTCGAAGTCTGCTGCTCGCTCCTGAAAGAGCTCTGGGTAATGCTCCATCATCTTGTCCATCGGCTCCCAAGTCCATTTTGAGCCTTTCCGGTGCTGCCATTGCACCTTCACGAGCTCCACCCTGTTGTTCCTCAAATCCTTCGATTTCTGGTCGAGGATTGCCACATGCCGCTCGATGTAATTCAGGCTATCATCAACCTGAATGTCCTCCAAGGGCACTGTTGTTGAGTCATCCACCAGGCACTTTCGCAACTGAGAAACATGGAAAGTGTTGTGTATCTGACTGAGTTCAGCTGGCAGATCCAGCCTATACGCCACTTTGCCCACCCGGGCTATAACCCTGAATGGTCCAATGTACCTTAGGCCCAACTTGCCCCGTTTCCTGAGTCGGATAACGCCTTTCCATGGCGACACCTTCAGGAGAACCATATCCCCGACCTGGAACTCCAAGTCGGATCGGCGCTTATCGGCATAGCTTTTCTGCCGACTCTGAGCAGTCTGAAGCCTGCTCCGGACCTGCTGAATCTTCTTTGTCGTCTTGAGCACTACTTCAGTGCTCCCCATTACCCTCTGTCCAACCTCGCCCCAAAATATCGAGGTCTTGCACCTCCTCCTATACAGCATCTCGAAGGGAGGGCGGTCTATGGTCGCATGATAACTATTTTTATATGAGAACTCTGCCAATGGAAGGTAGGTATTCCAACTACCTCCGAAGTCTAACACGCACACTCGCAGCATATTGTCTAGAGTTTGGATGGTCCGCTCGCTCTAACCATCCGTCTGCGGGTGAAAGGCTGTGCTAAAATGCAGACGAGTACCTAGCTCGTCATGAAACTTCTTCCAAAAACTTGAAGTGAACCGCACATCCTTATCTAAAATCATAGAAGCTGGCACCCCGTGCCATTCCCCCACCTCCCGGATATATATGTTGACCAATTTCTCGGCCGAGATACTCTTCTGAATCGGGATAAAATGGGCGCTCTTGGTCGATCGACGATGACCCAGATCGAATCCACTCCCCGTGCCGTCCTGGGAAGCTTTGTGATAAAATTCATCGTGATGTCTTCCCATTTCCACAGCGGAATATCTAACGGCTGCATCTTGTCGTGAGGTCTCTGATGCTCGGCCTTGACCTTCCTGCAGGTCAAGCACCGCTCCACGTACCATGCCACATCCCGCTTCATGCAAGGCCACCAATAGTGCAAACGAAGATCCCTATACATCTTCGTTTCCCCGAGATGAATGGGGAATCGAGATTTATGCGCCTCCTCCATCAGAACCTGGCGCACTCCCCCGTGGTACGACACCCACACCCTACGATGTAGTGTCAGTAACCCCCGGCTGTCATAGTCGAAGGAGGAAGCATGCCCCACTATCCGCTCACTCTTTTGGTGTTCCTCCTTCATGGCCTCCTGTTGGGCCTCCTAAATCCGCTCTAACAGTGGAGTTACCACTGTCATCCTCAAAAAGATATCCCTAATCGGCGCTGCCTTGCGGCTGAGTGCATCGGCCACCACATTGGCCTTCCCCGGATGGTAAAGGATCTCGTAATCGTAGTCCTTCACCACGTCCAACCACCGACGCTGCCTCATGTTCAGATCTGGCTGATCCATGAGGTACCTTAAGCTTTTATGGTCCGTATAGATGGTACACCGGACCCCATATAGGTAATGACGCCAAATCTTGAGGGTGAAAACAACAACCCCCAGCTCCGAATCATGCGTTGTGTAGTTTGCCTCTTGTGGCTTCAGCTGCCTCGAAGCGTAAGCAATGACATGCCCTCTTTGCATCAATACTGTTCCAAAACCAGAGATTGACGCATCGCAATACACAATAAAATCCTCCATGCCCTCTGACAGGGCTAAGATTGGCACCTCACACAATTGCTGCCTCAAAGTCTCAAATGTAGCCTGCTGCTTAGGCCCCTAACGGAAAACCACGGCCTTTCTTATCAGTCTGGTAGGGGCACGGATATCTTGGAGAAATCCTGGATGAATCTCCGATAGTAGCTGGTTAATCCTAGGAAACTCCAAATCTCAAATGGAGACTTCGGAACCTCCCACCTCATCACGGCCTCCACCTTGGCCGGATCTACTGAAATCCCGTTCTGGTTCACAAGGTGCCCAAGAAATAGCACCTTGCGCAACCAAAACTCACACTTGGAGAACTTCTCATACAAGTTCTCCCTCCTCAAGGTCTCTAGAACCTCTCGTAGATGCTCCTCGTGCCCCCTCTACGTCTTGGAATAAACCAAGATATCATCAATCAACACTATCACCGACCGGTCTAACATCGGTCTACACATGCGGTTCATGAGGTCCATGAACACGGCAGAAGCATTGGTGAGCCCGAAGGGCATCACCACAAACTCGTAATGGCCATAGCGCGTCCGGAACGCAGTCTTCTGTACATCCTCCTCTCTGACCCTCATCTGATGGTATCCTAAACGCAAATCGATCGTGGAGAACCAAGATGTTCCCTGAAGTTGGTCAAAGAGGTCATCAATCCTCGGGAGTGGGTAACGGTTCTTCACCGTCACCTTATTCAGCTCCTGATAATCTATACACATCCAATGCGACCTGTCCTTCTTCTTCACAAACAGAATCAGGGCTCCCCAGGGTGAACTGTTCGGTCTAATAAACCCCTTGTCTAACAGCTCCAGCAGCTGTGTAGATAGCTCTTGCATCTCAGGAGGAGCCAACCGATATGGTGCCTTGTCTATCAGAGCCGCACCAGGGATTAGGTCGATCCGAAACTCCACCTGTCTCACCGGAGGTATCCCAGGCAAATCTTCGGGGAATACGTCCATAAACTCTCGCACCACGGGCACATCGCCCACCGTCTCCCTTCCCGTTTCCCAGGTATCCATAACATAGGCGACATAACCTGCACAACCTCTGCTGTCAATCTAGGGCAATTGGCCTTTTTATGACCCCTATGATTGCAATGAAAGAAAATTAGGTATGACGTCTGAATTGCTGGAGTAGGGGCAGTACAATCTCTGCCAAAATTCCCAACCTTGCCACACTTATAGCAGCCGGATCTCGGCCCAGTGCGACAAGCCCCCTCATGTGACCGACCGCATTTCTAACATCGGTCCCGTCTTGTTTGGCCTTTCGGCCTACCATCGGATCCCTTGGGCTTCTTCCCCGAAGCCCCCGTCGTCCGCCCCTCCTCTGCCTTCCTCTTCCGGATGTGCTCCAGATCAATCTCCCTCTCCCTAGCTCTGGGAATCATGGAATCCAGGCAGAAGCTAGTCAGCTACGCAGACTTGATGTCCGCGATCCATCTCCTACCGGAAACGGGGTCCTTCACCCCATGAAAATCCGGCGCACCACTCCCTCTGAAGTCCTTAAAGGACAGTGTGCGCGTGCTCGTTTGGCCAGACACCAGATCACTCCTGAACGATCGGAGGCGATCCTCCATCACCTCAATGATCCCCTCCTTGATTGAACCGAAGATAACCGGTGTCGCATCAAGGATACCTCGCATGATCTCGGATGCGATGAACTCGCATAATCCATCATCCACATGCTCGGACCCTGCACCCGAGCCCGATCTTGACCCGGATCCTGAACCTGCTGCTCCATGTCGCGTGACCACCATTATGAAAATAAACACATAGTTGTCATGGTCACATACACTTTCCAAGTTTCCTAGTTCCATCTAGGCCCTCCTTGACTTGAGTACGGATCCTATGCTTTCAGTAGTACGGGCCCATACTACCTTCCACATCTATTCGTACTTTCCTCAAGGATTGCTTCGACTTCGCCAAGTCCCTTTTTCTGACACCCTTTCCACTGATCTCATCCTAGGATTCCCTAGGGCACTCTTCGACATACTCTCTGCCATCAGCTACACTAGGAGTCCCCACCACCTCCCCTAACTAGCTTGCGGATACTATTACATATTTCCTAGACCCTTAGCCCTAACTAGCATGCAAATTTCAGAATCATATATCAGGCACATAAGGCATCCTACTAGATCCTTAGTCCTATTCTAGCATGCGTTTCTCTGAATTAAAACCATATAACATAACATAGTAAGTATGGGTTGATGGGTTTTGAGCATTCTAACACTTCCTAAGTGTACATACAACCCTAATAAACTTGGATCTATGTTTGTCTAATTCTCATGCAAAGTTGATTTCCAAGGTTATGATCCTATCTAGCATACATGGGGAACAATTTTAACTTGAATGAAAGATAGAACTACATACCTTGTTGTTGATTTGGATCCTTGAAACCTTATGAGCCTAGCACCCCAAGTGTGATGCCTCAAATGCTTCACACAACACCAAATGCTATGGAGTAAACTTGGAGAGAAATTGTAACACTCAAAAATCGGCTCTAGCCCTCAAGTATGCATGTTATAGCCAATTTTGGGAGAAACATGAGCTTTATATAGTGTTGACACATTTAGGGTTACCCCATGTAAACCCTAATGTGTCATGACTCTTCATTTCAATGACCCATGGGTTTGTAACTCCCATGGAGCATCCAATGGGTTCAACCCAACTTGAGTATCCATGGAGCCTCTTAGCCCACTATATAAGTTATGGATGATTACATAATCAACCCATATATTTAATTAGTTATCTTTTGATCACTTAATTAATTCTAAAATTAATTCTTCATCAACCTAATTAAATAATATTATTAATATATTAGAACTTATAATATATTAATAAACCACAAGTGTTATTTCTCTCATTTAGTCTATCCAATTGCATGGTGCCATGCAACCCAAATGGACCATGTCGGGTCGGGTCAAGTACATACCAGAAATAGTTATGGACTTAGACACCTTATCCAACAGTCTCCCACTTGGATAAGTCTAATAACTATAACTGCAAGTATGACTTCAGGAACCGGTCGGCAATCGTAGCTCTTTTCAAGGTTTCTCAGAACTGAGAAGATGATGGTATGCCATTTCTGATAAGGGATCATATATTCCTCTGTTCTAGATATCAACCGGACAAACACATGGAACATGGTCTTGCTTATTGTCCAGCAGTTTGTTTCCCGATTTCCGATTTGTTTGACATAGAACTTAATTGAACACATTAACTTAGTTCTGACCGAGCCCGGTACATGGGTCAAAACAAAATCATCGAGGGGCCTAGATATCAGCTTCTAATCCAAGAAGGAACAGATAAACTTCGACTCATATGTTTGTTCTACAACTCATTGAATTATACACAAAAGCACGTTTTATAACATCGAGTTACCAATGTGTTTTCGTACAATCAATGCATAACCAACTCGTAAGTAACAAATCATATCTCTAGGTTTGAAGACTTATATGATATTACCGTCTCGCGATCACTCGAGATAAATTCCATGAAGTGATACCAGCGAGCGTGGGTTGAATCCAATACTCAGAACTTATGAGCACTCGTGAGTGTTGAGGCCATGTCCAACACCTTAGACCTCTACAACCAACTTATGAATGTCTTAATTCATATCTACTCCCGACATATGACCGACTGTGGATAATTTGAATAATATGTAAAAACACAAAATAAATATTCGGGAAGTCAAAACATGCAAAAGAAATAATAGTAAACGATTGACAAAAGATAGCAACACTTTACTCATGAATAAACACAACTTTTATTCATCATCAAGTGTCAAATACATTTTACATATTTCAGAATTATCTAACTACTAAAACTTATATCATTCTTCAGCCCTATGCTCCTAGCATGTTGGAGATGCCTAACCCTACCCAGTCCCTTCGTGACGGGATCTGCCGGGTTCTCATCTGATGATACCCTCTTTTCCACGAGGAGTCCTTTTTCTATACGATGTCTGATGAAATGATATTTTTCTGTCAATGTGTCTGGATCTCCCATGATCCCTTGGTTCCTTTTCTAAGGCAACTGAACTTTCACTATCACAGAAAATCTCTATGGACTTCGATATAGCTGGTACAACTCCAAGGTCTCCAATGAAGTTCTTTAGCCATATAGCCTCTTTTTCCGCCTCGCTTGCCGCTATATACTCTGATTCGCAAGTTGAATCAACCACTGTCTCCAGTTTGGAACTTTTCCAAGAGATTGCTCGTCCATTTAAGGTAAAGACCAAGCCCGAATGAGAGCGGAAATTATCCCTATCAGTCTGGAAGCTAACATCACTATACCCTACAACTCTCAAGTCATCACTCCCACCAAGGGTAAGGACACCAGTCCTTAGTCCTCCGCAGCTACTTGAGAATATTATTTACCGCTGTCCAGTGAGCCTTACTAGGGTTCCCCTGATACCTGCTAACCATGCTTAAAGCAAAGGCTATATCAGGACGAGTACAGGTCATAGCATACATGATCGAGCCTACTGCCAAAGCATAAGGTATGCGAATCATTTCAGCTATCTCTACCTCAGTACTCGGGCTCTGAGTCTTACTCAGTCTAGTGTTACTCTGGATGGGTAACTCTCCTTTCTTGGAATCTTGCATGCTGAATCTCTTCAGCACCTTATCCAAGTATGTACTCTGACTAAGTCCAATTAGTCTTTTACTCCGGTCTCTCAAGATCTTTCTCCCTAGAATATAAGCAGTTTCTCCTAGGTCCTTCATAGCAAAACACTTCCCAAGCCAGGACTTAACTTCCTGCAGAGTTGGGATGTCATTCTATGAGTAGTATGTCATCTACATACAGTACCGAAAAGCTAACTATACTCCCACTAGCCTTAACATATACACAAGATTCATCTTCACTTCTCGAAAAGCCAAGCTCTTTGAATTTCTCATCAGAGCAAAGATTCCATCTGCGAGGTGCTTGCTTTAATCCATAAATGGATTTCTCAAGCTTACACACTCTATTAGGGTACTCTGTGCTGACAAAACCCTCTAGCTGATTCATGTAGACATCCTCAACCAACTTTCCATTACAGAAAGCGGTTTTGACATCTATTTGCCATATTTCATAGTCATGAAATGCAGCTATGGCTAACAATACCCTAATAGCCTTAATCTTGGCTACTGGTGAAAAGGTCTCATCATAATCCACTCCTGGAGTTTTAGAAAAGCCCTTTGGAACCAGTCGTGCCTTATAGGTATGAACATTACCATCCATGCCGGTCTTCTTCTTGAAGATCCATTTGCACCCCAACTGTCTTACGACCTGGTACATTGTCAACCAAGTCCCAGACCTGATTGTCATACATGGACTGTATCTCGCTATCCATTCCCTCTTTCCATTTAGCAGACTCCGGGCCTGCCATGGCTTCCGCATAGCTGTTAGGTTCATCCAGACCTATCAGTGTCTCATCACTGATAAGTGTATCACCTTCCGTAGTAATATGGATTCCGTAGTAATGCTCATGTACATTTCTAACCCTTGTGGAACGCCTCAGAGGTACAATTGGAGGTACAACAGGAGTTTCCTCCTCAAGTTGGCTGCTAAGGTTTGAGGTTCCTTCACCACTTGACTCTTGAAGTTCTTCAAGGTCAATTAGCCTCTCACTGTTTCCTTGGCTTATGAACTCTCTCTCTCGAAAGACAACCCTCCTTGCTACAAAGACCACATTCTCACTAGGTCTGTAGAAGAGGTAACCAAAGGGTTTTTGTGGGTAGCCGATGAAAATACACCTCTTACTTTGAGGTTCGAGCTTGTCATGAGTCTCGCGTCTCACGAAAGCCTCGCAACCCCAAACCTTCATATGGGTTAGACTAGGAACTTTTCCAGTCCACATCTCGTGAGGTGTTTTGGCAACCTTCTTTATAGGGACCAGATTAAGGATATGGATGGCAGTCTTTAAGGCATACCCCCAAAATGAGATTGGTAGTGAAGCTCGACTCATCATGGAACAAACCATATCCTACAAGGTTCGATTACGCCTCTCAGCCACACCATTCAATTGCGGTGTCCTGGGAGGTGTCAATTGTGAGACAATCCCGCATTCCCTAAGATTGTCGAGGAACTCGGTACTAAGATACTCACCACCACGATCGGATCGAAGCATCTTAATGTTCCTGCCCAATTGATTCTCGACTTCCTGTTCAAACTCTTTAAACCTTTCAAAAGTCTCTGACTTATGCTTGATTAAGTAGACATATCCATATCTACTTTAATCATCAGTAAAAGTCACATAATAACGATTAGCATCTCTTGTGGCATGTTTGAAGGGTCCACACACATCCGCGTGTACAAGATCCAACAAACCTTCACCCCTAGCACAAGAACCTGTGAAGGGTGACTTTGTTATTTTTCCAAGTAAGCATGATTCACAACTATCATCTGACTTTAGGTCAAATGATTCCAAGACTCCATCCTTTTGGAGTTCGCCTATGCGTTTCTTGCTTATATGTCCAAGACGACAATGCCATAATGATAGTTTATCCAAGTTATTATCATTATTAGAATCAATACACAATACATTATTTCCTAGATTATCTACAACAGACACAGCTTCATACACACCATCACAAGGTAATGCTTTAAAATAAAACACATTATTAAAGAAAGCATTTATTCTACCAATTTCACTATCAAAAGAAAAGGTAAAACCCTTTTTATACAAAGCATGAAAGGAAATAACATTTCTTGCCATTTCTGGCGAATAACAACACTTATTCAAATCTAAAGTAAATCCACTAGTAAGCAACAAAGTATAAACTCCAATATTGGTGACAGGTGAAACTTTCCTATTCCCCATGATCAAGTTTATCTTTCCATGCTCCACATTCTCACATCCTCTTAGTCCCTGTAATTCAGAACAAATATGAATACCGCAACCGGTATCAAGGACCCAAGAGTTAGAATAGAGTGAATTATTAGATGATATAGTGTAAATACCTGCATGGTTGGGTTTTACTTTCCCATCCTTCAAATCTTGCTGGTACTTTGGGCAGTTTCGCTTCCAGTGCGACTTTTCATGGCAATAGAAGCATTCAGCCTCTTTAGGATCAGAAGAAAGTGTAATGAAACCTTTGTTGGTTCCGCTAGAAGAGGAGCCATCAAGGGTCTTCCCCTTGGTACCCTTCGAGGGGTTCTTCCTCTTCTTCCCTTTCCATTTCCTGATTGCCAGGACAGTTGAGGAGTTTGGAGTAGGAGTAGGAGTGGTCACAACCGACTTACCTTTAAGACCTGATTCTACAGTCTTTAGGAGTCCCTGAAGTTTGCTCAGTGTAACTTCCTCCTTATTCATGTGGTATGCCATGCGGAATTGATCATAACATGAAGGTAAGGAGTGCAAAATAATATCTATTGCCAACTCCTCAGGGAAGTTCACATTCAACTTCATCAATCGATCCACATACCTTTGCATTTTATGCATGTGGCTTGTGATGGGTTCACCATATTTCATTCGGGTTGTGATCATTAAGGAGATGATTTCATATCGCTCTTGACGAGCACTCTGATGGTAGCGGTCCATCAAATCCTGGTGCATCTCAAAAGGATAGTAGTCCTCATAGGACTTTTGGAGCTCGGCTATCATGGTGGCCATCATGATGCATGCCACTTTTGTAGCATCTCTTTCATGAACCTCATATTCAGCAAGCTCCTTAGGAGTAACAGTTGGCTCATGCACCTTAAGCTCCTTGTCAAGAACATATTCCTTGTTCTTGTAACGAGTGACCATCCTAATGTTTCTGATCCAGTCAGTAAAGTTGGATCCATCAAAGATGACTCTTCCACAAAGGTTCATGAGAGAGAAGGAGCCAGTAGGGTTTGGGCCAGGAGTAGAATTATTGGAAAACATCTGAAAAGAAGAAATAAGTTTAGTTTAGATATAGGGATAGTCCTTAATAAAACACCCAAATGTAATATTAAGGCTAGGATCCAATCACAATATATTATAACCTAGAAGAGGGATGTTGTAATCCAAGTTATAACATATTTGAAAGGTAGGTGAATGACGATTCACCAATTTCCACCAAGAAAACGAAATATTAAATTATTAGGTTTTATTTGGTTTTTAGAAATTCCTAGATTCTTTGAGATTCATTAAAATTTTCAATGGTATGTTTCAATCTCGAGTGTGCCCTTCATGTTTTGTGATTGGGATACCGAGGATCACAAAACAAGGTGTGAAGTAACCATGCAAATTACTTGGTACCCTTAATGTTTTTTCACTTAATCGTTGTGTCGGTAAACCACACACGCTCCTTCCGACCTCATGAAAAAACTTAAGTCACCCTTTGCCTCCCTTGTTAAGTCCAAGTTAGTGTGCTGGTAAACCACACACACTCCACCAACGACTTAAACAAGGTGCAAAGTGTAATTTCATGGATTAGCACCTTATTCACATTTTTCCTAAAGTAACTAGGATTGGGAATTTATAAAACATTTAGTTACTTTATAATAATCATTATACTTTTAATGAGAATTTTTAAGTCATAGTCCTACCCGTTCGGCTAACGACCCTCCACCAGTCAAGCAAGCGGTGGGTGAGAGTGGACACCCATTAAGTTGCCATTTTATAGGCAACAACCATATACCCACCTTATAGACTGGCTTCGTGAGTGAGGCGTACTAGCGGTAAGACGACTTTGATCTTATACATACATACATATATATATATATATATATATATATATATATATATATATATATATATATATATATATATATATATATATTATTAACTTATATTATTATAAGTATAAGGGTTGAATTTTAACTTTTAAAATTCTAAGGGATGGAACTAAAGTTTTAATATGACTTTACTTGTTCCAAAACTTGATGGCAAGTTTTGTAAATGATGGGATTAAAACAACTTTTAATCAATGAAGATCGATTAGATCTTGAACAAGTATATGAATATAAAACAACAAGAACGCAATAATAAGAACAAAACAGATTGAATCAAATGTGTCGAATGATTAAATAAAATCCTCAGAAGAGCTCGATTAAGAACATCAACTGTAGAGGATTAGAAGATTACAAGTACGAATAAAGAAAATTGTTATACTCTGGATGAATCGCTATATCGATAATCACAGCAATCTTAATCTTAACCTAATATGCATGCAAGCATTTAACTTATATACAATACATAAAAGGCTCTCGGTTGGACAGGCCCAAACCGGAGAATACAAGGCTAAACTAACGAGCCCAAAAGACGCAACATCAAAACGATCTTCAGCCTAACAATCTCCCCCTTTGCGTCAATTTGGAGCGAGACCTTCACTTCTTACTTGGGCCGGCAGCTGAAGCTGGTACCTTCTTCTTCACGGTGCTAAACAGACACTTGGTTATGGAGAGGATGGTCTGTCTAAACCGGATGTACCAATTGATCATATCATTGAAGTACTTGATGTCATCAGCCGAATTCTCCTTACACCGCTTGATGATTGATAAGACGTGTTCCAAGCAAGTTGTGGTGTAAAGGTGCTTGTCAGCTAAAGCGAACAAACATTTATGTCCTTCGGCTCTAGTGAACATCACTGAGTTTCGCCTCGAATCTATCTTACCCATTTGCATTTGATTTAGATCACTGGCCGATCCCACAGGTGCTACTTTCGGTTTCTTCTTAAAAACTGTGGCGACCTCCTGATCCATTAGGGCAACCTCCATGATATAGCAGGCCAACATCCTCTTGACATGGTCTATGATGGGACCATATTCAGATTCATCTGTCAGCAGGATATTGTACAAGACTATCCAGTCATGAGGATTTAGATTCGGCAGATCCGCTAGCGAGATGATGTGGGCAGTTCTTGCAGATCATCGGATGAGCTTGAACTTAACGTTTGTGAATCTCCCCACGGCATAAGGCTTCAACACCCGAACACTAACAATCTTCTGGGCGCTCCAGGTGAGGTATTGTGGGCGAGCGGCCTCCAGATAGAAGTCAATGAGCTCCCTGTCAAGCTCATCATTCGGATGCGGGACTTCAAAAATGTTAGAGAAGACGTGGAAGATGAACGCCTTTCGAGTCAGCGGCATATCAAACTGCGAATCAATAGAGTTGTTGCAGTCGAATGATATAACCGGCTCGAGCCATAGTATGCTTGGAGTCTCTATGGCCTCTTTTATCAAATGATCCCTGGTCCAGGCAGGGAAGAGCAACTTTCGGCTCTCAAGGAGATCGTGGGCTTCTTTTTGCTTTCGTTCGGCTTCTTCAGCCTCACGCGCCACACGACTGGCATCGTCTTCAGCATTGCGACTGTTCTTTCTTTTTAACATGTCCGCAATGGTCTCCTTGTCTTCATCTTCATCTTCATCTCCTCCCTCAGCTATGTTTTTGCCCTTGTTCTTCACACCCGAACCCGAGGCATGACCAGTTGGGGGTGGTTCGGTTGTGTGAGTAGCTTTGGAGGAAGGAGGTGGTTTCGATCCTTTCTTCGCATCTCCCCCTTGTTTCGGAATGGACACGAAACTCGGTAGGCCTTCAATCTTGCTTAAAAGGTCCATGGCCGGAGAGAGCTTTTCAGCGAGGGTACGCCTCACCGAATGGTTAAGGATGGGATCGTGTGCTTCCAGGATGTTTGATAGAGCTGCGTGGACATCCGAAACACACGTCTTTATGACCTCCCTTTCGGATCGAAGAGCTTCCAATTGTTGTTCGGAGTTGGAAAGCTGCGTGCTCTTGACCTTTAGGGCAGTAGTCTTGCTCGCCAAGACGTCCATAAGAGAATTTTCAGCTGCAAGATCCTCTTGAAGCTTTGCCAGGCGGGCATCGATGGAGGCACGAAGTGCCGAGTTGTCGTCGCTAATATTTTGTCTGAGAGTAGCGAACGAAGACAGCTCCGTCGAGACAAACTGGGCCAATTGTTGAACAACTGGTTCCAGAGTTGTCTTAGTGGCTTCGGCGCTCTCCTGCAAAGACTGCAGCAGGACAGAAGCGTCATTGAATAGTTTATCGATTTTTTCGGTCGCAGCCTCACAGGCTCAGGTGGAGGCATCGATAGCAGCAGTTGCTGAGGCCACGTAATCATGTTGAGCCCTGGAGAAGGCGTCAACGATCTTCTGAAGGGCAGCTTCAGATAAAGATGAATGCTGGTTGGAAGAGGAGGCGAGAAGTTGATCAACCTTCTCGTTAAGCTCGCGAAGATGCTTCCTTGTCACTGGAGCATCATCCTCCTCATCACTCTGAACTTGAAACGGACTATAGTAGACCGAATCGAAGTTCATGTGATCACCACCAAGGTATTGATCACCGCCATCGGAGGCGTCTTCTGAAGATTGAGGTGGTGGTGAAGCTGGGGGTGTTATTGGTTTGGTTGGTTCAGGTTGAGTGGGTGGGGGGTTAGTTTCGGTTTGTGGAGGTTGTGTTTCGGTTTGTGGAGGTTCGGTTACTGAAGGGATTTCGGTAACTGGTGGTGTTTCGGTTGATGTGGTGAATATGGGTGGAGGTATAGGGATAGAGGTTGGGGGAATAGTGGGGTTTATGGTGGGAATGGAAATAGGTATTGTTGGTGGAGGTGAAGGAATAGGAGATTGATGAAGTTCCATCTCTGGGGTTGGGGACCGAGGTGGTGTGTTTCCTCGTTGAGGAGATTCGTCTCCTTGTGATCCTTCAGAGTCCGAACTCCCACCTTCGGATTCGCTTGAAGAGGAGGGAATAAGGAGCTTTCGCTTCGGTTGGGTTTTCCTCCTTTTTGGCTGTGGGGATGAAGCAGCTTTCGGTTGTTTTCGCTTCTTGGGAGAAGGTCCCTTTGGAGCTTTGGACACTTGCTTCCCTTTATCTGCCTTTTTGCCCCTGGCCACCGGTTTATCGGCATCATGAATCGATCGCAGCATGTCCGGTGTCAGTTCCCTCGGACCAGTTGGCCTAAACTCCTTGATCGTCCTGATCAGTCTGCTATCGGCGGGCACATCGGCATACATCGACTTCGGGATAGAGCCAATGAATGAGAATTTTGATGCATCGGATACGATGATCTTCTTGGTATGAAACGTACCAATAGAAGGCATCGATGCACCATCGGCTGTTGGAACATTGAACTTGTCCATGGCCCATCTTGTGATCAAGATCCAGAACCGGGCCAACGACACCTCAGAGTGTCGGGAAGAGGAAGAGAGGCTCTGAATCAGCTGTTGCCATAGGACAAACCCATAGTCCAGGTTTATCCCGTTGTACACCCCATACATTATCGAAAGGAAAAGACGACTTGCACCGTCTGATCCTGAGCTCCTCTTTGACAGTCCCTTGAAGAGAACTGTAAATAACCCATTCCACTGGGGCGGTAGGCAGGACTTCTTAAACTTGGCAACGGAGGTGAGAACCTCTGTGTAGCCCATGTTGTAAAACATGTTGTACAACATCCCAACCGGAATCGTCTCCGGGTGAACTCTCGATGGGTCAGCAGCAAACCCTAACATAGTGCAGAAACGGGGGCGAGAAATCGAAGTCTTGTGTTTTGCCACCTCAAAGAATACCCGGTCGACGGCCTTGTCGTAGTAAGCCGTCGCATAGACCTGTGATAAGGCCACCATTGGCACCGTCTCAATTCTTGACAATGCAGGAGCAAGCTGGGAGTACTTGAGGCATTCTATGACCGGCGACATATAGGAATCATACGCCTGTGGGTTCAGATCAATGACCAGGCATTGTTGGGGTCGAATGGGAAGAATCTGAGAAGTAGCATGGACGGAAGAAGATTCAGCCATTGTTGCAGGTTGGAGAAGAAGAAGAACAGTGAAGCGCTTTGGAGGTTTTTGCTCTTTAGAAAATCCGGAGGCAGTAAAAAGGTAAACGGTGTTGTATACTGCCTTTTATAGTGAGGAATTGGAGAGAGAAAAATCGTTTCATATATTTTATGCGATGATCACGTAGGAGAGAGAGTGTCAGATTCCTAGGATCACACTACCCAACAAGCGTCGTTTCAGAGAGAGAAACCGTTTCCATTTCCACACGCGCCTTTAATTCCAGAGTGATGACGCTTGGTAATCGCACACGCGTCCATAAGTGTCAGTAAAAGCGCGACCGTTTCACATTCACACGCGCCCACTTTTTACTGTCGTTTGAAATTCAATCCTTTTAATCTCCTGCCGCGTCAGCAACCTTTCGTCTTATCCCTTTTAAACGCCATTTTTGAATTAAATTGCCACGTGGATTGTTTTTGACCACAGCACCATAATTAACCACGAAAGTAGAATCCAGCCTGTAAATAATTAGCAACGGAATTTGGGAAAATCAAAGATTTTCGTGCAAAGAGTGTAAAAGGAAAAGAAATAAAGCAACTCTTTTAAGGATATTTTGTGATGTCAATAATGACACGAAACTGATGATCCCGGGCACGAATCTCTTCCTTCAAGGTCAAGAGAGACCTCAAAGTGTTAGTGTGGAATCCCGTTGAATTACGATCAAACATTTATTAATAAATGTTGAAAGGCTTCTTTTAATTAGGCTTATAAAGGGTGGTTTCGCTTTGAGTCATCAATTCAATTCTTGATATAAGAACGAAAGTGAACAAAGTACTTGTGAGACCGGTGTAGTCTGTTGAACAAGTAGGTAGGAGTTGATTTTGTAGTGGCTTGGATTAATATGAAATCTCAGATAAAAATTTAAAACTGGATCCCTTGGGAAGAAATGTTATGGTGAGTAACAATTTCATTGGAATCACTCAAAAGAAAAATTGAGATTCCTTGAAGGTACATTCGTCAATTCATTGGTGAAAACTTGATCAAATTAGTTGGTCACCGTCAATTCGTTGGTGTTGAATTTTGGGTTTCACTCAGCTCGTAGTGGCACGAAACTAAGATCATAAACATAGATGTTGTGTAACCATAAACCTCAGGGGTAGTTTCTGAGAGTCTCAAGGGTTACAGTGATGAAACGAATGTAATGGAGAAGTGTAATAGGGATGGTGTAAGAAAACATAGTACCTCTGCTGCGAAAATAAGGACCAAGCAGGAGACTCTTAACTCATGTGAGAAGAGAGTGAGGTAGCTCACGATTAGAATAAATGAGTTAACCTTATTGGGAAGACAAGGTTTGTGTATACCAGGTCATGAAGGCTATTATTCAAAATCTTATGAGGCTTGGGACACATACAGCAGCATGCTTCTAGGGACACTTAAGTAAGTCATCAAATATATCCCCATAAATGAATGAGCACATAAAAAAATTAAATAAAATATTTTTGGAGTTTTTTTGAAATTTATAATAAAAGTAATTAAAAAAATAATAAAAAAAATAAATAATAAAAAAATAGAAAAAATAAGACTTAAAATAAAAATAAGACCAAAAAAAACTTTTTGAAAAATGAAAAACCGAACCCGAACCTTCGGTTGGTTTCGGTTGGGAAAAAGTTGAAAACCGAACCCGAGCGTTCGGTTGGTTTCGGTTCTAGAAAATTTTGAAAAACCGAACCCGAACCTTCGGTTGGTTTCGGTTCCACAAAATTTTGAAAAATCGAACCCGAACCTTCGGTAGGTTTCGGTTTTGGAAAATTCAGAGAAACGAAGGAATATAGATATACAAGAAATAAATACTTTTAACACAAAGAAAAACAAAATTGTACAAGAAATATACAACACAGAAAAACTACCTTTGAAGTAATGAGCGAGTCAGATGGTTGAACCGAACCCGAACGTTCGGTTGATTTCGCTTCTTATGTTTGAGTTTGAGAGGTAGTGTGAGGTACTGACTCTGATTCCATCATACCTAGCCCTTGCAATATTTTATTGAATGATGCTTCAGGAAGAGCTTTGGTAAAGACGTCAGCCAGTTGATCAGTGGTTCTTACGAAGTGAACTTCGACATTTCCATCTTCCACATGATCTTTGATGAAGTGATACCTCAGTGCTATATGTTTGGTTTTGGAGTGTTGCACTGGATTATGACAAATCCTAATTGCACTTTCAGAGTCACAATATAGTGGGATCTTCTTCATATTGAGTCCATAGTCTCGAAGTTGACTCTGGATCCAAATCACTTGTGATGTGCAGGATGCAGTGGCAATGCATTCCGCTTCGGCAGTAGACAGCGACACACATGTTTGTTTCTTGGATTGCCAGCTGACCAATTTCCCATCAAGGAATTGACAGCCACCAGTTGTGCTTTTTCTGTCGAGTCCACATCCTCCAAGGTCAGCATCAGAATAGGCTTGAACGAAGAAGCCTGAGTTGGATGGATACCAAAGACCTAAAGAGGTGGTTCGCTTGAGATAGCGTAGGATGTTCTTCACTGCCAGCATGTAAGGTTCGCGTGGGTTAGCCTAAAATCGAGCACAATAACACACAGAAAACATGATATCAGGCCTGCTAGCTATTAGATACATCAGTGAGCCTATCATTTGACGATAGAGCGTGATATCGACAGCCGGTTTGTCTAGAGATGGGGTAAGCTTGGTGCCGAATGCCATTGGGACTTTGACTTTTGAGTCTCCCATCATGCCAAACTTCGCTAGGAGAGTCTTTGTGTAAGCTTCCTGATTGATAAAGATGCCTTCGGGTCCCTATCTTATATTTAAACCAAGGAAAAAATTAATAGGACCCATTGAGCTCATTTCAAACTTAGTCTCCATCAGGGGTTTCTTGTGGTGCTGGACTTTCAGGCGTTGAAGCACCTTCGTTTGGAGGGGTATCTTCGGTTGGAGAGGCACCTTCGGTTGGTGAAGGACCTTCGGTTGAAGTGGTAGAGCTTGGCTCCCCTGGACTTGTGAGCTTGGCTCCCCCTCGACATGAGAATTTGGCTCCCCCTCGACTGAAGCATTGTTGGATGGAGATTCATCAGTGGGCGATTCTCCTTCATGCATTCTTCTTGCAGCATCTTCGACAATTTGCTTCATATGATCAACTTTGTTGTCAGCTGCTCCTGCTTCTGAGAGAGAAGCTTTTTCCGGTTCGTCAAAGAGTTCCAGAAAATTCTCGTATAAATTGGCGATTGAGACTGTGACTTGACCAGTTTGAGGAAAGATTTCCTTGGCTGTGTCATCTATGGCCTGTAGCTTCTTGACATAGCTATCGTCGAAGGTCACATAGTATGTCTCTTCAATCCTTCTTGAACGTTTGTTTAGGACCCTGTACGCCTTGGATGTGAGTGAGTAACCCAGAAAGATTCCCTCGTCGGCTTTGACATCAAACTTGTTGCGGTGTTCTTTAGAGTTAAAGATGAAACACCTTGAGCCAAACACATGGAAAAATTTCACATTGGGCTTTTTGTTGTTTATAATCTCATATGGTGTGAGCGTGAAGCGCTTGTTGAGATAGGACCTGTTCTGTGTAAAACAAGCAGCAGATATAGCGTCAGCCCAAAAATAAAGAGGTAAGGAAGCGAAACTTAGCATAGTTCGGGCAGCTTCACACAGGGATCGGTTTCGCCTTTCGACTATACCGTTCTGTTGTGGTGTGTAGGGAGCTGAAAAATTGTGACTAATTCCCTTTTCTGCAAGAAACTCTTCAAACTCCCTGTTCTTGAATTCGAGACCATTGTCGCTCCTGATGTTGCGAACGACCTTCTTGAGCTGGACTTCAATTTGCTTGATAAACACTTTCAGCTTTTGAGTCGCTTCAGATTTGAGCTTTAGAAAGAATACCCATGTAAATCGTGAAAAGTCATCAACGATAACAAGAATATACTTGCTACCGCCGATGCTTTCGATAGATGAAGGACCACACAAATCTATATGAAGCAATTCGAGTGGTTCAACAACTTTTGTGTTGATTACAGATGGGTGACTTTGACGACTCTGCTTTCCCATTTCGCATGCAGCGCACAAATGCTCTCTGTCGAACTTGAGCAATGGAAGACCCCTAACATGACCTCCAGTGACAAGTCGGTTGATATCTTTGAAATTGAGATGAGAGAGTCTTCTGTGCCACAACCAGCTTTCGTCGGAGTGAGCTTTTGATAGCAGACATATGGCTGGGTTTCCTTTGATAGGTTTCATGTTCAGAGGAAACATTTCACCCTTTCGCTCTGACTTTAGAATTACTTTCTTTGTCTTTTTCTCTATGATTTCAGAACCTTCATCATCGAATGAGACTTTGAGACCTGTACCTCCAACAAGCTGAGATACACTGATGAGGTTGTGTTGAAGTCCTTCCACATAAGCCACCTTCCTTATTGTAAAGTCACCATTCGTTATCATCCCAAATCCCTTTATGGTGCCAAAAGAGTTATTTCCAAACTTAACGTTGCCACCATTTGCAAGAGATCTGTATTCCCTGAGCTCCTCTTTCCTCCCTGTCATGTGACGCGAGCAGCCACTGTCGATGTACCATTCTTCGTCAAACTGCTCGTCACTTATAACCTGTAAAAATTAAGAAGATTTAGGAACCCAAAGTTTCTTGGGTCCATGTGAGCTTTTCATGGGAACAGGAACAGTAAGAGAGATGTCAACTAAATATGTTCGTTTTATTAGAGTTGTTTCATCTTTCTTTTTAATGGTAAAGACTTTTATTTTGTTAGGATTGGAAGTGTTCGCTTTGGACTCTGGTTTGGATTCATCGACCTTCTGTTTTCCCTTCTGTTCAGCTGATGAATGAGGTTTTTGAGAACAAGCGGGATTAGCTTTAGAGCAAGATGGAGATGAATTGGTGGAAGATGAAGAATTAGAAGAACGAGAAGAGTTAGAATGAGAGGTTTTGGATGGAGAGGACATCCTGGCTGGCGACTCTAGGTGACCCTTTTGCTTTTGATTATTGGAGGGGCAGACCTTCGAGTCTTGTTCTCTCTTGACTTCAGAGCCGAACCTCTGTGTTCGGTTGGAGTTGTTCTTGGAACCGAACCTTTGGTTTCGGTTGAAATCCTTTTCAGAACCGAACCTTTGCTTTCGCTTGGTATTTTCTTGCGAACCGAACCTTGGCTTTCGGTTGGTATTTTCTTGTGAACCGAACCTTGGCTTTCGGTTGGTATTTTCTTGTGAACCGAAACTTGGCTTTCGGTTGTTGGAACTTTCAGGCTTTCTTACAGGATGGTTTTCATACTTCAGATTCTTGTCTTGGTGTGAGTAGTATGCATTCTGAGAGTGCCAGAATTGTTTCCTTTCAGAAAGGTTTTTCCTGTATCTTTGGTTCCTTTCTATCTTCTTATCCCTCATCTGCTTAGGTTGATGATGAACGTTAGCTTTCGTTTTTGTTGTATCCTTGGCAGGTTCCTTTTGAAGTGCAGGAGTTTTGCTTTGAGCAAAGGGAGCAGAGGGAGTATCCGAAGAAGATTCAGTTTGCACTGAGGAAGTAGAAGGAATGTCTGAAGAGGTTTCACTTTGAGCTAAGGGAGTGGAAGGAATGTCTTCTTTTGCTAATCTCCCATCCTCCTGAGGAATATCTTTCGTACCACTGGTGCTTGGCTCACTGAAATTATCGGGCTTATTCAATGGTTCAGGTATGTATCTCCCTTTTCTCATCCAGGAGGTTCTTTCAGATAGGCCAACGGTTTCGTTTCCATTATCTATTGGAGCTTCCCAGAAGTACTCATCACAGCCATCTGCATTGTCTTCGTTTACAATATCTGTGAGCTCAGCTGTTTGATGTTCGGTTACTCCAGTCACTTTGTATACTTGATTCGGAGTGGTCCTTACCTTTTGATACACAACAACTTTTTCTATTAATTTCGTGGACTTTTGTTGGGACAATCGAGCGAACTCCACAGAGTTTTCAGAAATTAGATTTTTGTGGTTTTCAGTTTCGCTTTTAACCAACTCTAAGCAGTCAACTGTATCCTCTACAAAAATTTCACTCATGTTTTCGTCCTCGTTAAGCTCAAATGCATTTTCAACATCGATTTTGTTTTCTGAGCTTACGTTGGCGTTTAGAGAGTCAAATTTTTGCATGGTTTCAGTTCTCAGTTTAAGTCGGTCATTTTCGTCCAAAAGATTTTTGAGCATGTCCTTGTGGTCTTTGGATTTAATGAAGGACTCAATTTTGTCCAGACCATACATGTAGGTCGGATTGACATCATCAGACGATATCACACTCTCACAATTGTAGGCTTCGGCATCGATTTCATCCTCCTTAAATTCTAGGAAGGGCAAAATCATGCGATGGATCTTTTGGCCTATCTCACAATCCAAGTGAAGTTGAGTAATATTGGAATATAAACGTTTAGCTATTAAACAAAAAACATTTTGTTGTTTTAACAATATCAAATTGTCTCTCTGCAAATAAATGTTTTCGTCTTTAACTTTAACTAATTCCGACTCTTTTAACTCAATCCACATTCGCCGCTCCTCACTCTTCGACGCCACCCTGCTTAATTGATCAGTCAGGTTAGAATTGGTGACTCGAGTTTGAGTTAAGCTACTATCTAAATGAGAAATTCTTGTATTAACATTTTTTAGTTCTTTGTCATATGAGGATGGTGGTACTTTAGATGAAATAAAAACAGATTGTACCTTCTTTATCAGTTCATCGAGCTCATTGAACTACTGGCTGAGTGGTTTGGCCGCAAAGCACATATCCTCTTGTACCTTCGGTCCATCGCTTCCTCCATCGGTATTGTATCCCCTCATTTGAGATACGTCAGTCACCATGAAGCATTTTCCACCACTGCTTTCCTCCTTAGCCACATAAGCCTTTCCATAGGTAGGCTTCCTCACTTCTTCGTCTTCTGAGTCAGTAGACCAAACTTCTGTGCTACCGAACACATCGTCATTAACCGAACCATGCACAATAAGAGCATTAATAGAAGGGTTAGCGTTAGACTTCTTCTTTCTCAACTCATCCAATTTCTTCTGCAGTACTGCTTCCTCATCATTTCCATCATCCTTTTCAGCCATCTTCTTAAGAACACAGTCCTTAGCATAGTGGTTCTTGCCACCACAGTAGAAACAGCTTACTCCGGAATCGCCATCTGCCTTCGGTTCCTTCTTGGGCTCCTCAGCCTTCGGTTCATTGTTCACTTTTTCAGAGCTGTAACTCCCCTGCCAGTTTCGGTTTTTGTTGCTGGGGAATCTCTTCTTTATGAACCTCTTAGGATTGGATACCATCATGGCATAATCCTCAGTCGTGAGGTCATATTCCTCCAAGTTGAGCTCTTCATCCTCCATCACAGCTTTACTTTTAGATAGGAGGGCCAACGAACCAAGACTAGAAACAACGTTCTTCTCTTGAACTACAATCTTCTCTTGGGACTTTAGAATACCCACCAGTTTCGCCAAAGAGTATGATTTAAACTGCTCATGGGCTTTGACTGTGGAAACCACTGCTCTCCATTCAGATCTTAGTCCGTTCAAGAAAGTACCCTTCTGTTCGATAAGCTTCCTTTCAATGTCGTGTTTGATCATCTTGCTGAGAAGATGATTGAAGCGATCAAACGTCTGGGTCACCGTTTCTTTGGCCCCTTGCCTGAATTCTCCAAACTCAGATAGAAGCAAGGTTTGGATAGAATGTTCAAGATCTTCGTCTGTGGAATACAGTTCGCGAAGTCTATCCCATACTTCCTTCGCCGTAGTACATGAGCTGACCAGTCTGAATGTGTCTGACTGAAGGGCGAATCTGATCAACCTTAACGCCTTAATATTACACTGGAATTTGTCTTTCTCGTCTTGTGCAATATCCTTCACGTCTTTAAGCAGATCGTTGTACTCTTTTTGTGTCTTGATGATTCTGGATGTAGCTGAATGAGAAAACGGTCCATTGATGATGGCTTCCTAGATGAGATAACCATTGTCCTCCGATCCAATCACGTAATCTTCAAAATGATGCGCCCATACTTCATAATCATGGGTGTACAAGATTGGAATCTTTGTCGTCGAACCGATGCTGTTGGAAATATTAATAGGGTTTGATTGCGTTGCGTCCATTATGATCGTAAAAACCTGTTCAAAGATCAGACTTGTAATAAAGCAGATTAGGGCAAAACAATAAATATTAAGATACGTCAATTAAGATGACGGCTCAATAAATATCAATAATTGCGGAAAACCCTAATGGAAATCTTTTTCACAGAAAAGAAGTGTATCGATTACACAGCCTCCTGCTCTGATACCAATTGATGGGATTAAAACAACTTTTAATCAATGAAGATCGATTAGATCTTGAACAAGTATATGAATATAAAACAACAAGAACGCAATAATAAGAACAAAACAGCTTGAATCAAATGTGTCGAATGATTAAATAAAATCCTCAGAAGAGCTCGATTAAGAACATCAACTGTAGAGGATTAGAAGATTACAAGTACGATTAAAGAAAATTGTTATACTCTGGATGAATCGCTATATCGATAATCACAACAATCTTAATCTTAACCTAATATGCATGCAAGCATTTAACTTATATACAATACATAAAAGGCTCTCGGTTGGACAGGCCCAAACCGGAGAATACAAGGCTAAACTAACGAGCCCAAAAGACGCAACATCAAAACGATCTTCAGCCTAACAGTAAACTTTCAAAACTTTTCATTTCTTATAACTTATGAAGTTAATTGAGTATTAAAATGAAGACTTTTCATTTTTCTAACTCTTGTGTTCTTTTAATGGTTTTAATTCAAGTGTGACTCTTGGTTTTTCGTAACTTGAGGACAAGTTATGGACTCCATTAAAACACATTATGACCAAGAATTAAACTACCAAGTAGGTTACAAGTAATTCCTATGAACTTCTAAATTCATAAGATCAAGAACATGAATATCCATATCAAAGTTTCATGATCATATGCACACATATAATCATGAAAAATTGATATTAGCCATTGTAAATGGATTAGAACAAACATTACACCATCTAAAACAAGTTTAATAACACCAAAAGATTTTAGGGTAATGTTTCTAGTCCATTTCCAGCAGCAAAAGTCGAAATCTGCATTCTGAGGCTCCTACTCATCGAGAGCACGAACCTACTCAGCGAGTAGGATGAAGATACACATGAACTCGGCGAGTCCCCCCATGGACTCGGCGAGTTCATCAAGTAGATTGCACAAAATCGACTTTTTTCAACAGTTTTGCATCAAGTAACAAACAAACCAGCCTACGCTTTGATACCACTGTGTACATGCAACCCTAATAACCTTGGATCTATGTTTGTCTAATTCTCTTGCAAAGTTGATTTCCAAGGTTATGATCCTATCTTGCATACATGGGGAACAATTTTAACTTGAATGAAGGATAGAACTACGTACCTTGTTGTTGATTTGGTTCCTTGAAACCTTGTGAGCCTAGCACCCCAAGTGTGATGCCTCAAATGCTTCACACAACACCAAATGCTATGAAGTAAACTTGGAGAGAAATTGTAACACTCAAAAATCGGCTCTAGCCCTCAGGTATGCATGTCATAGCCGATTTTGGGAGAAACATGAGCTTTATATAGTGTTGACACATTTAGGGTTACACCATGTAAACCCTAATGTGTCATGACTCTTCATTTCCATGACCCATGGGTTTGTAACTCCCATGGAGCCTCCATGGAGCATCCAATGGGTTCAACCCAACTTGATTATCCATGGAGCCTCTTAGCCCACTATATAAGTTATGGATGATTTACATAATCAACCCATATATTTAATTAGCTATCTTTTGATCACTTAATTAATTCTAAAATTAATTCTTCATCAACCTAATTAAATAATATTATTAATATATTAGAACTTATAATATATTAATAAACCATAAGTGTTATTTCTCTCATTTAGTCTATCCAATTGCATGGTGCCATGCGACCCAACTGGACCATGACGGGTCGGGTCAAGTACATTCTAGAAATAGTTATGGACTTAGACACCTTATCCAACATGGGTATCTTGGGGAAAACTTACTTAAGCCCGGATGGTCGCACGCATCACACACTTAAAATTTCTCAATTTAGGTTTTTGAAAACCATTTTCTTTGTAAAATCTTTTAGTCCCTCGGTTTGAGTCTGGACACCCCTGAGGGTGTGTCTGAATCCCTCAAACCAGGTCTCTGATACCAACTTGTAACGACCCAAAATCAAGCCCGAAAATTTCATTTTTGAATTAATATGTTTAATAAACATTTTACCAAAACATTGTCGATAAAACAACACCATTCAAAATTATAATGTTGTGTCTCAAACCATGACATCAAAAGTAATTAAAATCAGAGTACAATCCCAGAAACTCAATGCAGAAACCATGTGTGTGTGATGCGCTACTACAACGTCAGCTCCTTCCCCTTCGACGAAGAGATACCTGAAACCAAAACTAATACCATAAGCATAAAGCTTAGTGAGTTCCCCCATCATACCACATACCATACAATATCGTCGGTATCTTTCAACAGGTAACCTTCATCGGTATCTTTCAACCGGTAACCATCATCGGTATCTTTCAACCGGTAATCATCATCGGTATCTTTCAACCGGTAACTGTCCTCGGTATCTTTCAACCGTTAACTGGGGACTATTTCATCCCTACCACTAGCATGCAATAACAGATATAAGCATACAGTCTGGCATATCCGGGTACTGACCTACACCTAGGTCCTAAGGACCACTGTCAGGGAAACTAATCCCTACTACACACATAACATGCCATCCAGTTAAATCTCATAATCAAAACACATTACCAAATCAAGATAATTATCACAAAGACAATCATCTTCTAAATACCCCTTTTTGGTGGGCCGACATTGTGGCCTTAGACCCACCCCTACTGGAAGGTAACTCACCTCAATGTCGTGCAGTGCTTGAATTATCCTCGGTGCACAAGTCGACGCCCTACGACTCCTCGATCCCTACACGACAACCTTCATATCAACACACAACACATACAACCCTAAATAAGTTCAGTCTAAGTCCAGTCAAAGTCAACTTCAAGTTGACCCGACTCGCCGAGTTGGTCCGTCAACTCGTCGAGTCCGTCACCCTTTACTCGTCCTTAACCACGTCTCGACTCGTCGAGTTTAGCATCGACTTGACGAGTTCCTCTCTCATATGAACATCGCATGAAACTCATCCGACTCGCCGAGTTGTATGAACACTCGTCGAGTTCACCTTCAATTATGAACAAGTCCTGACCTTGACTCGCCGATTTGTATGAACAACTCGTCGAGTTCATCTTCAAGCATAAGAAGATTGCATTGGGCTCGTCGAGTCTGTTCTAGCACTCTTCGAGTCCCATGAACTCCAGGTCCAACACTAAGTCCAATGCGTCGGGTCACTCTTTCTGTCCTGATACAATCCTTCTCACTCCCAACTGAGTTCTTTTGACCCTCAACATATATGGGACTCAAAGCCTTGGACTCGTCGAGTCCGAAGAACGGACTCGCCGAGTTGGTAACGTCCACACCCTAAATCCTCGACTTCCGATGTACAGCTCATGACCAAAGGATAGATCTAGGCTCGTACAATCGTTCTAGCACATAAAGTTACAAACTTTATGTGCATGCATGGGAATTTGAGTCCAAAAGGCCCTAAAACAAGCTCTTAGGTTGCATCGAGTCTTCCTTGGGTGGAAAAGCACCCACTTTCTGCCTTGAGACCCCTCAAAGGACCTAAATCCGAAGCCTTGTCCCCAACCATGCTTGCATTCATGGTTGGCTACCTAAAATGGCTTATAAAAGCCCTAAATCTCCACAAAATGGGATCTAGCAATTGAACAAGCAAGTTAGCAACTTTATACCTTCTGAAGACTGAAAATGAAGCACAAACTCGAAACCCTCTGGTCTCCTCTTGTTTCCTCAAGCTCTTCTCGTCCCTTCTTAAGACCACCAACACCAAAATCCACAAAAATGACTTAGAATGCTTCAACAACGGCTAGGGTTTTCGAAAAAAGGTTTCAGGGTGCATAAGGGACGATGGAGGCTGCATAAGGTTGCTTAAATAGGGTGCAAACCCTCAGATTAGGGTTTTTGTCCAGCCAGGGCCTACTCGTTGAGTCCGGGATCTGACTCGTCGAGTCCATCACTTAAGTCCTGCGTTCCCTCTCACTTCTACTCCGTCAGTTGGTCCTTCGACTAGCCGAGTCCAAGGCAAAAAATGCAAAACACTTTGATATAAAAATAAAAGGAATACGTACCAAGAACCAGGTGCTACACAGTAACAGCTGCGTATCGCTCGTCAAATGTCTCAATCAGAGTGGTCTTAATAGACCCAAACATCTCTGGTATCGCCTCTCGAATGGCTGCAGCCACCTCCTCATGGATGATCCTGCGGATCTCCTCATCACTAGTCCCACTGTTCTCTGGGTTATGGCCGGTCCCCACCATGATTTGTCTGACACACAACACAAAAATTTATCAAAGACTCGCTCGAGCGTACTCACACTTGATTCCCACCCTACATGCTCCTCAACACCCTAACGATTCTTACTTGGATCGCATACAGATCTGGTGCTTTCAGTAGTACAGGCCCAATACTAGCTTCCACACCTAACTTGTAGTCATCCCAAGTCCTCCTCCCAGGATTCTAATTCACAAGTACTCAATCTCTCACAAATATCAGACTACTCTCTCAGTAGGCTACTCGTATGCTCATCTAGGTATCTCTCCTAGATTACCCCTCAACTCAAAACTCAGCACATACTTAGGGAAAATAACGAATAACACTGATCAATAGCGTCTCCTAGGCCAAGGCATCACAAATCCAGAAACTCTAGCCCTATAATATGAAATACCTAGCCTATTCTCTAGCATATATTTCTAATATCACATATATATCTCTTCAATATCTCATAAAGTAAACAACTAAGGGTATTTTGGGAAACCATCATTCAGGCTCTGGCTGATTGTACACACTGCTCCATCTCATTTTTCTCTTAGAAACACTTACTCAGTTTGAGTTCAGACATACCCGAAGGTGCATCATAATCCCTCAAACCAAGACTCTAATACCAACTTGTAATGATGTAAATTTTCAAACCAAAATTTTCATTTTTAAAACACATAAAAGTCATATATTATATTTCATAAAAACCATAAGTATCTCAAATGTCAACATAAATCCACAAACATAAGTCAAATCCCATAATCCTGAACATAATCTCGAACAAGTGTGTAGAATCATGTCAGCACCTTCCCGCGGTCCTAAGAAGTACCTGAAACACATATCACACAACACATACATACCACTCATGATAAGTATAGTAAGAAGAGTCACCTCGTAAGTAAGCAAAGAAAACTGGATACCCCTCGAACAGCCTAATCTCTGCCTACATGTAACAAGCATCTCTAATTAACTCATAAAGATCACAATGTCATATAACTCACACTATACTCTTTCTAACTCTTGAGATGGGTAAAAGGCCATTTTACCCCTCCATGGCCTCCATAGACCCTGCCTTAACCAAATCCTAAAGTCAACACTCGATTCAACTGCCCATGTTGACCCAACTCGCTAAGTGCACCTATGTGACTCGCCGAGTCCCAACTGTTCCTCAGAATGTTGCAAAAACCCAACTTAACTCGTCGAGTTGTCTCATCAACTCGCAGAGTCACCTTTGTCTAGACTCATCGGGGAAAACCCTAGCGACTCGTCGAGTCAGATCGTTGACTCAGTGAGTCCCTTCAGTCTGAATTCTCATTCAGAATTTTTAAGGCATATCTGCTACTCCACACCCTAGATCTAGGCTCCCAAGGCTCGAATGTCACGTAAAGCTTCGATCTTTAAATTCATGCATGCCATATTTCGCTCCAAAATGCCAATACAACTCTAACCAGGGTGTTTAAGCACAATAACTCTTATATGGCTGAATAAGTCGGGACCTTTGGACTCTATGGACCACACAAGGTCCATATCTAAAGTCTAGACCTCATGATAGACTCAATGCACTCAATGTCACAATAAAATGTGGTAAAATCCCTAACTTCCATAATCATGAGACCTAACCAATAAAATGAGAAAGTTGTAGGCTTTTTACCTTCCACAGAAGCTCTGATCGATATAACACTAGATCCAAAAGTTTCTCCTCATTCCTTGTTGGATAAAATCCTCTTCTCCTCAAAAGATGCCTTAGGATACTCCAAAAATTAGCTCTATAACTCTCTAAGCTCACTACAAATTTTTCGGGTTTCACACAGGGAAGTTAGGCAGATGGTGAGGCGGAAATGAGGACAAAAGTTCTCTTAAATAACCCCCAACCCTAGAGATTTAGGGTTTCACCTCACAGCGCCTACTCGGCGAGTCAGCTCTCTGACTCGTCGGGTCGATCATTATACCCACGTGAACAAATCAGACTCTACTCGGCGAGTTAGGCTCACAACTCGTCGAGTCACTCATGAAATCCCAATAATAAATAATAAATAAACAATAAAAGAAATAACTGGGAGTCGGGATGTTACATTGCTATTATGCACTCTCTCTTTCGGTGCTGGTCCTTTATGGTCTCAACCTGAGCCTCGCTAATACACTCCAACAATGAGGTAGCCATCGTCATCCTTAAATATAGATCTTGCATTTGTGCGCTAGTCACCATGTGACTCAACGCATTAGCCACCACGTCAGCCTTCCCAGGGTGGTACAAAATATCATAGTCGTAATATTTCACTACATAAAGCCATCTACACTGCCTCATATTTAGGTTTGGCTGACCCATCAAGCATCTCAAACTCTTGTGATCCATATAAATGGTACAACGGACCCCACATATCTAATATCGCTAAAACTTTAAGGCGAAAACCACTGCGTCTAACTCTAAATCATGTGTAGGATAATTTGTGCCTTGAAGCTTCAACTGCCTTGATGAATAAGAGATCATGCGAACCCGCTGTATAAGCACTGTACCTAATCTTGTGGTGAAAGCATCATGATAAACAACAAAGTGATCAACACCCTTAGGCATAATCAGGATCGAATCCTTACATTGTCTCTGCCTCAGAGTCTCAAATGGTGTCTGCTGCACGAGCCCCCCAACATAGAGTAACTAATGAAACTCTGAATCATCCTGGTCAATGGTACCACGATCCTGGAGAAATTCTCAATGAACATCTTATAATACCCTGTTAAGCTAAGGAAACTCTGAATCTCAGATGGGGACCATGGAACCTACCAATACATCATGACTTCAACCATGGCGGTATTGACCAATATACCATTATGATTGATGAGGTTCCCCAAGAACTGCACCTCACACAACCAAAACTCACACTTAGAGAATTTGGCATAAAGCCTTTCCCTCCTTAGAGTCTCCAGAACTTCTCGCAAGTCATCCATATGTCACTCATTGGTCTTAGAATAGACCAAGATATCATCAATGAAGATGATCACTGACCGATCCAACATCAGCCTACAAACCCTGTTCATGAGGTCCATGAATGCTACTGGTGTATTGGGGAGTCCAAAAGGCATCACCACGAATTCGTAATCTTAATAATTAGTTCTGAAAGATGTCTTCTGATCATCCTTATCCTGAACCCTCATCTAATGGTATCCTAAACACAGATCAATGTTGGAAAACCAAGACGCAACATGTAGCTGGTCGAACAAGTCACCGGTCCTCAGAAGTAGATAACGGTTCTTCACCTTTAACTTGTTCAACTCCCAGTAGTCGATGCACCTTCTGTAGGAACCAACCTTCTTCTTCTTCACAAACAGTATCAGTACTCCCCAGTGTGAACTAATCAGCCTGATAAACCTCTTGTCTAACAGCTCATGCAATTGTGTAGACAACTCATGTATCTCAGGTGGTGCTAAATGATAAGGTGCCTTGGATATCAGAGCTGTACATGGAACCAGATCAATACAAAACTCAACCTGCCCCTACGGAGGCACTCCAAATAATTCCTTTGGGAACACATCGAGATACTCTCGAACGATCGGCACATCATCAACCATCCTCTTTCCGTCCTCTCTGGTATCCAATACATAAGCCACAAAGCTCAAACAACCCTGCAGAAGATACCTCCTAACCCTCACGACTGAACAACAAGCATGTCCACACTGAACAGAGAGCGGGTCCACGCTGGACATCCTCTCCACTAATAACTAGTTCTTCCCGACTTGGGGCTCGAACCCGAACTAACTAATGCCCACATTCAGTCATCACCCCGTTGGGGCATAACCAATCCATACTGGTGATAACATTCCTCTCACACAGAGGTATAGGAACAAGGTCAATTAGATATCGCTCATGAAGTAACTCCAACACACAACCCCGATGAACCCATGATACATGTACTCGATCCCTGGGTGGTAGTGGTGGTGACGGTAGTGACTCGTCTTGACACACTTGAAGCAGCCAGAACCACCTATTGGATAAAGTTTCAAAGCCAATAACTAAATTATTATAATCTTTGATGAGTTAAGAAACTCTTTGATCGTTTAGATCTTTAAACAGTTTAATCACAAAGGCATAAACAGAAAAATCAAACACAAGAGTGAATCAAAATATGTCGAATGATTCAATAGATTCAAGCCTCAACAGAGCTCGACAAAGAACTTCCGTTGTAGAGGCTACTAGGGTTACAAACGATAAAACATAAAAATTTCTATGAATGATTGACTCCAAATCTTACGTACTAGGATGCATGCAAGCATCAATAAATACTAAACCCTACAACATAACTCACGGATGGACAGGCCCAATCCGGATACAAAATTGGACTAATGAACGAGCCCAAGACGCAACACCCATCGGACCCTACAATCTCCCCCTTTGCGTCAATTGGAGCGAGACTCTACTTCGGCTTGCTGGGTCCAGCTATAGGAACTTTCTTTGTGGTTTCAAAAAGACGTGGAATGAGGGCAAGGATGGTTTGTCTGAAGCGAATGTACCACTGGATCATGTCGTATAAATACTTCTTGTCATCTACAGAGTTCTGCTTGCATCGATGAATGATCCCCAGAACATGTTCCTAGCAAGCAGTGATGTATAGATGCTTATCTGCCAAGGCGAACAGGCCTTTTTTGGCATTCGTTCCTTGTGAACATGACAGAGTTCCGCTTCGGGTCGATTCTTCCCATCTGCATCATATTTAAATCACTTACAGAACCAACAGGAGAGATGCTAGGCTTTTTCTTGAAAATACTTGCAATCTCCTGATCCATCTTGGCGACCTCCATGATGTAAAGGACAAGCATCCTTTTGAAGTGATCGATGATTGACCCATACTCAGCTTCATTGGTGAGGAGGATGTTGTGCAGAATAATCCAATCATGTGGATTCAGGTTGGGTAGATGAGCAAGTGAAATAGCATGTTCAGTTTTAGCAGAACCCCTTAGCACTTTGAACCGAACGTTTGTGAAGTTTCCATCCTTAAAAGGTTTGAGGACCCGAACGTTTATAATCTTCTGAGCACTCCATGTCTGATACTGAGGCTGAGCAGACCTCAGATAGAATTCAACGAGCTTCCCATCAACCTTTGGGTGAGGATGAGGGACATCAGCAACATGGGAGAAAGCGTGAAATTTGAAGGCCTTTCGGGTCAAGGGCATGTCAAACTGAGAGTCGACAGAATTGACCCTGTCCAAGGAAATCACCGGTTCGAGCCACAGGATGCTGGGAGTATCAATGGCTTCTTTGATAAGCTTCTCAAGAGTCCACGGAGGAAATAGAGTTTTTCTACTCTCAAGAAGATCATGAGCCTCCTTCATGTCTGCATCTTTTTCCCGACGTTGTTTCTTCAAGAGATGAGCGATGGTCTCTTTATCATCATCATCATCATCACTGTCTTCAATAATCTTCTTGCCTTTATCTTTAACACCCGAACCTGAAGCTTGACCTACTGGAGGAGGTTCGATTGCTTTAGTTGATGTAGAAGTAGGAGGCAGTTGAGACACATCTTCTCCCCCTTGCTTTGGATGGGCCACGAACTCAGGAAGCCCTTCAATTTTGCAAAGTAGATCAAGGGCGGGAGCAAGCTTCTCAGCTAGAGTGTGCCTCACAGAGTAGTTCAGGATTGGATCATGGGCTTCAATGATGTTGGAGAGGGCGGCGTTGACATCCGAAACACACGTAGAGATGATCGCTCACTCAGACCGGAGAGACGCAACCTCCTTTCCTGATTGGAAAAGTTGAAGACTCTTGACCTTTAGAGCAGTGGTTTTTCGAGCGAGAGATTCCATCACTGAGTTCTCTGAAGCCAGATCTTCTTGCAGCTTTGTCAAGCGCTCCTCAACAGTTGCCTGGAATGATTTATTGTCATCGTCGAGAGACTGACGAAGACTGGCAAAGGATTGCAGTTCGGATGCGAATGAAGTGGCCAGCTTCTCGACAAGAGAGTCAAGCTTCGCTGCAGTGGAATCAGCGGCTCCCTGAAAAGACTGCAAAAGATTGTTAGCATCGACAAATAGTTTTTCGACTTTTTCGGTCGCTTCAGCACACGCCTTGGTAGATGCGTCGATAACAGCAATGGCAGAGTTGATGGAGGCTTCATGAGCCTTGGTGAACGTATCAACTAGCCCCTGAATGGCAGCCTCTGAGATAGTAGACCGAGAGGAAGAGGAGGAAGCGATGAGACTGTCGATTTTCTCATGAAGTTCCTTGAGATGCTTCTTGGTGACTGGAGCATCATGGTAATCATCACTTTGAACTTGATACGTACTATAGTAGACCGAGTCAAACGTCATGTCTTCTCCTCCAAGAAAAGTCTCATCATCAGCCGAGTGATTGGGAGATGAAGGCGAAGGTGAAGGTTCGGCTGTGGGAGTAGGTTCGGGTGTGGAAGTATGTTCAGTAGCGGGTGTGTGTTTGGGTGCTGAAGTATGAGCCCCCGTATCAGATACGTTGGTTCGAACTCCAATGGTGGTTGTTGTCGTTGCTTCAGTGAAAACAGGAGGTGGTATAGGGATAGAGGTGGGTGGTATATGAGTAGTGGAGGTTATGGGGGGGAATGGAAATAGAGATAGAGATTGGGGGAGGAGAGACAAGTTTAGATGAAACATGTACCTCAGTGTAAGGCGAACGTGGAGGAGTGTCACCTCGAATCGACTCCTCAAAATCGGAGCTCTCATCCTCTGATTCACTGGAAGAAGAGGCAAGAATGAGTTTGCGCCTGGGCTGAGTTTTCCTCTTCTTAGGTGGAGGAGATTGAGCTGCCTTCGAAGGTTTTCGCTTCTTCGGAGAAGGACCTTTCGTTCCTTTGAAAACTTTCTTGTCTTTCCCCTTGTCTGGTTTCTTTCCCTTGGGAGCAGGCCTCTCAGCATCGTGGATTGATTGAATCATTTCTGGAGTGAGCTCTCTGGGGCCTGAACGAAGAAAATCCTTGTAAGTTTTGATGATTCGACTGTCCCTTGGAACACACGCATACATTGACTCAGGAATTGAGCCAACGAACTGAAATTTGGAGGAATCGGACACTATGATCTTCGTTGTGTGGAAAACACAGATCGAGGAGAGTGGAGAATCAGCAACGATAGGGACATGATACTTGTCCATTGCCCACTTTGTGACCAGTGTCCAAAATCTGGCATAAGAAATCTCAGAATGGCGAGAAGTAGACGCAACGCTTTGAATCAGCAGCTGCCATAAAACCGATCCATAGTCAAGATTGACGCCGTGGTACAGCTCATAGAGAATTGCCATAAACAATCGGCTAGCCCCATCAGAACCTGCACTTCGTTCTGATAATCCTTTGAACAACACAGTGAAGAAGCCATTCCACTGAGGAGGTAGACATGATTTCTTGAACTTGGTAACAGTGGTCAGAATCTCGGTGTAACCCATGTTATAAAACATGGAGAACAACTGTCCCACAGGAATAGATTCAGGGTTAACCCTAGACTCATCAGGTTCGAACCCTAGAAGCGAACATAATCGCTGTTTGGAGATGGAGGTTTTGGTATCAAGAATGTCGAAGAAAATTCGATCGATAGACTTGTCATAGTGGGCAGTTGAGAAGATATGCGCCAAACACTCCATTAGAACGAGTTCGAACTTGGTTAGTGCTGGAACCAGTGGAGAGTGTTTGAGACACTCCACAATTGGGAACATGAATGCGTCTTAGACATGTGGGGTGAGATCAATGATCAGGCTTTGTTGAGGTCGGATAGGCAGAATGTGGGAAGTAGCATGAACTGAAGAAGAGTCCGCCATTGAAGAGTGGTTTTGGAGAAGATGATGAACAGTGGGAGAAAATAATCGTTTCTTGCTCTCTAAATATTTGGTGCAGTAAAGAGGTAAAAGACTTTAGGGTTTACCCTTTATACCGTGGGTAGAAGAGAGAGAAGAATCCGCTCCCAAATCTTTTTGAAAATCGAAGCGTTTCCTGAGGTGATTGACGCGTGACAGTTTAGCAACCCCTATGATTACGCATGAGAGAGAAAAACTCTTCAGTTTCGCACGTGTTCCCATCAAATACCCTTTCGAATTCCTGAACCGATAAGCTTTCGGCTGAGTCAGCAAATTATCCTTAGTTGTCGCCACTAAATAAAAGCGAACACGTGTAGCATTAACCACCACATCCTGCTTAGAAGATAGCTTTAAATCCCGGAGCCAAAAAAATAGCTTGTAATGAAGGAAACCAGATTTTTGGAAAATCAAAAAGATTTTCGTGCATAGAGTGTCAAAGAGAAAGAAATAAAGCAACACATATGTGGGAATTTGTGATGTCAATAAATACACGAAACAGTGGATCCCGGGCACGAATCTCTTCCTTCAAAGTCAAGAGAGACCTTAAAGTGTTCGTGTGGTTTCCCGTTGAATTACGATCAATCATTAGTTAAGAAGTGTTGAAAGGCATCTTTTAATAAGGCTTATTTGGGAGGCTTTCGCTTCAGTTAAGAATTCCTGATCTTGACATAAGACAGAAATCGACTGAAGAACTTGTGAGACCAATGTGGTCTGTTGAACAAGTAGGTTTGGATAATATTTAAGTGACATGTTGAAAATACTTGGGGTGAAATCTCAAAAAAAATTTAAAATTGGATTCTAAGGGAAGACATGTTATGGTATGTAACAATTTCATAAGAATCACACAAAAAGAAAAAAAATAGAGATTTCATGGTACAACCACTTGGGTGAATTCGTTAATTCATGAGTGAAAACTAGAGCAAATTTAATTGTTCACCGTCAATGCATAGTAGGTATTGAATTGTAGGTTTCACTTAGCACGTACTGACACGAAGCTAAGATCACAAACACAGAGATTGTGTAACCATAATCCTCAGTGGAAATTTCTGAGAGTCTCATGGGTTACTTGTATGAAAGGAATATAATGGAGAAAAATATTTGAGGTGGTAAAGAGAAAGCAAAGTACCTCTGCTATAAAATAGTGACCAAGCAAAAAAACTCTTAACGCATATGAGAAAAGAGTAAGGTAGCTCATGATTAGAATAAATGTAGTAGCCTAATTGGGAAGACGAGGTGTGTATGTACCAAGTCAGTAAGGCTTTATTTAGAATCAATTGAGGCTTTGGACAACATGCAGCAGCATGCTTCTAGGGACACTTAGTTATTAAAAGTGTGAGAATAATACATGCCCCATTGATAATCTGTAAACTGTGAATACAAATAGAAGTAGACACAAAAAGAAAAAGAAAATGTTTTTGGAGTTTGTAATAACTTAGTAAAGAGAAAAATAAGACAAATCAAACAAAAACAAAAAAAAAATTGAAACCGAACCCGAAATAGACCGAACGCTCGGTTCATTTCAGTTCAAAACAAATTTTGGAATAATTTTTTTTTTTGGAAAACAATTGTACAAAATTTTACAACAAAAGAAACTATCTTTTTGAGATAAGCGAAAACAAGTGCAATGGGACCGAACCCGAGCGGTCGGTTCATTTCGGTACCCATGTGAACCGAACCCGAAATAGACCGAACATTCGGTTCATTTCGCTTCCAACTTTTAGTTTTGTGAAGGAGTTTTTGGTACTGACTCCGATTCCATCATACCTAGTCCTTGTAGAATTTTATTAAAACTTGCTTCAGGAAGGGCTTTGGTGAAGATGTCAGCCAGCCGATCAGTGGTTCGAACAAAGTGAATTTCTACGTTTCCATCTTCCACATGATCCTTAATAAAGTGATACCGTAATGTAATATGTTTGGTCTTGGAGTGTTGCACTGGGTTATGACAGATCCTGATTGCACTTTCTAAGTCGCAATATAGAGGGATCTTTTTCATATTGAGTCCATAGTCCCGGAGTTGGTTTTGGATCCAAATCACTTGAGATGTGTAGGAAGCGGCTGCAATGTACTCTGCTTCGGCTGTAGACAGAGAAACACATGTTTGTTTCTTAGATTGCCAGCTCACCAACTTCCCTTCGAGGAATTGACAGCCTCTTGTAGTGCTTTTCCTGTCTAAACCACATCCTCCAAGGTCTGCATCTGAGTAGGCTTGAACAAAGAAACCTGAGTTTGAGGGATACCAGAGACCGAGAGAGGTGGTTCGCTTCAAATACCGGAGGATATTCTTCACTGCCAGCATGTGTGGTTCATGAGGATTTGCTTGAAACCTGGCACAATAGCACACATAAAACATTATATCAGGCCTGCTAGCTGCGAGGTACATCAGGGAACCAATCATTTGGCGATATAACGTTATGTCAACTGCTGGTTTTTCCAATGATGGTGTGAGCTTGGTCCCGAACGCCATATGAACTTTGACTTTTGAATCTCCCATCATGCCGAAATTGGCAAGAAGAGTCTTGGTATATGCTTCCTGGTTGATAAAGATGCCTTCGGGTCCCTGTCTAATATTTAAACCAAGGAAAAAGTTAATCGGACCCATTGAGCTCATTTCAAATTTTGTCTCCATCAACTTTCTGAATTCAGCTATTAAACTAGGATTTGTTGAGCCAAAGATGATATCATCGACATAGATCTGAACTATCATAAGGTGGTTACCTTCCTATTTACGAAAGAAGGTTGGGTCAACCGAACCTTGTTTGAATTTAGACATCTTTAAAAACTTATTTAGTGTTTTATATCATGCGCTAGGTGCTTGTTTTAGACCGTAAACTACCTTATCTAAGATACAGCAGTGATTTGGATACTTTTCATTCACGAAACCAGGAGGTTGCTCCACGTATACCGTTTCTTCAAGTTCCCCATTTAGAAAAGCGCACTTCACATCCATTTGGTAGACCTCGAAATTCTTGTGTGCTGCATAGGCAAGAAATATTCGAACAGATTCCAGCCTTGCTACCGAAGCAAATGTCTCTTCGTAATCGATTCCTTCTTCCTAGCAGTATCATTTTACCACTAGCCGAGCCTTATTCCGGATTACATTCCCTTCCTTGTCTATTTTGTTCCTGAAAACCTATTTGAGACCGACAACCGAAGCATCTTTTGGTGTTGGAATGAGTCTCCAGACTTTATTTCTTTCAAACTCGTTGAGTTCATCTTGCATTGCTTGAACCCAATCAGAATGATCAAGGGCAATATTGATGGTCTTCGGCTCAATTTTAGACATGAAAGAATTAAACATGCAGAACTCTATTTTGGAGAACAAAGCAGCCTGTTTCGCCTTCAGTTGTGAACGAGTTAGAACCTTCTCTGATGCGTCACCCACTACTTGAGATAAAGGATGATCTCTGGTCCATTTGGTGAGAGGAGGATAATTTGGATCGTAAGACGGATCCAGTTCAACATTCACCATTTCTTTTAATTCTGATTGAGTATCATCTTCATAGAGCATGTCAGAATTCTCCCCCTCGACGGAAGATGAGTCATTTGGATTTGACCCAAAAGTTCTTTCTTCAATCGGACTTTCGGCTATCACTGGACTTTTAGTTGTAGCTGGGCTTTCGGGTGCTACTGGACGTTCGGGTGGTACAAAGATGGGATTCTCCCCCTGAATATGTGAGTCCTATAGTTTTGAAGAGAATTGATTCTCCCCCACGACAGAAGTACCGCTCCGAGGAGGTTCGTTTCGAACTGCTTCTCCTTCTCCCATACGATTGGCTGCATCTTCGATAATCTACTTAAGATGATCGATTTTGTTGTCTGCCGCCTTGGCTTCCGAAAGAGTGGCTTTCTCAGGTTCATCAAATAAGTCTACGAATTGGTCAAATAAATTGGCGATTGACACTGTGACTTCACCTGTTTGAGAGAAAATCTCCCCAATTGCTTCTTCGGTAGACTTTTGCTTCTTGACGTAATTGTCAACGAACGTCACATAATAGGTTTCTTCAATTCTTTTAGAACGTTTATTCAAAACCCTATATGCCTTTGAAGTAAGAGAATATCCCAGAAAGATTCCTTCATCAGCTTTGATGTCAAACTTGTTGCGATGTTCTTTGGAGTTGAAGATGAAGCACCTGGAACCGGACACGTGAAAGAACTTGACATTCGGCTTCCTGTTGTTAATAATCTCATAAGGAGTGAGGGAGAAACGCTTGTTGAGAGAAGACCTATTCTGAGTAAAACATGTTGCAGCAATAGCGTCAGCCCAGAAATATAAGGGAAGAGAGGCAAAACTTATCATGGTTCGGGCCGCCTCACACAGGGATCGGTTTCGCCTTTCGACAATTCCGTTCTGTTGAGGTGTATAGGGGCTGAGAAATTATGACTGGTGCCTTTTTCTGTCAAGAAATCTTCAAATTCTTTGTTCTTGAATTCCAGTCCATTATCGCTCCTGATGTTTCGAACGACTTTCCTCAGTTGTACTTCAACTTGCTTGATAAGGATCTTCAGCTTGGGAGTTGCCTCAGATTTGTGCTTTAGAAAGAATACCCAAGTAAAACGTGAGAAGTCATCAACAATAACAAGAATATACTTGTTACCGCCAATGCTCTCGATTGATGATGGACCACACAAGTCAATGTGAAGCAACTCAAGTGGTTCAACAACTTTGGTGTTTACGATGGTTGGGTGACTTTGACGACTTTGTTTTCCCATTTCACATGTAGCACATAAGTGTTCTCGATCGAACTTAAGTAATGGAAGACCCCGAACATGACCGTCGGTGACAAGCTTGTTAATGTCTTTGAAGTTGAGATGTGAAAGCCTTCGGTGCCACAACCAACTTTCGTCTGAATGAGCTTTGGACAAAAGAGATATGGTTGGATTCCCTTTGATTGGTCTGAGATTTAGAGGGAACATTTCACCTTTTCGATCTGACTTGAGAATGACTTTGTTGGTTTTCTTCTCTATAATTTCTGAACCTTCTTCGTCGAACGAGACTTTGAGACCGGTACCTCCCACTAATTGAGATACACTGATGAGATTATGCTGCAACCCTTCTACATACGCCACCTTCCTTATTGTGAAGTCTCCATTGGTTATCATCCCATAACCCTTTATTGTTCCATAAGAGTTGTTGCCGCACTTGACATTGCCACCATTTTGAAGTGACCGAAACTCCCTTAACTCTTTCTTCCTTCCTGTCATGTGACGTGAGTAGCCACTGTCTATGTACCATTCGTCGTCAAACTGCTCGTCACTGATAACCTACAAAAATTAAGCAGATTTAGGAACCCAAAGTTTCTTGGGTCCATATGAACCTTTTATAGAAACAGGAATAGTAAGAGAAACATCAGCAAGATATGTTCATTTTATTAAGGTTGTTTCGTCTTTTCTTTTAATAGTAAACACTTTGATTTTATTAGAATTAGATGCAGGTGTTTTGGATTCGGGTTCTGGTGTTTGGACTTTAGCCTGCTTTCGGTCTTCCTTAGCTGAGGAAATCTTCCTTTTTCCTTTCAAATCCTTTGATGATCTGGAATTTGGTGTAGGAACAGAATTAGGCTTAGAAGAAGATTGAGAACGAGAAGAATTAGAATGAGAATCTTTCCTGACTTGAGGTTCGAAATGACTCTTCCGGTTGTGGTCATTTGAGGGACTGAACCTGGACCTTCGGTTGCCGTTTAATGATGAACCGAAGCTGGATTTTTGGGTGTTGTAGGTTGGTGGCCTGAAAATAGGTCTTTTATTGTAAGAGCTAGACGGGCTGAAATCTGGTCTTTGCCTGTTGATGTTTGGCTAACCGAAACTAGCTTTTCGGTTGTTGTTGTTGCTTTCGGGACCGAACCTATCCTTTCGGTTCTGTTCCTCCTATGGCCCGAAAGTCTTCCTCTGGTTCTTTTGAATTGGAGATTCGAAGTTCCTTTGACTCTTGGTTTCTTCTCCTTTTGACTTAGAATTATTGTCAAAGTGAGTGTAGTGAGGATTTTGGGAGCGCCAAAACTGCTTTCGCTCTGAGAGATTTTTCTTGTATCTCAAGTTTCTGTGCTGCTTTTGGTTTTTCACCTGTTTCGGTTGTCTGTGGATATTTGCCTTTTGTTTCAGCTTCTTAGCAACAGGTTCACTCTTCATGGAAGAGGTTTCGCTTGTTGAGGTGACTTCTTCCACTGGAATCTCTTTTGTGCCACTAGAACTTGGTACGTGAAAGTTGGTAGGCTTATTCAGAGGTTCGGGCACATATCTACCTTTGGTCTTCCATGATGTTCACTCCGACAAACCGACTGTTTCGTCTGCTTTGTCTATCGGTGCAGACCAGAAAAACTCATCACAGCCATCTGCATTATCTTCGTTTACTATGGTAGTGAGTTCGACTATCTAATGTTCGGTTACTCCTGTGACCTTATATACCTGATTGGGAGTTGTTCTAACCTTCTAAAACACGACCGCCTTTTCTTTAAGGATTGGGGACTTACTTTTGGACAATCGAGCGAATTCCACAGAATTTTCAAAAATCAGGTTTTTTTGGTTTTCAGGTTCGCTTCTGACGAACTCGGAACAGTCAACTTCGTCCTCTACAGAAATTTCACTCATATCATCGTCCTCATTAAGTTCAGATGCATTTTCAACATCAATTTTATTCTCTGAACTCAAATTGGTATTCAATGAGTCAAATTTTTGTATGGTTTCGGCCCTGAGTTTCATCTTATCATTTTCATCCAAAAGATTTTTAAGCATGTCCTTATGGTCTTTGGACTTTATAAAGGATTCAATTTTGTCCAGACCATACATGTAAGTAGGATTGACATCATCAGAAGATACAACAATTTCACAGTTGTATGCTTCGGCATCAATTTCATCCTCCTTAAACTCAAGGAAGAGCAAGATCATGCGATGTATCTTCTGTCCTATTTCACAGTTTAAATGCAGTTGAGTAATGTTAGCATAAAGCCTTTTGGCAATCAGAAAAAAACATTCCTTTGTTTTAATAATTTGAGATTGTCTCTTTGCCAATAAATGTTTTCATCCCTAGACTTAATCAGCTCCAACTCTTTCTGCTCTATCCACATCCTTCGCTCCTCACTCTTGGATGACACCCTGCTTATTTGGTCAGTTAGATTAGAATTTGAGACCCGTGTTTGCGTTAAACAACTATCTAGATTTGAAATTCTTGAATTCAAGTTATTTAATTCCTTTTCATATGATTTTTGTGGAATTTTAAATGAAATGAAAATAGATTGTACCTTCTTGATCAGTTCATCAAGTTCACTGATCTGCACACTGAGAGGTTTCACTGTAAAGCACAAGTCCTCTCGCTCCTTAGCCTCTTCGTTTCCACCATCAGTGTTGTATCCCCTCATCTGAGATACATCGGTCACCATCAGACATCTTCCATCAGTTTCACCACTCTTTGCAACATAAGCCTTTCCATGATAAGGCTTTCTCACTTCATCGTCTTCTAATTCAGTCGACCACACCTGTACGTCACCGAACTCATCATCATCTACCGAACCCTGCACTATACGAGCATTCATAGAGGGATTAGCAGCAGCTTTCTTTCTCTTAATCTCCTCCAGTCTGTTTAGGAGACTAACTTCTTCATCCTTCTCTTCATCTTTCTCCACCATCTTTTTCAGCACACAATCTTTTGCGTAGTGATTTTTCCCACCACAGTAAAAGCAACTGACACCAGAGTCAGCTTCACCTTTCGCTTCCTTCTTCGATTCTTCAACCTTCGGCTCCTCTTTCACCTTTTTAGAGCTGTAGCTTCCCTGCCAATTACGATTTTTGTTGGTAGGGAACTTTTTCTTAATGAACCTTCTGGGATTTGACACCATCATAACATAGTCTTCAGCTGTCAAATTGTGATCTCCCAGATTTAGATCCTCTTCGTCTTCTGCTGTACTCTTACCTTTGGATAGAAGCGTCAAAGATCCCATATTTGAAACTACGCTTTTCTCTTGTAGCACTGTCTTTTCCTGGGATTTCAGAATCCCCACTAGTTTCGCCAGCGAGTATGATTTGAACTTCTCGTGTGCTTTAACCGTTAACACAACAACTCTCCATTTGGATCTTAGGCCATTCAGGAAAGTGACCTTCTGTTCGATGAGCTTCCTTTCAATATCATGTTTGATCATCTTGCTGAGAAGATGATTAAAGCAATCAAATGTCTGCGTAACAACCTCTTCTGGCTTCTGCTTGAACTCTCCAAATTCAGAGAGAAGTAAGGTCTGAATTGAGTGCTCCAGATCTTCATCTGTGGAATACAGCTCTTGCAGCCGATCCCAGATTTCCTTTGCTGTACTGCAAGAACTCACCAATCTAAACGTGTCGGATTGAAGAGCGAATCGAATTACTCTCAATGCCTTAATGTTGCATTGAAACTTTTCGTTTTCGTCTTGAGCAACGTCTTTCACGTCTTTTAACAAATCATTGTACTCCTTTTGAGTTTTAATGATTCTAGATGTTCCTGAATGAGCAAATGGGCCAGATATAATAGCTTCCCATATCAGATACCCATTATCTTCAGATCTAATGACGTAGTCTTCAAAGTGGTGCGTCCACACTTCGTAATCTTGAGTGTAGAGAATTGGAATCTTGGTTGTAGATCCTATATATATACTATTTGAGATGTTAATAGGATTAGATTGAGAATCGTCCATGCTTGATCGTTTAACCTGTTATAAGATCAGACTTTGTAATACGTAATATTAGGGCAAGATGAATAAATAATGAGATACGTCAATTATGGAGTGACGGCTCAATAAATATCAATGAATGCGGAATAAACCCTAATCACTTCTTTCACAGAAGAGATGTATATGAATTACACAGTCTCCTGCTTTGATACCAATTGATGAGTTAACAAACTCTTTGATCGTTTAGATCTTTAAACTGGTTAATCACAAAGGCATAAACAGAAAAATCAAACACAAGAGTGAATCAAAATATGTCGAATGATTCAATAGATTCAAGCCTCAACAGAGCTCGACAAAGAACTTCCACCGTAGAGGCTACTAGGGTTACAAACGATAAAACAGAAAAATTTCTACGAATGATCGACTCCAAATCTTACGTACTAGGATGCATGCAAGCATCAATAAATACTAAACCCTAGAACATAACTCACGGATGGACAGGCCCAATCCGGATACAAAATTGGACTAATGAACGAGCCCAAGACGCAACACCCATCGGACCTTACAATCTTGAATAATAAGGAAAGACCTTTTGGGTTGCCCTCAAACCTAATAATTGAAAAGGATGACTTTTAGAGAAAGAGAGAGATAGATAGAGAGAGAGAGGGACTAATTGATTGATTTATTATGTGATTGATAAATAGCAATAAATGAATTCATTAATATGCTATGAAAATAGTATATTAATTACAATAGTGATATTTAATTAGTAATTAATCAAAAATTAATTGGAAATAATTTTTGGATTAATTGTATTAATTAAAAGTGAAAGGGTTAGAGTGTAAGTATTCAATAGTTGAATAGGAGAGGTTCCAGAATCTTCCTTGGAAGGGTTGGATGAAATTAGGAATTCCAAGGCTTCTGGAATACTCCTTGCAAACAAATAAGAAGCTAGATAATTACCAGTTTGAATTAATAGTATTTTATTCAAATTAGGGTTATATAGGGTTTCCAAGTTACATTATAAAAGGAACCCTTGGGCTTGCATTTTCGGCCACTCCTTCTTGTCAAGAGATAGTCAAAAATTTCATCTCACATCTCCTCTCTAAAAAGCTTCTTGTTGTTAGGTTTGGGTGTGAACCATCGGAGGCAAGACAATTCTGGTGCTAACTTCCAAATCAAAGAAGAAAGGGTTCTTGATTGTTTATGTAACATCCCAATCTTCATGTATGAATTTAAAGCTCTATATTTATATTTTCAGGGAAAATCGACGAGTTGGAAGGCTCCAACTCATCGTGTAGAGTATTTAATGCCCACATACCTTTCATTGTCTACTCGACGAGTTGGAAGGCCCCAACTCAACGAGTTGAAGGATGAATAGGAAAACCCTAATTTTTAGGGTTTACACCCTATTTAAAGGTCTTAACTCTCATTGTTAGCCTCCCTCATCGCCCCCTCAGTCCAGAGAAAACCCTAATTGTGCCTATTTCCACATTTTGAGTGTGTGTAACCTTAAAAAGTATTCTTTGGTGCTTTTCTTGAAGGAACTTGAAGTTGGTGGTGCAAAGTAGAAAGGAGAAGCTTTAGATCCAGGATTTTCAGTGTTGTTGCAACCACTTGGAGGTATAAAGTTGTTATCTTGATCGTCCCTTTTTCTAGATCTCTTATTTGAAAGTTATGGCCATTATTAGCTTATTTTGGGACCATTCTTGGATTTGAGCATGTTATGAAGCCATGGTTTGAAATCTGGACATCTCATGGCCTCCATGGACTTTAAGTTGCCAATTTAATCAAGTATTGGCCCTCCTTCATGCCCTAGGTTCCTTGATAAGCCTTATTTGAGTGTTTTAGCCCTCTTGATGCCATACATGGACGTAAAGCTGGCAGCTTTATGTGGTAATTCAGTCTTAAGGGACTAGATTTATAGTTTGGGGCTTTGGTTTTGCTTGGAAGTGTCTGAATGCATTGAGACTAGGAATAATCTACGAGTTGCTCTGCCAAATCAACGAGTTGGTTCGGGTTTTCTAGCCTTCTGGATGTTAAAGAACTCGACGCATTGCTCTGGTAACTCGGCGAGTTGCCTTAAGCTTTTCACGATTTTCTGAGACATGAAGGAACTCAACGAGTTGGGTCAACGTGGGCTATTGACCTTGACTGTTGACTTTGACTTTGACCATGGTTGACCAAGTTTGACTTTTAAAAGTATTTTGGGATTTTAATGAAGCAGTCATTGGTGATTGTAGGCAGTTGAGTTGGACTTCTGAGTTGGGATTGATATTACCGGTTCAACACTACTTGTGAGGTGGGTTTCCTCACTATACTTAGGGGTTGAAGGAACCAAGGTCGGCCCATTGGAATGATATTCTAGTAGTTTTTGATATGATGAGTATGAGTTATATATGCATGGTAGTTTGATATGCTAGTCTGGTAGATCTGTAGGACTACTTGTGATACTATCTAATTATATGTATGTGTATTTATCTGCTACATGTCGACATGTTTTGTGGGTTGGTTTGAGGACGTATTGCTCCGTGTTGTAGCCAACAAACCCTAGAGCATGCCAGATATGAGTTGAGGGCCAGGGATGGCATGCCATACTCATACTGAGGACTCATGAGCATTCCAGATACGAGCTGAGGGTCGAGCAAGGCATGTCAGACTCGTGTGGGCTGATATTTTGTATTCCAGTCCAAGGACTAGGAGAGCAATCCAAACATAAGTTGTGGGACCATGGGGCAAGCCGGACTTATGCTGCGGGCTCGGGAGTAATCCACACATAAGTTGTGGGCCCGATAGGCAAGCCAGACTCATGCTGTGGGCTCGGGGGTAATCCAGTCTGAAAGCTATGGAGCCATTACATGTTGTTATTTTGTGTACTATTAGTTATGTATCAGTATTTTGGGGGAACACACTAAGCTTCGGGCTTACAGTTGTAGATTTTGTTTCTGGTACTTCGGATGATCGTGAGAAGGCGAAGGATTGATCATGCACCTCCTCGTTTTTCATGTTGTGATTTTTGTGAAAACTCTGATATTTGATTATTTTGAAAACAATTAGTAAAAACTGGATGGTTTTGGAATGTTTGAAAAGATTAAATTTTTCATGAATTTTATGGATGTTACAAGCTGCTATCATAGCCTTGTTTGAGTGAATTAGAGGAACACTCGTGTGAATCCAGTGTCAAACAAAGGAAAAGATTTTCAAAATGGTTTTCATATGGTTTCCAAAATACTAAAGGAGGATGTGATGTGTACGATCAGTCGGAGCCAGTAAGTAGTCCCTAAAATACTATACTGTTATTTGATGCTTTGATATGTTAGAACAACATGGTAGTGATAGGCTAGGGAGCTTCAGGAATTGCATGATAAAATTTCCTGATTATATGATGCTTAATAGCCTAGGGTTTTCCTTATATGAAATTGACATCCTTACTTTAGTTGCTTAATGTAGGCATCAAGGTTGTATACTAAGATCTTATAGTCTGAGAATGTTTGGTTTGGCCTTATTTCCTTTTCTTGTTTGATGAAGGGCTTAGGTTAGGATCGGATATTCGAATGTCTAAAGGGTCGAGTGTTATGTATGGCTAGCAAACACGAGTGCTGCAGGGTTGATGGAAGTTTCATGGATTATGTGAGGTCAGTCGGCTAGTATGAGTAATTTAGCCTTCCTGTAGGAGTGAGGATTGAGTGCTTGCCTATGCTTATGAGTATCGTTAGGGCGTTGTGATGATCCCTGAGACAAATACATGTATGTGTGGAAGGTAGTATGGGCCCATATTACTGAAAGTACAAGACCCGTGCGCGTAGCAAGGAACTCACAACCCCTAGGACTTTGTTAGGAGTTGCTTCCTCGTTATTTATACGGAATGTCTGATATCTTCCTAGTATATTTTCAGTATGGTGACTACGAGGCGATTTGACACCGAATTCGGGTTGGGATCAGGAGTTGGCAGTTAGGACAGGCAAACATTGTCGGGGACTATTGGTTAGATGAGACCAAATGAGTTGGATGCCAGGATTCGGGAGATCCGACATGAGGAGGTTACTACACTTTTCCGGGCTGATTTGACGGAGATTTTTAGGTCTATTAAGACCACTATGGTGGAGTATTTTGATGAGCACTATACAGCCATTGCTGAGACGGCTGCCTCTGCAGCCTCCGCGGCTATGGCGGCTGCAGGTGTGTGGACAAGTCAGGCCTTTCAGTATCGGGACTTCGATAATACGAAGCCCCCAACTTTTAATGGAGATCAGGACCCGATTGTGGCCATGAGCTGGATATCTGATGTGGAGGGATAATTCTTCACTTGTTCATGCCCTGCTGACGAGAAAGTTAGATGCGCTCTGAACCTCCTGAGGTCTGGAGTGAAAGACTGGTGGAGAGTTGTTATAGGATCATACTCCGATGAGCATAGGGCTACAGTATCTTGGGATCAGTTCAGGGATATGTATCGCACTCGCTACATTCCTCAGGTCGAGCGGGAGAGGTTGGCTCAGGAGTTTTTAGACCTAAGGCAGGGATCAGAGTCAGTGACGGAGATCACTCGGATGTTTACTGAGAGGATGAAGTTTTCCCCTGAGTTTACTTCAGAGCAGGCTCAGATGACTCATTATCTGACCATGCTTAAGACGGACATTAGACAGTTTGTTTCTACTCAGCGGTGTGATACTTTGTTAGAGTTACAAGAGGCCGCCAAGCGGCGTGAGCTTGAGATTGAGTGGCAGTTGAGAGAGAAAAGGCAGGCCCCGACACAGTAGCGGACGGCGCCGAAGCGGTTCAAGACCGCCGATTCTAGGTCTGGAGGTCAGCGCGGCCGCACTTGTGGGAAGTGCAGGAAGGTTCATTCTGGAGCATGTCGATCTAGTAGTGGGTGCCACAAATGTTGCAAGGAGGAGCATTATGTGAGGGAATGCCGCCAATACGCCCCAGTTCCGAGTATGAGGATCTGTTGCCATTGTGATCAGGTTGGCCACGTGATGGCTAACTGTCTATTGCTCACAGCCAAGCCGGCGTAGGCTTCCGTGCCAGCCACATTGAGGATCACTGATGGGAGTCAGGTTAGGGCAGAGCCCCCGAGGGCTCGAGGCCGCGCTTTCCAGCTCACCGCTGAGGAGGCCAGGACGACACCAGATGTTGTGACTGGTATGTTTCTATCTCTTATCTCATTGATTATGTTTATTGTATGCTCCTGTATTTGTACCTATGTTAGGTAGCTTCTTAGTAAACTCTTTGCCTGCTTTGGTATTGTTTGACACGGTAGCGAGTCAGACTTTGTCTCTCGATCTTTAGTAGGGCTTTTGGTTTAACCTTAGGAGAGCTAGAGTATCTGTTGCGAGTTTCCATCGCCAACGAACACGGGATTTCCGCTTCGTTGATTTATCAGGGTTGCATGCTGGAGATATTCGGGGTGTCTTTTCTGATTGATTTGATTCCGATCCCCATGGGGGATGTTTGTATGATAGTATGTATGGACTTGCTGAGTCATTTCGGTGCCATGATCGACTACAAGGGTTAGCTTGTAGTGGTTCGAACTCCAAGTGGGGGAGAGCTGGCCATTTATGGAGAGGGCACCAGGATGGGTTCAGGGTTTTTCTCGGCAGCTAGGGCTCGGTAGTATATTCAACACGGGTGTGTCGGTTATTTGGCATATGTGGTAGATACGCGGGTCAGGGAGTAGGTCTCAATTTCAGATGTTCCAGTTGTTAGAGATTTTGCTAATGAGTTTATGGAGGAGTTACCCAGAGTGCCTCCAGAGAGGCAGGTCGAGTTTAGGATCGACCTTATGCTAGGTGTGGCCCCTATTTCCAAGGTGTCGTATTAATTGACACCACCAGAGACGCAGGAGCTATCATCTCATCTAAAGGAGCTGATAGGCAAGCAGTTCATTCGTCCGATCAGTTCTCCGTGGGGAGCGTCGATTCTCTTCGTCAAGAAGCAGGATGGTTCACACCGGATGTGCATTGATTACTAAGAGTTGAACAAGTTAACGGTGAAGGACCTTTACCCTCTCCCATGGATAGATGACCTCTACGATTAGTTACAGGGAACATCTTGGTTCTCCAAGATAGATCTAAGGTCCAGGTACCATCAGGTCAGGGTGAGGGACGAGGACGTGGAGAATACCGCATTCCAGACTCGTTATAGGCATTACAAGTTTTTAGGTGATGCCATTTGGGCTCACCAACTCACATACAATATTCATGGACCTGATGAATTGGGTATGAAGGTCGATGCTCAATCGCTCAGTTATTATGTTCATCGATGATTTCTTGGTGTATTCCAAGACTAGAGAGCAGCATAGGGAGTATCTCCGCGAGCTTCTGGGATTTCTAAGGGGAGAACGACTTTACGCCAAGTTCTCAAAATGCGAGTTTTGGTTGCAAGAGGTTTAGTTCCATGAACATCTCATTAACCGGGAGGGGATTTTGGTAGATCCGGCCAAGATCAAGAGGTTCCAAAACGTCCCTTGGATATCAGGAGTTTTCTGGGATTGGTAGGGTGCTACCGGAGATTTGTACAGGATTTGTCCAAGATTGCAGTACCCCTCACTCATCTGACGAGGAAGGGGTGGATTACCGGTAGGGCCTTGAGCGGCAGACAACATTTGAGACCCTCCGACAGCGACTGTGCGAGGCTCCTGTTTTGACAATCCCTAAGGGAGTTGAGGATTTTGTATTTTTCTGTGATGCGTCCATCACGGGGTTGGGAGTAGTCCTCATGCAGAGAGGACAAGTGATAGCTTACACTTTGCAGCAGATGAAGCTGCATGAGACGAGATATCCCACACATGATCTTGAGTTGGGAGAGATAGTATTCACCCTCAAGATCTGGAGACATTACTTATGTGGGGTCCGATGTACCATCTACATGGACTAAAAGAGGTTGAGACATATCATGGATCATCCGAACTTGAACATCAGGCAGCACAGGTGGCCGGACGTAGTCAAGGATTATGACTACGAGATCCTTTACCATCCTTGTAAAGCGAATGTTGTGGCAAACACCCTGAGCCGCAAGTCGGGTGGATCTTCATTTTGACATTGTGTATGAGGATATCTGTGGATTCTCCACTTATGAGCTTGATCAGGGAAGCTCAAACTGAGGGTGTACAACAGGAGAATTGGAAATTTGAGAGGATCAGGGGCGAGATCACTAGATTTGTATAGGATCGTCGTGGATTCTTGATCTATTACGGTCGAGTTTGGGTTCCGATGTCTGGTGGGGTCAAACAAAATGTATTGGAGGAGACTCATAAGTCTTGCTCTTCTAATCACTCGGGGGCCACCAAGATGTATCGGGATTTGAGATTGAGTTACAGGTGGTCGTTCATGAAAAGAGAGAGATCGCTTGGTACGTCGAGTGGTGCTTGACCTACAGGATGGTCAAGGTCGAGCATCAAAGGCTGCATGGCAAGCTTCAGCCTCTGGAGGTGCCCATGTGGAAATGGGAGCAAATCACAATTGATTTTATTACCAAGTTGCCGAGAACGACATAGGGTTTTAACACCATATGGGTCATCGTGGAACGACTGACCAAGAGCGCCCATTTTATGGCAATCCAGGAGAGTTCGTTGGCCGAGAAATTGACCGATTTGTATATCCGCGAGATCATTGCTTGCCATGGGGTACCAGTCTCTATTTTTTTCAGACTGTGATGTTCGGTTCTCCTCCCGTTTCTGGTAGAAGTTCCATGAGGAACTGGGCACGAGACTGCATTTTAGCATAACTTATCATCCGCAGACCGACGGCCAGAGTGAGCGGACCATTCAGACCCTCGAGGAAATGTTGAGGACCTGCGTCATTGATTTTGGTGAGAGTTGGGACTCCTACCTACCCCTTGCAGAGTTCTTCTACAACAACAACTTTCAATCTAGTAGTGGTGCTCCGCCTTTTGAGTTGTTGTATGGGCGAAGTGTCGTACGCCAGTCTATTTGGATGAGGTTGGCCACATGGTCATGGGTCGGATTGAGGTGGTTCTGTAGACTACCGAGAAGATTCAGCAGATCAGGCAGCCGTTGTATACTGCTCGGAGTTAGTAGAAAAGTTATGTCGACCAACGTCGATCCGAGTTGGAGTTTCAGGTCGGCGACATGGTGTTGCTGAAGGTCTCACCCTGGAAGAGTGTGATTCGCTTAAGGAAGAGGGAAAAGTTGGGTCCCCAATAAATTAGACCGTATCGGAGGGGATCCGAGTGGACTAGGGAGTCGGAGGCCGAGATGCGGGAATATTATCTGTATCGAGGACGAAGCCTAGTTCAAGTGGGGGAGAGTTGTAACATCCCTATCTTTAGGTATGAATTTAAAGCTTTATATTTATATTTCCAGGGCAACTCGACAAGTTGGAAGGCTCCAACTCGTCGTGTAGAGTATTTCATGCCCACATAACTTTCAATGTCTACTCGACGAGTTGGATGGCCCCAACTCAATGAGTTGAAGGAAAAATAGGAAAACCCTAATTTTTAGGATTTGCACCCTATTTAAAGGCCTTAACTCTCATTGTTAGCCTCCCTCGTGGTCCCCTCAGTCCGGAGAAAACCCTGATCGTGCCTATTTCCCCATTTTAAGTGTGTGTGACCTTAAAGAGTATTCTTTGGTGCTTTTCTTGAAGGAGCTTGAAGTTGGTGGTGCAAAGTTGAAGGGAAAAGCTTTAGATTCGAGATTTTCAGTGTTGTTCAAACCATTTGGAGGTATAAAGTCGTTATCTTGATCATCCCTTTTCTAGATCTCTTCTTTGAAAGTTATGGCCATTATTAGCTTATTTTGGGACCATTCTCTGATTTGAGCATGTTATGAAGCCATGGTTTCAGATCTGGACATCTTATGGCCTCCATGGACTTAAAGTTGCCAAATTTATCAAGTCTTGGCCCTCCTTCATGCCCTAGGTGCCTTGATAAGCTTTTATTGAGTGTTTTAGCCCTCTTGATGCCATGCATGGACGTAAAGCTAACAACTTTATGTGGTAATTCAGTCTTAAGGGACTACATCTATAGTTTTGGGCTTTGGTTTCGCTTGGAAGTGTCTGAATGCATTAACGCTAGGAAAACCCGACGAGTTGCTCTGCCAAATCAACAAGTTGATTTGGGTTTTCCTACCTTCTGGATATTAAAGAACTCGACGAGTTGCTCTGGTAACTCGGTGAGTTGCCTCAAACTTTTCACGATTTTCTGAGACATTAAGGAACTCGACGAGTCAGAAGATGCACTCGACGAGTTGGGTCAACATGGACTGTTAACCTTGACTGTTAACTTTGACTTTGACCATGGTTGACCAAGTTTGACTTTTAAGGGTATTTTGGGATTTTAATGAAACAATCATTGGTGATTGTAGACAGTTGATTTGGAGTTGTGAGTTAGGATTGATATTACCAGTTTAGCTCTACTTGTGAGGTGGGTTTCCTCACTGTACTTAGGGGTCAAAGGAACCAAGGTCGGCCCATTGGATTGATATCCTAGTAGTTATTGATATGCTGAGTATGAGTTAGATATGCGTGCTAGTTTGATATGCTAGTTTGATATGCTAGTCTGATAGATCTGTAGGACTACCTGTGATACTGTCTGATTATATGAATTTATATTTATCTGTTACATGTCGACATGTTGTATGGGTTGGGTTGAGGTTGTACTGCTCCGTGTTGTAGCCAACAAATGCTAGAGTATTCCATATATGAGTTGAGGGCCACGGAGGGCATGCCAGAATCATACTGAGGACTCATGAGCATTCCAGATACGAGTTGAGGGTCGGGCAAGGCATTCCAGACTCGTACTATGGGCTAATCTTTTGTATTCCAGTCCAAGGACTGAGAGAGAAAGCCATACATAAGTTGTGGGCCCAAAGGGCAAGCCATACTTATGTTGTGGGCTCGGGAGCAATCCAGACATGAGACGTGGACCGGATTTGCAAGCCAGACTCATGTTGTGGGCTCGGTGGTGATCCAATTTATAAAGTTGTGGACCCATTACATGTTGTTATTATGTGTACTATTTGTTATGTATCGGTATTCTTAGAGAACTCACTAAGCTTGGGGCTTATAGTTGTGGATTTTGTTTCTGGTACTTCGGATGATCGTGGGAAGGCGAAGGCATGATTGTGCACCTCCTCGTTTTTCATGTTGTGATTTTCTGGGAAAACTCTGATATTGGATTATTTTGAAAACAATTTGTAACAATGGATGGTGTTGGAATGTTTGAAAGTTTAAATTTTTCATGAATTTTATGGATGTTACAGTTTACTACAACAATCAACAAGGTATGTAAACCCTAAATTTTGTTCTAATTTTCAAAATACCTAGGGTTTTGTTTGTTCAGTAGAATATTACATCAATAGTTTTACAACTTAGATCTTTAGGTTGCATGTACCCTTAAGTGTTAAGGATTTATCTGTGTAAATACATGTAAAACCCATCAGTGGTATCAGAGCGTATGGTTGTCTAATAATTGAATGTACATTGCTTGAACTTGAACAAAACTTGATTTGAGAAAACATAATCGTCATTTTGTTGCGGCGCCACGCCGTGTTGTTCTTCTGCCAAGACGTGGTGATCTTCGAATCCGCATCTTTTTCCCATTCCGCCACGGCGTGGTGGACTCTCTGATCAGCGAAATTTTTTGCTTAATTCATAAATTGATTACGATAATTACTTTAGATAATGTTTTTTAATTGTACATAAAATTGAATAATTATCTTACTAATCAGATATCCTTATCTTGAATTTGTGAATTATCCTTTTGTTTTAATTACATTTAATTATTTGATTAATTAAAAGATAAAGATAAAAAACATAATTGGATTATTTTAAATTAGATTAATTTCAAAATTTTAATTTAGACCTAGTATTTTGAAAAGCTTTAAAATACACCTTATATATAATATATTAAATGTTAATTACTATATGTATAAGATTAAGTCAGCCGGATCTCCAGTATGCCTCATTCATGAAGCTGAAGTATAAGGGGGTATAAGGAAATAGTTTATAAAATGGGGGTTGAATTGGTGTCCACTCTCACCCACCGCTTCCTTGTTTGGTTTAGGGTCGTTAGCAAAATGGATCTAATAGTACAATAACTTCATTAATAAGTATAATCATATAAAGTAACTGAACTCTCTTATAAAATCCATCTCCTAGTTACTTTAGGAAAAATGTGAAAAATATGCTAATCCATAAAATTGCACATTATACTTTATAGTAGTTACTAAAGTGTGTGTGGTTAATTGGCACACTAGTAGTGACTATAAAGAGTGATAATACCATCTCAAAAAATTATCATTGATTAATGGAGCATGTGTGGTTAACCGACACATTAATATGAGATGATAAATGACATCAAGAGTGCCAAACATATTTGTATGGTTATTCACAACTTGTTTGTGATCCTAGGTATCCCATTCAAAAATAGTAGAGAGTAATATGAGATTAAACATGCCATTGACAAATTCAGTGAATCTCAAAAGATCTAGGAATTTCATAATTTGAAATTGCTAAATTGTTTTTACCTGCCTTTATAAATTTTCAATAACATTAACACATCCCTTTTCTTAGTTGTGAATTGTTATTTTGGATCCTAGCCTTAATCATTTATTATAGGTTAAAATACAAAGGACTATTGTCATCTAACTATTTCTTTTTCTCTATAGACATGTACTCATGATGTTTCTGCTCCTTCATCATCAACCCACCATTCTGGTTTCTCCCTACTCTCTATTGTGTCCAAGTTGACCTTTAATGGCACCAACTACAATGATTGGACGCGCAACATCAAGATGGCTCTTCAATTCTAGGGCGAATAATACGTTCTTGAAGAAAAACTCGTTGATATCAATGAACCCAAAGCTACTCCAAAACAACTAGCCTCATACAAGAAACACTACGATACGCAAAAAAAATATTGCATCATGGTCGCTACAGTGGCTCCTGAGTTGTAGAGGATTTATGAAGACTATTGGCCATATGAGATGAACAAATACCTTGTGGAAAAGTACCATAAAAGAGCTCGTCAAGAAAACATGAAGTGTTCAAGTTCCTCATGGCTTGCAAGATGAAAGAATGAGAGTTTGTGTGCAACCACATGGTGAGAATGCAAAGATAAGTGGAACGCCTTGTTAGGATCAATGTGCACTTTGACGAGGAGTTGGCCATTGACATGATCTTGAAGTCCTTGCTAAGTTGTTGTAGTCAGTTCATATTGGCTTATCATTTGAACAACACTGAAACCACATTGGCCCAACTCCACAACTTGCTACAGACTATTGAGTCAGGAATAAAGGGAAAGAATCCAGCCCCATCCACTAATTCTCTTGTTCTCGCTATTGGTAAAGGAAAAGGGTAGAAGAGGAAGACTACTCCCAAAGCTAATTGGAAGAACAAGGCCCAGGATGGGTCATCTGGAAATGGACCAAAGGCAAGGCTCAACTTAGACATTCTAGCTGTTAGTGGTCCCAAAGAGGCCACTTGTTACTATTGTAATGACAAGGGCCATTGAAAGAGGAGTTGACCCAAGTACCTGCAAGACATTAAGGATAACAATGTAAAGCCTCTTCATCTGGTATATACACTATTCAAACTAATAACTTACAATCTACTCGTTCTTGGGTCCTTGATACAGGATGTGGTTTTCACATTTGTTCTGATTTGTAGGGACTAAAAGAAAGTCAAGAAGTGGAATACGGGAGGATGAATCTGATAATGGGAAATAAGCAATCTTCTCCTGGTACCAAGATTGGGACTTATCGTCTTGTGCTTAGTAGTGAAGTTAGTTTTGATTTGATTAATTGTTGCTAATCGTCATAAATGACACGAAAAATTATTTCTTTTCATGCATTGTTCATACAAGGTATTCGTTACACTTTTAATGATTTGAATGGTTCAATTCTAGTTTATAAAGATGGTGTTTTATATTTGAAGGTTTACCTTGTAATGGTGTGTATGAAATTGTGTCTTGTGTTGATATCTTAGGCAATAGTGTATTTCATATTGCTTCGTCTAATTGTTTAGACAAGGCATGCTTTTGGCATTCTCACCTTTGACACATTAACAAGAAACACATCGCCCAAATCCAAAAGGATGGAGTCTTGGAATCATTTAATCTAAGGCCATATGATGAATGTGAATCTTGACTTTTGGTCAAGATGACAAAATCACCTTTCACTTGGTTTTGTGAAAGAGGTGAGGGTTTTTTTGGACCTTATACACACACACACACACACACATATATATATATATATATATATATATATATATATATATATGTATGTAGACCCTTCATATCCATCAAAAGGGATGCTAATCATTTTTATGTAACATTTATAGATGATTATAGCAGGTATGGTTATATCTACTTAATCAAACATAAATCAGAAAGTTTTGAAAAGTTCAAAGAGTTTAAAAATGAAGTTGAGAATCAATTAGGTAGGAAACTAAAGATGCTCCGATCTGATAGAGGAGGAGTTTATTTTAGTATCGAGTTCCACAACTACCTCAAGGAATGTGGAATAATTCACAAGTGAATCCTCTAAGAACACCACAACTAAATGGTGTGGCTGAGAGGCGCAATCAGACCTTGTTAGACATGGTTCATTCCATGATGAGTTGGGCCACTCTTCCCATTTCTTTCTGGGGATATGCCTCAGAGACAGCCTCCCATATCCTCAATCCCGTCTCAACTAAAAAGGTTGCCAAACACCTCACGATATGTGGATGGGGAAAGTTTCCTCTTTAACACATATCAAAGTCTTGGGTTGTGAAGCTTTTCTTAGACGAGAGACTCATGACAAGCTAAAAGCCAGAAGTGAGAGATATATTTTCATTGTCTACCCACAAAAGTCATTTGGATACTTGTTCTACATGCCTAGTGAAAACATGGTCTTTGTAGCTCAAAGATGAGTCTTTTGTGCGCGCGTGTGCGTACGAGAGAGAAAGAGAGAGAGAGAGAGAGAGAGAGAGAGAGAGAGATAGGGAGAGTGAGAGAGCTCATATGAAAAGAGGATAGTGGGAGAATAATTAACCTTGAAGAGATTCAAGAGTCAACCAATGAAGGAACCTTAGAAGACATTAGCAATCAACTAGAGGAAGAAATTCCAGTTGAGCCAGTTGAAAATTCATTGCCTCTTCGTCATTCCAGTAGAGTTAGCATGCCACCAATGTTCTGTGGTTTCCATATAATGGCAGATGGTGATACGTTTATCAAGGATCAATCATTAATAAATTTGGATGCGCCAACTAACTACAAGGAAGCAACGGAAGGCCCTGAGGCTACCAAATGGAAAGTGGTAATGGACAACTTGATCAAGTCCATGTATTACAACCAAGTTTGGAAGTGGTTTGATCAAGAAATTGGTCAGAAGACAGTTGGTTATAAATGGATCTTCAAGAAGAAGACCGACATGGATGGAATTGTTCACACATTCAAGGCACGGATGGTTGTGAAGGGCTTTACTCAAACCCCGAGATTGACTATGATAAAAGCTTCACACCGGTAGCCAAGATAAAATCTATTAGGATAATGCTCACAATAGCCATTTTTCATGATTATGAAATTTAGCAGATGGATGTCAAAACCACTTTTTTCTTAATGGGAAGTTGATTAAGGATGTTTACAAGAGCCAGCCAAAGGGTTTTGTTGATGCAAAATTTCCTAATAGAGTGTGTAAGCTTAGGAAATCCATTTCTAGATTGTAAGAAGCAGCTAACAGCTAGAATCTTTGCTTCCATGAGAAAGTCAAAGAATTTGGTTTCTCTAGAAGTGAAGATGAGTCCTATGTATGAAGGATCTAGGAGAGGTCGCCTATATTATTGGGATAAGAATTTTGAGAGATAGAAAGAAAAGACTAATTAGACTTAGTCAAAGTAAATATGTTGGACAAGGTACTAAAATGGTTTAGTGTGAAAAATTCCAAGAAATGAGAGCTACATATTCAGAGCAATGCCAAATTTAGTAAGACTCAAAGCCCCAATACATATGAAGAGATGGTAATATGAGTCGAGTCCCTTATGTTTCTGCTATAGGATCGATCATGCATGCTATGACATGTACTCGCCCTGATGTGTCCTTTGCTTTAAACATGGCCAGTTGATATTAGGAAAATCTTGGCAGAGCTCACTGGACAGTAGTAAAGAATATTCTCAAGTATCTGCAAAGAACAAATGATATGATTCTAGTCTTTGGAGGCAGTTATATGTTGAGATTGACTGCGAACAGTGATGCAAGCTTTCAGACAGATAGATACAACTTTCGTTCATAATCTGGCTGGGTGTTTACATTAAATAGTGGAGCACTTACTTGTAAAAGTTCCAAACAAGATATAGTGGATGATTCTACGTGTGAATCAGAGTACGTAATGGCAAGTGAAGCATCAAAGGAAGCGGCTTGGATGAAAAACTTTATCGAAGATCTTGGAGTTATTCCAACCATTTCGGACCCTCTGGAATGTTTCTGCGATAATGAAGGTGTGGTTACTTTGAGTAAAGAACCGATATATCATGGAAAGTCATTACATATCCACAGAAAGTACAATTACATCAGAAATAGTGTAGAAGAAGGTCATCTCATAATGAAGAGACTATCATTAGAAAAGAATCGAACAGATCCTTTGAAGAAGGCTCTGAGTAGGATTAAACATAATAAGCATGCCAGGATCATTGGTTTGAGAGATTATATTGGTTTTAGTAGTTAGATGATTAGGTTGAAACTTGTAACAAAATAAATGTAATTGACTTTTGGTTATTAAATAATAGAGATTATTTATGAGTTTGTTTACTGCCTTTGTCAATTATTTATTCTTTTGTTTTTTTTTTTGCATGTTTTACATCTCTAATAATTTAATTATTCAAATTCTACAATCGCTCATACTTTGGAAGTAAGTAGTGAATTAAGACTGTCATGAATGGGATTTTAGATTGTCTAAGGAAGTTAGACATAGAAATTGTATTGCTAAAACATTCATGAGTACTTAGAAATGGAGATTTAAGTATTGGATAAACCCACGCTCAGAGAATTACTTCATGGATTATATCATGAGTAATTTTGAGATGATAATATCTTATATTCTTGAAACGAAGAGATATGAGTTTTAATTTACAATTCGGTTATGCATTGGTGTTCCGAAAATGCGTCAGTAGCACAATGTTATAAAATGCAATGTCATGTATGATTTGATGAGTATAGGATACAAGCATATAAGTCAAAGTTGATTACTTCCTTTTGCCCAAACGGGAAAAGCGATATCTTTGGGCCTATCGGTGATTTGGTGTTGACTTATAGTGTTGGGCCGAGCCAGGACTCAGTTGATGTGTTCAATTTGAAGTCTTATGTCGTCATCACAAATCAGGAAATTGGAAAACAAAACATGGACAATGAGATTGATTCTAAGCCATGTCTTATGTCTATATGATATATAGAAGAATGGATGAATATTTGATCACTTATCTTAGGACCAATATCTATTTAGATAAGAGTTCGACAGTTGCTATAGGATCACTCTTTGCTGTTTAATTTAAAAGTTATACCTGTAATTTAGATTTGGACTTATCCAAGTGGGAGACTGTTGGATTAGGTGTCTAAGCCAATAACTAAATTAATATAATCTTGAATTATTAGCAAGGTCCTTTTTGCTTGCCCTCAAACCTAGTAATTAAAAAGGACGACTTTTAGAGAGAGACTGGTTTATTGATTTATTATTTGATTGATAAATAGCAATAAATGAATTTATTAATATGCTATGAAAATAGTGTATTAATTAAAAATAGTAATATTTAATTAATAATTAATCATAAATTAATTGGAACTAATTTTGAGATATTGTATTAATTAAAAGTACAAGGGTTAAAGTGTAATTGTTCAATAGATGAACAAGAGAGGTTCCAAAACCTTCGTTGTAAGGGTTGGATGAAATTAGGGTATTCGAGGACATCCGGAATATTCCTTGCAGATAAATAGGAAGCTGGATAATTACCAATTTGAAATAATAGTATTTTATTCAAATTAGAGTTATCTAGGGTTTCCAAGTTACACTGTAAAAGGAACCCTTGGACTTAAATTTTCTGCCACTCCTCCTTCTCAAGAGATAGCCTAAAATTCCATATCCCCTCTCCTCTCTAAAAAGCTTCTTGTCGCTAGGTTTGGGTGTGAACCATCAGAGGCATGACACTTGTGGTGCTAGCTTCCAAATCAAGGAAGAAAGGATTCTTGATTGTTTACTACAACAATCAACAAGGTATGTAAACCCTAAAATTTATTCTGATTTTCAAAATACCTTGGGTTTTTCTATGGTTTTTTGTTAATAGAATGTTACATCAATAGTGTTATGACTTTGATCATTTAAGTTGCATGTAGCCATAAGCATTAAGGATTTATTTGTGTTAATACATGCAAAACCCATTGGGGAAGAATCTAGTCAGGAAAGCGTTCGTGATGTCCGACAACCATCGCCTATGGACAATGGGGTCCTTCTTCTCGAAGAACTCAGGAGCCCTACATACACGAAACTCTCGAAAGGTCAGAGTGAGTACCCCTAACATAGCCACAATCTCAGTAAAGAATGCGCTCAAAATCTCATTTAACGTCTCCATAATTCCCTCATTGATCGTAACAAAGATCATATGGGTCTGCTCCAGAATACTACGACCGATCTTTGACGAAATGAACTCTCGCATCTGATCATCCGAGTCTTCGGCTCCAGAGCCCGAACCCGATCCCTCACCAGGACCTAAACCACCTCGAGTGACCACCATACTGAAAAGAAACAATGCGACCATCAGAAAACACACGAAGAATATTCCACACTTGGCAAGTTCCTTAGTATCCTCGTGACTTCGCTTGTTTTGAGTACAAATCATGTTCTTTAAATAGTACGATCCTAATACTACCTTCCACACCTATTTGTACTTTGCTCAAGCACCATCCTGAATTCTCTAAGTTACTCCCTCACTATAAAATAAACTCACTACAAGAAAAAGACCCTTTTACGACGCGCAATCCACGACACTCGTTGATTGATGTTACGCAAAAGAGAGTGACATTAAAAAAGTGTCATCTCTTCAAAATATTTAAGGATTTAGGTCACTCATTATTGCGTGCCCTTAAACTAGTGCCATAAACAAAAAAAAATAAAAACACGGAGGGCGCTGTATGTAAAATGCGCGCCCTCTATAAGTGTCGCTTTATAATTTTAATGAACGCGCTTTTTTTAGAAGATAGGGGGGAAACGAAATCCCAAAAAAGTTAAAACCCCGCCTGTTGCATCTCCTCCTTCTCCTTCTAAAATCATGGTTTAAGAACCCTAATAGAATTGATTGTCAATCCTTATTCAAGAAAATCCCAGGGAGTATTCATTGTAGGGATTTTTTTTGAAGAACACACAAAACACTATCAGCCTCACCAGTAACCTCTGTCTCACCTCACCTCGTCGGTGAGCTCAAGCTCACCTATCCATAAATTTAATTACGATTCCTTAAATCACCCTAAACCCTACCCTTTCTCTCTGTTCACGATCCAGTAATTGCAACAAACAAGATCAACGAAGAAGACCAACTGGTTCGAATTTAACTACGATTCCTTAAATCACCCTAAACCCTAACCTTTCTCTCTACTCACGATCCAGTAATTGCGGCAAAGAAGATCAACGAAGAAGACCAACTGGTTCGATTTATCCCTAAAATTGGTACAACTTCTCCTAAATCTGACTTCACTCCACTCTCTGAGTTTGTTTTCTTCCTAATCGATGCATCCGCCTTCTCGTCTCCCCCCTCCATCAGGTTTTCTCTCATCTCTCTCCTCCAGAGATGAAGATTCTCGGAGATGTGAAGGGAGTAACCGAAGGAAACCCTCAAACTACTATGATTGCACAAACACTTCTTCTCTTGCGACTTTAGTATTTCAACTGTCCAAAAACTATCAAACTTTTGAATCGAATGTCTTTTTCAATACCTAAATATCTTTCAATGAGACTAAAGGGATCACAATGAATCTCGATACTTTGTTTATGAAAAAAGGGGGTAAATAAAAACTGTTTTTTTTTTCAAGAATTGAAACTGTTGTTGATTTTGTATGTAATAGAAAAGATTCCTTGTTATGCATTTGGTGGTTGAGGGATTTATTTTGGTATTGTGCAGCTATGAACTGAAAGGGGTTGAGGAAGAAGAAATAGCTCGGTTAGCTGAGGATGGTGACATATACAACAGGCTGTCTAGATCATTGGCTCCTGAGATATTTGGACATGAAGATATCAAGAAAGCTCTTTTACTCTTATTAGTGGGCGCTCCTCATCGGAAGCTCAAGGATGGGATGAAGGTAAATCATAGTGTTTTTGTTTCTCTTTAAAAGCAGGTGGTTTGGGTTTTTTTGTGCACAATACAAGTATGAGATTAAAGTTGTGATTTAGATAAGAGGGGATCTACATATATGTTTGATGGGTGATCCTGGAGTTGCAAAAAGTCAGCTGCTTAAGCACATAATTACTGTTGCACCAAGAGGTGTGTATACAACTGGAAAAGGAAGCAGTGGTGTTGGTCTTACAGCTGCTAGTCAGAAGGACCTGGTCACAAATGAGTTTGTGCTGGAAGGGGAGGCATTGGTGAGTCAGGATTTTGTTACTTACTATTCATATTCTAATATTAATATGTAAACAAAGAAAATATATAAATAAATGGATGGGTGTAGGTGCTGGCTGATATGGGGATATGTGCGATTGATGAGTTTGATAAGATGGATGAGTCAGACAGGACTGCCATACATGAAGTTATGGAGCAGCAGACGGTTAGCATTGCCAAAGCCGGGATCACCACTTCTCTCAATGCAAGAACTGCAGTTCTTGCTGCTGCAAATCCTGCCTGGTATTATTTACTCTTACCAATTATCATTTATTTTTTAATTACTAATAGTAATATGAATGTTTTGTTTGATGATTCAGGGGGAGATATGATCTCCGCAGAACTCCAGCTGAAAATATAAACCTGCCTCCTGCACTTCTATCAAGATTTGATCTTTTGTGATTGATCCTTGACAAGGCAGATATGGACAATGATCTTGAAATGGTCAGGCATGTTGTTTATGTCCACCAGAACAGAGAATCTCCTGCCCTTGGCTTTGCTCCACTTGAAGCTTCTGTTCTCAGGTATATATTCATATTCCCTTGATATCATATCACTCAATGGTAAAAGAAAAATTGTAGTTGCAAAGTATGAGAGGATGGATTGTGTTGTTGATATGATATAATAAATGATGATGATAATAGGGCATACATATCAGCTGCTCGGAAGCTGTCTCCTAGTATACCAAGAGAGCTGGAGGAGTACATAGCCACTGCATATTCAAGCATCAGGCAAGAAGAAGCAAAATCAAACAGCCCTCACTCCTATATGATATATATCCAACAAATATACTTCTCTGTTTTCATCCTATATGATAATAATGACAACCGATTTCAACATTAAATTACAATATGAATGAATCTTTAACGTGTCTTACCCCATGCAAGTAAGTTTCTTATTGCAAAACATGTTCCTGCACTCCCAATAAAACCCAGTACTAGTTAGCTCAAATTATGATCATAGTGTGAGGTTCAAAACAGAGACAAATGGCACAAAAGACATTGTGTTTTTATTTTTTTTATTATTATTTTTTTTATTTTGACACTGCATTATTTTTTGGTAGGTTGTAAAAAGTTGAAGACACTAACACAGAGATTGCAACAAGGTATAATATGCGGAGAGATTGTTTTATACTTATTTATTATACATTACTTTTTCCTTTTTGACTTTTGAAGTCAAACATTCTTATCTTTGACTTCAAGTATAAAGAACATATTCAGGTTAGAAGTCCAGGATGATCTGCTAAATAACGTTTATCCTCACGAAGATCTAAAAAATAATTGAAAAAAAATTCTGAATTTTCATACATTTTATTGTAAAGTAACTAGTCGTAAGTATGTCTGATAAGCCCCCAAATTTCTGTTATCTTTTTGGCCAGGGGTAGAATGGTCTTTTCTGGGAAGAATTTAGTATCGGGGGTATTTTAGGAAACATTCATTTTATTAAGTTTTTATGTTTGGATAAGACTCTTTTAGACTTAGTATAAGTCGGATTTTACGATTGCTTTTTTTTAATCAATTTAGAGTCAGGTTTTTCAAGAAGTGAACACAAATTTACATTTCATGAGTTCTAAGTGTGTGATTGTGTGTAATTTGTGGGGCCTGAACAAACATAAATAACACTTAATTATTCATTTAGTGTTTTTTTACATGCAAGAAAATGCACGTACGTTGCATTTTGATGTGGAAACAAATGATTTTTTTTTTATGATTTTTGGATTTCTTTAAAATTAATTTACTAATGGTCGTTACAAAAGGTGGATACAAATGAAACCAAAAAAATTGTTCCTATTGCTCATTCCACTCCCAAATTCCATCTAACACCTACAACTCCTAAGGTAAATTACATTTTTTTTTTTACATTCCTTCATATGCAATGGAACTTAAACTTACGATGAAATTTGTTTCCTAGGTTAAAAGTGGGGTGAATAAGCTTAGCAACACCTTCAGTAAAAAGAAGGTAACTAATAAATTACTCTAATTTTTTTATTCTTTTAAATGGTTTAGATAATTTTTGTCGTTTCTTTATACTTTTTAAAGGGTGGAAACGCCTTTAGCTGTTGGAAGCAAAACTCCAAGTAAAAAATGGCACATTTTCTCAGATGTGTAAGTTGTTTCAGGAGTTATGATTTTGACATTTTTAAGCATTTACTCTAAATATAATGGAAAAATTACTTTTTAACCTTTAGTATTCTTGTGATAGTTCAAAATCCATGAGTTCTTATAAAAGCAAGTTGCAGTCAGTAGTCACCAACTGTATCATCTCCTTTCTCTTTAAGAACAGAGGGAAGAGCTGTATCTTCTTTACCCATAGCAGAAGCTCTGCGGTTTCGATAAATTTTGGCCAAATCAGGTGTTGGTTTTTGGGTTCTTTATTTACCTAAGTAGTTCCATCTTCATGTTAATCTTCTTTTTCTGAAATTAGGGCTTAATTAATTTGAAGAACAACTAATTTATTGCAAAAGGTAAACCTGTACTTTTCCATTTTTCACTTCTTTGATTATTTATATTTTGTGTTTTTTGAATAACATATGTAATTTCGATTCAGATTCTGGATATGTTCGAAAGTTTTAGATATTGTATAAGAATTTGGATCAACAAAAGTAAAGCATGATCACATAGATAGCTATTCCATTTTAAATAGAACAAATGCTCATGTGATAAATAACCCAAATATCATGACATAATTGTTGGTTTTATATGTTTTTAGTGTTGGGTTTTTAACTTTTTAATTAATCCAATGTTGGTTGGATGACAGATTGTGAAGGTTGTGAGTCTTGTAGGTGCACAGAAAGCACAACTCCATCCTGATGACATGCTGCTTCTTGCTAATTTTGTCATGTCATTTGAATCTTTTAGGCAAGTTCATTATTCCATCACTTTTTATTTTCCATATTAATTGTGTGTGTGTGTGAAATGTTACATGTTTGATGCAGGACATCTGAGTCATTCTCCCCCATATGTTTACCAAGATACAATGCCATGCCCTTTCTACATGCTTATGTTCATTATTTTGATGTAAGTGAGGAGAAACTTTAATTAAGTTTTTCTTATGATATTTTTTCACTACTCACTAGTGATTGTTATAGGATGATACATACCTGGTGTTGCTAACATCTAATTCTGATGACTTCTTTCATCTAAAAGATTGTCGGTATGTATTTATTTATTCATTTGTTAAAGAACATTCCATTTAATACACATTCGAAAACTATATCGTATAATTTGATTTATCAATTAATTTGATTTCAATTAATTTGGCAAGGTCACACTGTAAGGTAATTATTTGATTTCCTTTCTTATATATTATAGATTTTCACAATAGATTTAACATTTAATGCCTTTATTTTACATTGATGCAGGATGGTAAAGCTTATGAGGCAGTGCAAGAATGTGAAGAACTAAAGAAGAAATGTTTGTATTTGTGAGTATTGCCTTTTCTTTCATTCCTGCTTCGTTAGTTATTGCTATTATGAAGGTAGGCCACTCTCCGGTTGTGTTTTTCACATAATTGACAAGGAGTTGTTGTATCTATTCAGACTAGGCTTAGAGCAATGGTTGCAAGAGATGAGTTCAGAAGAAGAAGAAGAAGCAAGGCTGCAACTATAGTTCAGGTACTATGGATGAATTATGTTTGTAAAGTATTTAAGAAAATGATTAGAAACAAGGGTGAATTTGTAGAGATTAGTTAGCTACTTGCAGGTTGATCTTGAATAAGCAAAGGGGCAATGGATTGTATTTTTTGTATCTAATTCGTTTGTAAATTTTTGTTACAACTTCTATTGATTTGTTTTATCTTTCCATGGAACGATTATTTGTATGACATTAAATTTATGCAATGGATTCTATTTTTTGTATATGATATTTTATTTTCTATTATGAAACATTAAATACAAATTTAATTTGAAAATAAGTAAATCTATAAATAATATTTTTTTAAACATTTAAAATTATGATACGCAAAAATGTGTGTCGTCTTCATTTATGACATGGCCTTTCTTGACAGGGGCTTCCTTGATACGCATTGCGTGTCATAAACACGCGCGTCGTAAGGTTACGACACGCAAATGCGTGTCGTCTACCTTTATGATAGGGCCTTCCTTGATACGCAATGCGTGTCATAATCGCGCGTCGTAAATGCGCGTCATAAATGCGCGTCGTAAATGCGCGTCGTCTATAGACGACGCGCAAAAGCGCGTCGTCTCTCTTTATGACAGGGCCTTCCTTGACACGCATTTGCGCGTCGTCTGAGCGTTTTACGACGCGTAATGAGCGTCGTAAAAGGCCTTTTTTCTAATAGTGTCTGCAATTTTGTTAAACTATGCGATCGGCACACTAACATATTACCTAGGTTCTCCTAGGATTCCCGTCACACCTCTCTCTACCATCAGCAGTAGAAGAAAATCCCACTAACTAACTTACATATATAATTACATGAAAAATGAACTAGATAATCCTTTGACCGCAAGGTCTCACACTATAATGGTGGGACTCAAATAAGAGCTACACAATAGATTTAAACATATTCTTCTAATACTATATAACTTATGTAACATGTAACCTAGCATATTCACTTGATAGTTAATTTATACTAGTGGAAGCTCCTAAAAGCACAATGTAAGAAGTATTCGAGCATCGAGTTCTAAACCAGTGCACTGCCTAATTAGGCCACTCTAACCAATCATTTGAAATCCATACTAGCATGTAGTTCTAAAGGTTCATACAACAGGAATACAAATGCATCTCTCCTAGCATCGTATTATACGATCCTGAGCATATATTTAGCCCTAATCTTGCATGCTATACATATATACACATAATGAAAAAATAAACATATATTGTTATTTTGGGAAGTACTTACTTGATCTCGGTTGATTGCATGCATCATACCTCATTTTCTCTATAAAAGTCTTTTAAAAAATTCATTTTCTTTTAAAAAGAATACCAATTCCTCAATTTGATTTCAGACACACCCGGGAGTATGCCCGAATCCCTCAAACCAAGGATCTGATACCAACTTGTAACATCCCAAAAATACTAAGTAACTTTTTTGTTTTTAATCCCAACAAAACGAACAATCATTCATGTCAAAACCCAACAAAGTATGAAAATGTATAAAATAGTTATCAAAGTACAAATTATAACATAACTGTAGAATCCCAGCAGATGCAATGCAATCACGTCGAGCTCTTCCCCTTAGAATAGGAAGTACCTGAAATCATAAACATAAAACTGTAAGAACAAAGCTTAGTGAGTTCCCAAAAATACCACATACCATACAAGTATTGTACCCCGCCTGATATTCATTGGGCCCCACACGATATACATTGGGCCCTACCCGACATACATACAATTACATGCAAGAGTCATAAAGACAACTAGCATCCTACATACATAAACCATTGGGCAGTCATTGGTATGTTCGACCCACAAGTAAATTGAAGAGACTCACCTCTCAGACGATAATCAACTGTTATTGTTCTTATTGCTGAATCACAGGTGCAATATCCCACCTAGATATTCATACAAGTTAAACCCTTAGTCCGCCTTCCAAAACTAAGAGTTGACCAAGATTCAACTCAAATCAAGGAGTCAATGGTCAAAGACAATGTCAAAATTCCATCAGCAACTTTCCAAGTCGTGTCCTTCCTTGTGTAACACCATGTTTATTTATTAAATAAATAAATTAATTAATGAATGTATAGTATCCCTAAAGTCAATAAGTATATATATAGCGAGGTGTGGATTCAAGGAGTTAATTGGCACAATTCATAACTTATGGCTTAAAAGTGTGAATTCCGGACTTAGTTTGTAAATATTTATGAAGACAGGGGCTCCGTGGTAATTATTTGGATTTTATTTGAAAGGAAAAGTGGTGGAAGGGCTGAATATGTCATGATTAAGATATTGGGGACTAAAAGGGGTAACATAGGGAGCTGAATTATAAAGATTTTAGAAGATGGGGGCCATTTGGTAAAATATTGGATCAAAGTTGAAAGGATTTTAAGGAGTCAGGGTTTAAATGGTAATTATTGGACTTTATTTGAAGAGATTGGAATGGGAGGGACCAGTTCTGTCATTTTCTCTATATGTTTGCATGCAGCAGGTATTTAATTATTGATTTCCCGTCAACAACCCTAACCGTAGACACACATCGGCTGCCACCCTTATACCTTCCCCGATTCCGACCTTGTATTTCCATCGTCGGCTGCTGCCACTTTGACGAGTTCGAGCATCAACCACCGGCGTTGCCACCGTGTCGAAGCTGGAACACCATTGTCAACCATCAACGATAACAACCACCAGAAATTGCCGCCCTTTTCCTTCTCTTTCTTCTCAGCTGCCTTAGCTTCTTCTAGCCATCGTCGGACGTCATACGTAACCAAGTAAAACCACAGGGACTGACGTTGCGATTGTCGGAGGACCGGTCGTGCTGCTGATGATGGGTTTCATCTCTGTGGACGCCGCCATGCGACTGTTCCTCCGTGAAGCCGTTGCCAACGCCATTTGCTACCGTCAGCCACCGTTGTGGTTTGTAGGTCATGATTAGGTGGCGAGTGCATGTGGTTCCTGTCGAATAAGAGTCACGAAACACCACCATGGCGGTCGGCCATAGTGGTTGTCGCCAATAGCGGAGCTGATGCCGTCGACCGCCGCTGCTGCCGGACTTCTTGTGTTACCATCGCCACCAGGTGGGTGGCTAGGTTTAATCCGCAATAGAAGATGTGTTAATGTGTGTGTATGCGTGTTTTGTTGGATGAAAATGTAAAAGGGACCACCATGGCCGCCAGCCATGGTGGCTGCCACCACCGGCCACCATAAGGGTGGTTGTGTGTGTGCGTGTGTGTATATTAGAGTGCATGTGTGTGTTGTGGAGTTGTAAATTGTAAATTGTGCCCGAAATAATAATAGAAATCTCAAACCACCACCATAGGGTGGTGGCTGCCGCCACCGGCCGCTGTGTTGGGTGGCAGTGTGCTTGCCTTGTGAGAGTGATTCGTTTGGGGTTCTTGAAACCCTAATGGGCTTAATGAAAGCCCTAATAGGCCTAATGAAGCCTAATGGGCTTAATGAAAACCCTAATGGGTCTAATAAAACCCAAATTTGGGGAATTAATCGGGACACACGGTAATTATTAATAACTAGAGATATTAAATAATAATCATTGGCAAAAAAAATTAATCTAAGCAATATTGGACTTAATGGATTAAGTCCTTAGTGGATTAAGTCCCTAATGGGTTAAGTAGGAAAACTTAACCCTAATCGTCATTTTATGTGAAACCCTGTTTTCACTTGGGTTTATTGTTGGGCCTTTTTATTGGGCTTTTATGATTGGGATATTAATGGACCATCCAAGAATAAGCAAATGGGCTAAAATAATTTAATGGGCCTAGGGTAAGGCCCATATAAGGGGTTTGGGCCTAATTCGGAAAATTGGGCCATAGATAGGCCATAGTTTGGGCCTTAATGACTATATAATGTTGGGCCTTAGAATAGGACCGTGTAAAGGCTTGGACCCAATTTGGAAAATTGGGCCACATGTTGGGCTTTGATTTCTAGTTGACCTTGGGCGTATGGATTGGAACCCAATTATTAATTGGGTATTGTTTGATGTTGACAGTTCGGGAACCTGTCAACCAACACTGGAGTTTTATCTGTGGGACTTCAGCAATGCCAGGTGAGTCTTCTCACCATACCCATGGGTCTAAGGCACCAAGGCCGACCTATTACGCGATTATGATATATGTGTTAGCCATTTTGTGTTTTGATATGATATGTGATTATGTGTTTTCCATGAAGACCCCGGGGGGAGCCCGTGGCATTGGATGTAAGACCATGTGGGGTAGCCCATGGCAGTCCTAGGTAAAGACCATGTGGGGTAGCCCATGACATTGGATGTAATACCATGTGGGGGAGCCCATGGCAGTCCTAGGTAAAGACCATGTGGGGTAGCCCATGACACTATTAAAGGTTTTATGTATGCATGGCTTATGTGATATGTGTGTAGCTTTTATAGCTAACAGGATATGTGATATGTGTGTAACTTTTATAGCTAACAAGATATGTGATATGTGTGTAGCTTTTATAGCTAACAGGATATATGATATGTGTGTAGCTTTTATAGCTAATAACATATGTGATATGTGGATTGTGTGTGTGGTATGCTCTGGGAAACTCACTAAACTTTGTGCTTACGGTTTTCAGTTTTGGTTTCAGGTACTTCATTTTCAAAGGAAAGGAGTCGACTCGATCGCAGCGCATCACACTATGTTTTCCGTATAGGAGGTCTTTGGGATTATATCTAATATTATTTTATGATGACATGCCTGATAATTGACACATTGGTTCTGACATGAGATATTATTATGAATGTTTTAGACTGATGGTTTTATGTAATAACTCAAATAAAACGAAATTTTTGGCCTGTATTTTTTGGTTGTTACACCTTGGCCACGCCGTGGACATGAAATGACCAATCAGTCGATTGATCCCTAGTCACCACGTTGTGGCGGCCTAGTGCCACACCGTGGGGACCAGTCTGAATGATTTATTCGAGTTAAGCTGCTTTTAATACATTTTCAAGGGTTCAAAATCCCATATCTACACCTTCCTAACGTCTTGATGGATAAAGTCTCCAACTTTATACTTCAATACACTCCATTAAGACAAGATCTCTAGACCTAGGTTCTAAACTCCATAATATAAGTACAACACAACCATTAAGTCCTTAATCACAAAGGACACAAGCCCAAACTTTCCAGAAGGGTTTTCATTTACCCCAAGAGCCATAACATCGGCTTATTTATCAACATGCATGTCCAATGCATGTCTCCTCTATTTTAGGTGTAAAAGAGTGATAAAGAGGATTCAAAATTATTCATAGGATAACATTTACCACGGAACATTGGTTTTATAACATATGATCACAAAAGGACCTCTAGGATCCATAAAGTTGCCAACTTTATGGAATCCTTCCCTTATAACTTGGTCACACAAGAAGAAAATTGGAGAAAAGCTTAGATTTATCATCATAGAAGCTTAAAGCAAGGAGCTTGAAAACTTATAAAGGTCTAGAGATTCCCAAAGGGATCTTCATCCCATCTAACGTTTCAAATCATTATTCATTTTTTTCTCTCGAATGATGTGCAAATACGCACATTTTACATAAAAACAATAAATGTGTGTACAAACAAAAATATTTATATGTGAACATCACAAATATACACATGCGTATTTATGAACTTTTTCCATTTTGTTAAAAAAGTGTCTTAGTATGGAATATACACACACACATATATATATATATATATATATATATATATATATATATATATATATATATATATATATATATATATATATATATATATATATATATATATATATATGAACTTTTTCCATTTTTTTATAAAAAAGTGTCTTAATATGGTTAGACATTGCCATAGACGTCATTTATTGAAAAAAAAAAACATTTAAAAATGTTTTCTACAAATGATATATATATATATATATATATATATATATATATATATATATATATATATATATATATATATATATATATATATATATATATATATATATATATATCTTCATATTTTATGTGTACAAATACAAATATACATGTATACTTCACCACTATATATATGTAAAAAAACATAAATATGCATATGTGAGTATTTTAATATAAATAATGCATGAATACACAAACAAAAGTATACATATGTAGACATATCAAATAAGAACAACTTTTGAAATTTTGTCAATTTAAAAAAAAAGAACATACTAATATGCTAAGATGTTATATAAGATGAGTCGTTGAAACTAAAAAAAATAAAATAAAATAAAATAAAATAAAAAATAAAATAAAATTTTGGGTGATGTGTATATGTACACATTTCACATGTACACACAAATGTGCATTGTAAACATAAAGAATATGGACATGTAAAAAAATATCAAAATTAAAATTTTATATATCAATATGAAAATCTATTTATAAAGGACAAAAAAATTATAAATTTTAGAATTTTTAGTATTTTTTCGATAAAATTAAGGTCTAAATATTAAAAAAAAAGAGAAAAATTAATTGAGTGGATTTTTCTACTAGGTACATGTGCATCCATTTTAGTATTGTACCACCGTCTAAATGGTTGACTTTTTATCCTAATGATTTCAAAAAAGCTAATGATTTCAGTGAATATATATATATATATATATATATATATATATATATATATATATATATATATATATATATATATATATATATATATATATAGAGAGAGAGAGAGAGAGAGAGAGAGAGAGAGAGGTGAGTTCAGTTGAGAAAATAAAATAGGTTGAGAATAGGGGAATCATTCTCAGCCACTCATTTAATCTATACATAAAAAGACACAGTGGCAAACTTGTAAATATATTAATAACCTTCAATCTCAAATACGTAACTATAGAGAATTCGATAACAGTTCGTTCATCATCAAAAAAAAAATTTCCAACCTTCAATAATCATCTAGATTTCTTCAACTAAACCGGAATTTCTTCGTTGTTCATGAAATTGGAATCGGAGTTCTGGACTCGCAGTCACAGTCAACATTGAAGGACTCAGAATCGGTACTCACAGGTTCCCAATCGGATTTTCGGAAATCAAAATCAAAATGAAAAATCGATCAGACATAGGATGTCGCATCTGAAATCGAAAGTATATGATGATTTGGAATCGATAAGTTGATTTTTTTAACATTTTTAAAATAGTTAACTTATATGCACTCCAACTGTTTGATGAAATGCATAAACTAAATTATCACGTTATATTCACATATGAATATGTTTTCTCACCTGAATCAGTATATGATTATTAACAAATATGCAAGGCTGTATGTTATTCATATGTGAATAACATATAAAAATTATATATATTTGTCATAATACTTCAAATATTCATAAGTGAATATATTCACAAGTGAATATACCTTGTAATATTCATATGTGAATATACTGTGTAATATTCATAAGTGAATATATCATCTAATATTCACAAATGAATATACTATGTAATATTCACATATGAAATATCATTTAATATTCATAAGTGAATATACCATCTAATATTCACAAGTGAATATATTATGTTAATGTTCACAAGTAAATGCATCGTCCAATATTAAAATATGAATATACTATGTTTATTATATGTTATATTCATATATAAATGATACTTAAATTATAAAAAAAATTTATAAGTGAATAACAAATGTACTGTAATAAAATCTGATGCATTTTTATTCACTTATGAATAACGATAGCTGAAAATATAAAAAAAAATAAATTTTTTGTTTTATATTAAAACTATATCAATATGGATGTCTATTTGTATAGAATAAAAAATCATGAATTTTGGTATATTTAAAATCAATTTTTGATAAAAATAGCTTCTAAAAATTAAAAAAAACAAAAAAAACTATGTTTTTGTATATATTAAGGTAATGATTAACATAATTTAAAGAAATATGGTTTGATGGAAAACACATGTGCATTTCTTTCCCATTTCCGCCGGTACGTTGGAGGCTTTTGTGGCAAAAATAAATGATTGGCTGAGAATGATTCCCCCATTCTCAACTTTTTTTTTTCTCAATTGAACCCTCCTATATATATATATATATATATATATATATATATATATATATATATATATATATATATATATATATATATATATATATATATATGTTTGAGTTATTGTGCTAACCAAAGGATTTGTGAGAACTTGAAAACTCCTAATCATTACATCATTTTGCAAAGCCAAAACCACAAATATTAATGAAATGTAGTATCTACGCCATATCTAGGCTAAAAAAGAAATTGTCAGATCTGTTTTTTGAGCCTAGATATGGCTTAGACGCTGCATTTCGTTAGTACTGATGGTTTTGGTGTTGAAAATTGATGTGCTAATTAGGAGTTCTTAAGTTCTCATAACTCTTTTGGTTCTCAAAAGAACTTTTATATATATATATATATATATATATATATATATATATATATATATATATATATATATATATATATATATATATATATATATATATATATATATATATATATATATAACTGTGAGATAATATTAAATTTAAGATAAAAGGGTAAGATTGTCAATACCACTAAAACTTAACTAATAAAGATCAAACTACTAGTATCCAGTTTTGCTTCAATCCATGTTCATAAATGAACATATGTTCATAAATGATTATGGACTTGAAAAGACATTATATTACTAGCATATTACAAATGTTCATAAATGTATGTGACTTTAAAAAAAACATGCATATTACAAATGTTCTTAGATGATGAAATACGTAAATGTTCATAGATGAACATATGTTTATATATGAGCATATGCTTATAAATGAACATAAATTCATATCATATAAGCTTAAATTTAAAAGTTTAAAAGCATGAATAGAATACATTCATAAATGATGTATAAAAACGACAACCTTAGCTGAAAAAATTTGATTAGTAAAAACATGAGCTTCACATATTACATGCATATTAATTTGTAAGCCATTAAAGACCAACAAAATTATGAACGTTACAATATATTACAAACCTCAGGGCCAACTACACGTAGTATTTTTAAGTTTTGAAGATATATATATATATATATATATATATATATATATATATATATATATATATATATATATATATATATATATATATATATATATATATATATATATATATATATATATATATATATATATATATATATATATATATATATATATATTCAGTTATGAGTATGCTCATAAATAAACATATGTTCTTAGATGAACATATATGTGTTTGCTGCAATCCACACAAACATGTTCTTTTGATACAATTTATTGTAAAATCACTAAAGCGGAACACAAGATTTACATTCACGTTGTTATTTTGGTTTGGTATGAAGTAAGTAGTTTGACTCATTCTAATATGAAACCACTTCAAAGTACAAGCCAACTAATTATTTACAAGAATCAATTCTCAAGGATATTCTAAGATATAATTTAAGGGCAAATGAACAATTCTAAATAGGAGAAGTTCTAAGGTTACACAACAAAACATTAGATCATCAAAATTGCAAAATTAAGCTAAGGAATCCTGTGACGGATCTTTCAAATGAATTAAACCTTAGATATTTATTATTCTAACACACATAGAAAACTCCAAGTGACAAATGAGAATGATAAAATTGATGTGATTTCTAGATTATAAACGAAAATTACATGTGGCAGAAAACACTTAAACCCTTAAGTTCAAATGCAACCTAGAAAGGATTTATGTTTTCACTATTGATAGCAACTAACTATGAATATCAAGAAAACCCTAGGAGAAAGGCTATGAGATCGAAAGTTAGACAACGGATATCTTATTTGGGAAGCAATCGTGTCTGGACCAGTCGCTCATTCAGCAACATCAAGAATCATTAAAACTCAGAAAGAGTATAATGATCTGTTGAAAGATGTAAAAGATATTGCCCAAGACGAAAAAGATAAATTTCAGTGCAATATTAAAGCATTAAGACTAATCAGATTCGCTCTTCAATCTGATACTTTCAGGCTAGTGAGTTCGTGCAACACTGCTAAAGAAATATGGGATAGGCTGCGAGAGTTATATTCCACAGACGAAGATCTCGAGCATTCCATTCAAACCTTACTTTTGTCCGAGTTTGGTGAATTCAAGTAGAGTCCTGAAGAAACTGTAACTCAGACGTTCGATCGCTTCAATCATCTTCTTAGTAAGATGATTAAACATGATATTGAAAGGAAGTTGATTGAACAAAAGGTTACGTTTTTAACCGGTCTTAGATCTGAGTGGAGAGCGGTTGTGTCCACTGTTAAAGCACATGAGCAATTCAAATCTTACTCAATGGAAAAGCTGGTAGGGATTTTGAAATCCCAAGAAAAGATTGTCTTGTAGGAGAAAAATGTAGTTTCAAGCTTGGGATCATTGGCCCTTCTGTCCAAAAGCAAAGGTGTGATGGAAGATGAAGACCTTAACTTAGAGGACTATGACCTTACCTCTGAAGACTATGCAATGATGGTGTCAAACCCGAAGAGGTTCATCAAGAAAAGGTTTCCTACCAATAAGAACCGAAATTGGCAGGGAAGTTATAGTTCTGAAATGGTCAGGGAAGAACCGAAGGCAGAAGAACCAAAGAAGGAACCGAAAGCTGTAGGAGATTCGGGTGTGAACTGCTACTATTGTGGAGGAAAGAACCACTATGCCAAAGATTGTGTCCTCAAGAAAATGGCAGAAAAGGATGAGGAGAAAGATGAAGAAGATATGTTAATGAAAAAGTTGGAAGAGATCAAGAAAAAGAAAGCTGTCACTAACCCTTCAATGAATGCTTTAATTGTGCAGGGTTCGGTAGCAGATGATGAGTTCGGTGGCATGGAGGTCTGGTCAACCGACTCTGAGGATGATGAAGTAAGGAAGCCATCTCATGGAAAGGCTTATGTTGCGAAAGATGAAGGAAGCGGTGGAAAGTGCTTGATGGTGTCGGATGTATCTCAAATGAGGGGATACAACACAGAAGGTGGGAATGAAGACACAAAGGAGCGAGAGGACTTGTGCTTCACAGCAAAACCTCTCAGCGTGCAGTTTAACGAGCTTGATGAATTAATCAAGAAGGTACAATCCATTTTTGTTTCATTCAAAGTCCCACAAAGTTCATATGAAAAAGAATTAAAAAATGTAAATTCAAGAATCTCGCATCTAGACAGCAGTTTAACTCAAACACGGGTCACCAATTCTAACCTAACTGACCAAATAAGCAGGGTGTCTTCAAAGAGTGAGGAACGGAGGATGTGGATAGAGCTGAAGGAGTCGGAGTTGATCAAATCCAAAGACGAAAACATTTACTTACAAAGAGACAATTTAAAACTTTTGAAACAAAGAAATGTGTTTTGTTTGATTGCTAAGCGTCTTTATTCTAACATCACTCAACTTCATCTTAACTGTGAAATAGGACAGAAAATTCATCGTATGTTTTTGCCCTTTCTTGAGTTTAAGGAAGATGAAATTGACGCAAAAGCATATAATTGCGAAAGTGTAGTTTCGTTTGAGGATGTAAATCCGACGTATATGTATGGTCTAGACAAAATTGAATCTTTCATAAATTCCAAGGACCATAAGGACATGCTGAAAAATCTTTTGGATGAAAATGACAAACTGAAACTAAGGACCGAAACTATACAAAAGTGTGACTCATTGAATGCCAACTTGAGCTTAGAAAATAAAATTGATGTTGAAAATGCATCTGAGCTTAATGAGGATGATGATATGAGTGAAATTTCTGTAGAGGATGTAATTGACTGTTCTGAGTTTGTCAAAAGCGAACCCGAAAACCACAAAAATCTTATTTCAAAAAATTCCGTGGAGTTTGCTCGTTTGTCCCACCAAAAGTCCCCGATCCTTGAAGAAAAAGTTGTTGTATACCAAAAGGTAAGGACAACTCCAAATCAGGTATATAAGGTCACAGGAGTAACCGAACATCAGACAGCCGAACTCATAGCCATTGTAAATGAAGATAATGTCGATGGCTGTGATGAGTTCTTCTGGTCTGCCCCCATCGACAATGCTGATGAAACCGTTGGTCTGTCGGAACGGACTTCCTGGAAAACCAAAGGCAGATATGTGCCAGAGCCTTTGAACAAGCCTGATAACTTCGACGTGCCAAGTACTAGTGGTACAAAAGATGTTCCTGAAGAGAAAGGAGTTCCTGCAGAAAAGGTCACTCCTTCAAGCGAAACATCATCAGTTCAGAGTGAACCGGCAGACAAGAAGCAAAAGCAAAAAGCCAACATCCATCGACAGCCGAAGCAAGTAAAGAATCAGAAGCAGCAAAGGAATCAGAGATACAAGAAAAATCTCTCTGAACGAAAACATTTTTGGCGATCTCAAAACGCCCATTTCTCTTATCATGACAGAAATCCAACGTCAGAGAAAAACGTTGTTAGGAAGCAAGAAAGTAATAACAATAACCGAAAGGAAAGGTTCGGTTCAGAGAACTCAAGCTACCGAAAGCAAAAGTTTGGCAATCAAGGTTCAAGGTTCAGTCCCACAATAATCAAAAACAAACGGGATACCTAGAACCTCAAGTCAAGCAAACTTCTCAGTCTAACTTCGCTCATTCTAATTCCTCTCAACCTTATTCTAAATCCAATTTTGTTCATACTCAAAATCCAAAATCTTCAACAAATTTGAAAGGAAAATCGAAGGTTTCCTCAGTCAAGACCGATTAAAAGCATTCCAATGTCCAAGTGCCTAAATCTACATCCAAACTGTCTGTAACAAATCCCAATAAAATTAAGGTCTTACCATTAAAAGGAAAGATGAAACAACTTTAATAAAAAGAACATATCTTGTTGACATCTCTTTTACTATTCCTGTTCCTGTGAAAGGCTCACGTGGACCCAAGAAACTTTGGGTTCCTAAATCTGCATAATTTTTGCAGGTTATCAGTGACGAGAAGTTTGACGAAGAATGGTATATTGACAGTGGCTGCTCGCGTCACATGACAGGAAGGAAGGAAGAGCTGAGGGAATTTCGGTCTCTTTCAAATGGTGGAAATGTCAAGTTCGGGAACAACTCATTCGGCACAATAAAAGGCTATGGAATGATAACAAATGGTGATTTTACGATTAGGAAGGTCGCATACGTTGAAGGACTATAGCACAACCTCATCAGTGTATCTCAGCTTGTTGGAGGTACCGGTCTCAAGGTCTCATTCGATGATGAGGGTTCGGAAATAATTGAAAAGAAAACGAAAAGAGTAATTCTCAAATCGGAGCGCAAAGGCGAAATGTTTCCCCTGAACCTCAAACCCATCAAAGGGAATCCAACTATCTGCCTGTTATCCAAAGCACAATCTGACGAAAGCTGGTTGTGGCACCGAAGGCTCTCTCATCTCAACTTTAAGGATATCAACAAACTTGTCACTGGAGGTCATGTTCGAGGTCTTCCATTGCTCAAGTACAATCGAGAACATTTATGTGCTGCATGTGAAATGGGGAAGCAGAGTCGTCAAAGTCACCCATCAATTGTAAACACTAAAGTTGTTAAACCGCTAGAGTTAATTCACGTTGATTTGTGTGGTCCATCATCTATCGAAAGCATTGGCGGTAGCAAGTATATTCTTGTCATTGTTGATGACTTTTCGCGTTTTACATGGGTGTTCTTTCTAAAGCACAAATTTGAAGCGACTCTCAAGCTAAAGATGTTTATCAAGTAGGTTGAAGTACAGCTGAAGAAAGTCGTTCGCAACATCAGGAGCGACAATGGTCTCGAGTTCAAAAATAAAGAATTCGAAGAATTCTTGGCCGAAAAAGGAACCAGTCACAACTTCTCAGCTCCCTACACCCCTCAACAAAACGGGATTGTCGAAAGACGAAACCGATCTTTGTGTGAGGCGGCTCGAACCATGCTAAGTTTTGCTTCTTTACCTTTATATTTTTGGGCTGATGCTATTGCTGCAGCATGTTTTACGCAGAACAGGTCATATCTCAATAAGCGATTCACTCTCACTCCTTATGAGATCATCAACAACAGGAAGCCAAATGTCAAATTTTTCCATTTATTCGGCTCACGATGTTTCATCTTCAATTCTAAAGAACATCATAACAAGTTCGATGTCAAAGCCGATGAAGGGATAATTATGGGCTATTCTCTCACTTTTAAAGCCTACAGGGTATTAAACAAGCGCTCGAGGAAAATAGAAGAAACTTATTATGTGACTTTTGATGATAGCTATGTCAAAAATCTAAAGGCCAACGAAGACACAGTTGGAGAAATCTTTTCTCAAACAGGCCAAGTCACAGCCTCGATCGCAAACCTATTTGAGAAGTTTGTCGAGTTATTCGATGAACCAGAGAGAGCTACTCTCTCGGAAGCCAGTGCAGCAAACAACAAAGTAGATCATCTGAAGCAACTCATCGAAGATGCTGCCAAGCAAATGAATGAAGGAGGATCAAGTTCTAACGAACCTCCACAACACGATGCTTCAGTTGAGGGGGAGGACCCATCTTCGTCATCACAGCCGAGCTCACATGTTGAAGGGGAGAACAGTTCTCAAGCTGCTCCCGAACGCACAGCAGTACCCGAAAGTGCTACAACACCCGAAGGTGCTACAACACCCGAAGGTGCGTCAACACCTGAAAGCTCGACACCACCCGAAACCCCTGTAGCTCCGGAAACTCAAGACACACCTGAAACCTTATCTGTCGAGGGGGAGAATGCCGATATGCTTTATGACGATGACAGTCAATCTGAACTAGAAGAGATGATAAACGCTGCATTGGATCCATCATATGATCCAAATTACCCTCCTCTTGTCAAATGGACCAGAGATCATCATGTTTCCCAAGTTGTCGGTAATGTCTCTAAAAAGGTCCTGACCCGATCACAATTAAAGGCAAAACAAACTTCCTTATTTTCAAGAGTAGAATTCTGTATGTTTAACTCCTTCGTCTCAAAAGTTGAACAAAAGACAGTTAACACTGCTCTTGATCACTCTGATTGGGTTCAAGCTATGCAAGATGAACTGAATGAATTCGAAAGGAATAAAGTTTGGCGCCTCATTCCAACTCCTCAAGATGCCTCGGTTGTTGGTCTCAAATGGGTCTTTAGAAATAAGCTGGACAAGGAAGGCAATGTGGTTAGAAACAAAGCTCGTCTAGTGGTGAAAGTATACTGCCAGGAGGAAGGAATCGACTATGAGGAAACTTTTTCTCCTATAGCTAGGCTGGAATCCGTTAGAATATTTCTTGCCTATGCTGCACACAAAAACTTTGAGGTCTACCAAATGGATGTCAAGTGCGCATTTCTAAATAGAGAACTTGAAGAAATAGTGTACGTGGAGCAACCTCCTGGATTCGTCAATGAAAGGTACCCCAATCACTGTTACATTTTGGACAAAGCCGTATATGGAATGAAACAAGCTCCGATGGCCTGGTATGAAACGCTAACCAAGTTTTTAAAGATGTCCAAATTCAAACAAGGTTCGGTTGACCCAACCTTCTTTCGTAAGAAGGAAGGTAACCACCTTATGATTGTTCAAATCTATGTCGATGATATTATCTTTGGCTCAATGAATCCTAGCTTAACGGCTGAATTCAGAAAGCTGATGGAGACTAAATTTGAAATGAGCTCAATGGGTCCAATTAACTTTTTCCTTGGTTTGAATATTAGACAGGGACCCGAAGGCATCTTTATTAACCAGGAAGCTTACACAAAGACTCTCCTTGCTAAATTTGGCATGATTGGAGACTCAAAGGTTAAAGTTCCAATGGCGTTAGACACCAAGCTCACTCCATCCTTGGAGAAGCCAGCAGTCGACATTACGCTATATCGCCAAATGATCGGTTCTTTAATGTACCTCACTGCTAGCAGGCCTGATATAATGTTTTCTGTTTGTTACTGTGCTAGATTTCAAGCAAATCCCCGTGAACCTCACATGCTTGCAGTGAAGAACATACTCCGGTATCTCAAGCGAACTACCTCTCTCGGCTTATGGTATCCATCCAACCCAGGCTTCTTCGTTCAAGCCTACTCAGATGCAGATCTTGGAGGTTGTGGACTAGACAAGAAAAGCACCACGGGAGGCTGGCAATTCCTTGACGGGAAGTTAGTTAGCTGGCAATCAAAGAAACAGACTTGTGTGTCTTTGTCTACAGCTGAAGCATAATACATTGCAGCTGCCTCCTATACTTCTCAAGTGATTTGGATCCAAAGTCAACTCCGGGACTATGGACTCAATATGAAAAAGATCCCACTATATTGTGACTCTGAAAGTGCAATTAGGATCTGTCATAACCTAGTACAACACTCCAAGACTAGGCACATAACACTGAGGTACCACTTCATTAAGGATCATGTGGAAGATGGGAACGTCGAAATTCATTTTGTTCGAACCACTAATCAACTGGCTGACATCTTCACCAAAGCTCTTCCTGAAGCGTCGTTCAACAAAATTCTACAAGGGCTAGGTATGATGGAATCGGAGTCAGTACCAAACATTACCTCTCAAACTCAAAAGTAAGAAGCGAAATAGACCGAACGTTCGGGTTCGGGTCTTGTACTAATGTACCGAAATGAACCAAACGCTCGGGTTCGGTTGAATAATCTGCTTTTCGCTCATCAATCAAAGGTAGTTTCCTTGGTTGTAGATCTTATGTATAATTGTTCCAAATGCATTTATCTTATTGTCAAAGTTATTCTCTTTTTAAAATCTATTTTCTTTGGCCACCGAAATCAACCGATCGTTCGGGTTCGGTTCCAAAATTTTTCTCACCCGAAATAGACCGAACGCTCGGGTTCGGTTCCAAAGTTTTTCTCAACCGAAATAGACCGAACGTTCGGGTTCGGTTCCCAAATTTTTTTGTGTGTCTTAACTTTTTTTATTATTATCAAAAATTCCAAAAATATTTTTTTTGTGTGGGTATATAATTTCATTAGCTAAATGTCCCTAGAAGCATGCTGTTGTATGTGTCCAAAGCCTCACTTGATTCTGAATAATAGGCCTTACTGACTTGGTATAAACAAACCTTGTCTTCCCAATTAGGTTTTCTTATTTATTCTAATCATGAGCTACCTAACTCTCTTCTCACATGAGATATGAGTTTTCTGCTTGGTTCTAATCTTTATAGCAGAGGTACTTTCATTTCTTTACACCATCTACGTTTCATTTCTCCATCACATTCGCTTCACAAAAGTAACCCTTGAGACTCTCAGAAATTACCACTGAGGTTTATGGTTGCACAATTTATGTGTTCATGATCTTAGCTTCGTGTCACTACGTGCTAAGTGAAACCCAAAATTCAATACCGATTATGCATTGACGGTGAACAATTAATTTGCTCAAGCTTTCACTAATGAATTGACGAAGGTACCACATGAAATCTCTAACTTTCTTTTGAGTAATTCCTATGAAATTGTTACCACCCATAACATTTCTTCCCTTGGGATCCAATTTTAATGTTTGTTGAGATTTTATAAATTTCCTAGCCAAATTAAAATTATCTCCAACCTACTTGTTCAACAGACTACACCGGTCTCACAAGTACTTCGTTCGATTTCTGTCTTATATCAAGATTAGGAATTTTGAATCGAAGCGATATCCACCCTCATAAGCCTAATTAAAAGAAGCCTTTCAACACTTCTTAATAAGTGTCTGATCGTTATTCAACGGGAAACCACGCAAACACTTTAAGGTCTCTCTTGACTTTGAAGGAAGAGATTCGTGCCCGGGATCATTTGTTTCATGTCTTTATTGACATCACATATTTTCCCAAAAATATTGCTTTATTTCTTTTCTTTTACACCCTAAGCACGAAAATCTTTGATTTTCCTAAATTCAGGTTCTATTAATTACAAGACATTTTACTTGGATTGGCGGTTGATTAAAGGATGTGGTTGATTTTAATCCACGTGGGAGCATTTTTCAAAAGATGCCGTTACAATTTAAAGGGATAAGATGATGACATGCTGACTCAGGCGGGAGTCTAATCGATTTGATTTCAAACGGCGCAAAAAGGGAAAGCGTGCGAATCGGAACTGTCTCGTCTCCAAACGGCGCCTGATGGGAAGGCGTGTTATTAGGGACCTGACATTCTCTCTCATGCGTGATCATCGGCACCCCAACTGTCACGCATCAGTCAACTCCGAAAAACCCTTCGATTTTCAATCGAAGATTTGGGCAGATCTTTCTCTCTCCTTAACCCCCAGTATAAAAGGCAACATATTCCTTCGTTTACTTCTTTACTGCAATTAAAATTCCCAGAGAGCAAAAATTCCTTAATCCTTCCCTGTTCATCATCTTCTCCACTTTCTTCAAGCAATGGCAGATTCATCTTCCGTTCACGCAACATCCCACATTTTGCCCATTCGCCCACAACAAAGCCTAATCATCGATTTAACCCCTCATGCTTACGACACCTTCATGTTCCCCATCATCGAGTGTCTGAAGTTTTCTCCGATCGCTCCTGCACTTACCAGGGCTGAAACTGTTCCGATGGAATTCTTATCACAGATCTTTGCCACTGCTCACTACGACAAGGTCGTCGACAGAATATTCTTTGACATCTTTGAACACAAGGCGTCGATTTCAAAGTAGCGGTTCTGCTCACTATTAGGGTTTGACGCAGATTCTTCCAGGGTCAATCCGGAATCCATCCCCATGGGTCATCTGTTCAACATGTTCTATAACATGGGATACACGGAGGTGCTTACTACGGTGACGAAATTCAAGAAGTCGTGCCTACCTCCACAGTGGAATGGGATGTTCACTGTTTTGTTTAAGGGCTTATCTGAACGAAGCGCCGGGTCTGATGGAGCCAGCCATTTATTCCTCTCCATCATGTATGGTATCTACAATGGCATCAACATGGACTATGGGTCAGTTCTATGGCAACAACTCATTCAGAGTCTCTCCTCCACTTCCAGGCATTCGGAAATTTCATATGCTCGATTCTGGACCATTATCACGAAATGGGTGATGGACAAGTACCACGTCCCCATTGTCGCTGGTGCTCCAATGTCTTCGATTGGTACCTTCCATACCACGAAGATCATAGTGTCGGACGCTTCAAAGTTTCCGTTCAACAGGTCTATTCCGGAAACCATGTATGTGGATGTTCCTGCTGACAACCGGATTATCCAGACATACAAAGGGTTCAAGCGTTCTGGTCCGAGGGATCTTACTCCAGAGATGTTGAAGTCAATACATAACGCCGACAAGCCTGCTCCAAGAGGCAAAAAGGCTGATAAGGGGAAATAGGTGGCAAAAGGAGCAAAAGGCCCGTCTCCAAAGAAGAGGAAACCCACCAGAGCTGCTCAGTCTCCACAGCAAAAGAGGAGAAAAACCCAACCACGACGAAAGTTAATTATCGCTTCCTCCTCAAGCGATTCTGAGGGTGAGAATTCAGATTCTGATGACTCTCCACGTGGCAACACTCCACCCAGATCTCCTACCCCAGAAGTTCATGCATCTACTTCTCCAATTTCCTCTCCACCTAAAACCATTCCTATTTCTATTCCCCCCATAACTTCCACTACTTCAATACCACCCACTTCCATCCCAATACCAACACCAATATTCACCGACGCAACCACAACATCCACTGCAGATGTTAGAGCCAACGTATCTGATACGGGGGTTCATACTGATGCACCCGAAACCACTCCAGCACCCGAAACCACAAAAGCACCCGAACCTACACCAACACATGAAACAACCCAACCCGAACCTACCCATACTACTACACCACTAGCTTCACCACCACCACCTTCTCCTGGTCATGCTTCAGAGGGAGAAGAACCACTCCTTGGCGGGGAGGATATGACGTTTGACTCGGTCTACTATAGTCCATTTCAAGTACAGAGTGATGACGATGACGACGCTCCTGTCACAAAAAGACATCTCAAGGAGCTCCATGACAAGATTGACTTGCTCATCGCCTCCTCTTCCACTTCTCAATCATCCCTTTCTGAAGATGCAGTTCAGAAGATTGTTGACGCTTTCCCCAAAGCTCAGCAAGCTTCACTTGTTTCCGCAACCACTGCCATAGATGCCTCCACCAAAGCTTGTCAGGCAGCGACCGAAAAAGTCGATAAACTATTTACTGATGCCTCTTCCCTGTTGAAGTCTTTACAGGAGAGTGCCAACGCCGCCAAGACTACGCTGGAACCGATTGTCCACCAGCTAGCAACATCAGTCGCAATTGAGTTGAAGTCATTCGCTTCTCTTCGTCAAACAATTTCTGACGACAACTCAGCCTTTCGAACAACCATTGACGAGCGTCTCTCGAAGCTTCAAGAAGATTTGGCTGCCGAGAACACTCTCATGGATGCTCTCGCAAGGAAGACTACTGCTCTGAAAGTCAAGAGCATTCAACTTTCCAACTCTCAACAGGAGATTGAATCTCTTCGATCTGAAAGAGAGGTCATCAAATCGTGTGTTTCGGATGTCCACTCCGCCATCTCCAACATCTTAGAAGCACATGATCCAATTCTTAACTACACTGTGAGGCGTGACCTTGCAGAGAAGCTCGCTCCCGCCCTCGCCCTACTGAGCAAAATCGAAGGGCTCCTTGATTTCGTGTCCATTCCGAAACAAGGGGGAGAGAAGGAAACAATGTCTCAACCACCTCCTACTTCCACAGCTACTCACACTACCGAACCTCCTCCAGTAGGCCAAGCCTCCGGTTCTGGTGTGAAAGACAAAGGCAAAAAGATTGCTGAGGAGGATGAAGATGAAGATAAAGAGACAATCACTGAATTGTTGAAGCGAAAAAGTCGAAACGATGAGGCTGACATCAGTGCTCGTGTGGCAAGAGAGGCTGAAGAAACCGAACGTAAACAGAAGGAAGCCCATGACCTTCTTGAGAGCAGGAAAACTCTGTTTCCTTCCTGGACTCTTGAGAGGATGATTAAAGAAGCCATTGACACACCGAGTATCTTGTGGCTGGAACCTGTGATCTTTTTAGATCGTTCCAATACTATCGACTCACAGTTCGACATACCATTGACCCGAAAGGCTTTCATCTTTCATGCCTTTTCCAACGTTGCAGAGTTCCCTCATCCTCATCCACAGGTTGATCGGGACTTAATCAATTTTTATCTGAAGGCTGCTCAACCTCAGTATCAGACTTGGAGCGCTCAGAAAATTGTCAACGTTCGGGTCTTGAAGCCGTATAGTGAAGGGAACTTCATCAACATTCGGTTTAAGGTACTTCGTGGATCTGCCAAAACCGAACATACTATTTCCCTTGCAGATCTTCCCAACCTTAATCCCCATGATTGAATTATCTTGCACAACATCCTACTCACCAACGAACCTGAATACGGTCCGATCATCGACCATTTCAAGAGGATGCTCGTGTGCTACATCATGGAAGTTGCACTGATGGATCAGGAGATTGCAAGCGTATTTAAGAAGAAACCAACAATATCTCCTGTTGGCTCTGCCAGTGATCTCAACCAAATGCAGATGGGTAAAATTGACTCGAGAAGGAATTCGGTCATGTTCACCAGGAACGAAGGACATAAATGTCTTTTCGCCTTGGCTGACAAACACCTCTACACCACTGCTTGTTTAGAGCATGTTTTGGGGATCATCCACAGATGCAAACAGAACACAGCGGATGATGTCAAGTACTTCGATGACATGATTCAATGGTACATTCGGTTCAGACAGACTATTCTCGTGCTAATCTCTCTTCTGTTTGATACTATGAAGAAAGTTCCCGCTGCTGGCCCAAGCAAGAAGAAGTAGTCTCGCTCCAATTTAACGCAAAAGGGGAGATTGTTGGGTTGCGTTTTGTATAATATGTTGTGTCTATTGGGCTCGTTAGCTAGTCCATTTTTGTATCTCCGGTATGGGCCTGTCCATCCGTGAGTTTAGTAGGGTTGAATATAAATATAGGTGCTTGCATGCATCTTAGGTTAACGATAGAATAAAACGATCAGAGCATTATTCAGAAGTTTATTATTATCGTTCTTGTCACCCTAAATCCTCTACAGCGGAAGTTCTTAGTCGAGCTCTGCTGAGGATTGTTTGATCTAATCATTCGACATATTTTGATCCACTCTTGTCTTATTTATTGTTTTGTGTTCATCGCAATACCTGTTACAAAGATCTAATCGATCTTCACGTTTGTTATTATAACTTATCACTATATAGTCAACATGAAATCATCGAGGAGTCCAATGATATCGCTTTTCGTGTTAGGGAAAAATAAACGAATTATTTTGACTATATAGTTATACAATTTACACATCAACTCACACATGGAATAACCCTTTATAACACTCAGTTACGAGATGTGTTTGAGTAAACCAATGCACAACTTTTCTATGAACTATGAACTATATATCTTTGTCTAAGAATATAAGATATTATCGTCCTAGAATTACTCATGACAAGATCCATGAAGTAATCTCTAAGTGTGGGTTTATCCAATACTTCAAATCTCTATTTTTTTCAAAGTATTCATGAATACTGTAGCAATTCCAGTTACAATTTCTTAACCTCAATCGACAATCTACAATCAATTCATGTTAGTCTTAATTCAATATTTACTTCCAAAGTATGCATGACTGTGGAATTTTGAATAAGATTTACATTACTCAGGGAAGTAAATCATGAAAAGTGAAACACAATAATAAATTAATTAACTATCGCATCATACCCATTGATCATAAATAAATCTCTATTATTTAATCATCATAACAATTATGAATTTATTCATCGTATAATGTTTCAAGTAATCAACTAACCACTTGAATTAGATAACACCAGTCATGCCAAGTCCTGAACATGTATATTATGCATCTCGATGGTCCTTACTTTATGAATACATCGATTAGACATTAGTCGAATGATGCTCAATTCATGATTCTAAATTTTTATCGGTATCCAAGATGTGATGGAATTCCAACTTTACATACATTAATCTCTTGTGATATCGTGATTCGAAAGTCTCAAAGATTGAGTCTTCGATATTACAGAATATTCCACTGGAACTTTGTTACTAGATATAATTTCATGTTAATGAGCTCTCAAATTCAAGATACAGTCATTGAACACCTTTCTTACATTAAAGTTTCCAACTCACATGTAGATTTTATAGCCAACTCTTATTATGGAGACATTTTCATATACCCATCTCCCATTGTGGACTCATTTCCATATTCCCATATGACCATCAATTCTAACCAAGAATCATATCAATCCAAAATGTGTCACTATGGTTCTTCAAAAACAATATCATACTTCCAACTGTCCACAAGAAACCAATCTTCAGTAAACCTTAGAATGTTCGTCATAGTTTGTTTAATAACTCTAGTCACTTAAAATTCTTGGCCTTTTTTCTCACAACGATTAGAGCATTTTAAAAATTAGATTAAACAAATATTATAACACATGTAATCGATCCTATATCCAAAGCATATTGGACACAATTCAATATTACAAGGGTCTAATAGTTGTTCAATTTCTTTCTATAATATTTCCATATATAAAATCTCCAATGTTGAAGCATTTCAACATGCTATTCTTATGTGTCATTGACTAAGTTCTATTAAACCATACAATCTAAACCTTTAGATACGTAACAAAGTATGAGTGCCATCTCCTTTATGTCCACTATAGCATAACAGTTCCCAACTTTTGCAACTTGTACATTAGAGACATTGTTCCCTATCGATAATATTGTCAACATGCAATACCAACCATAACAATTATGCTCCCACTAGCTTTGACAGGTACTCAAAAATCAACTAGACTTCAAGAAATCAATCCCTTTTGAGTTTCTCATGGAAGTACAAATTCCTATTTCGCAATGCTTCGTCAAGCCTCTACTTAGGCTTTTTAAGCTTACGCACTTTATCTAGACGGTGTATGTGTTAAGCATCTTTCAAGACGTTTTCTCCAGAAATCTTAACAATTCCTTGTCATTCCTCACAATTCGAAATATGAAGAGGGATGTCATAATCATATTGTGAATTTGAGAATGCAATTAATACAACCAATATTTGTATAGACCAGATCTTTAGAATCTATTAGGAAAAGTATTTCCTCATAACCATATTCATGAATGTAACACCGTAAATTTTCAAACAAATTTTCATTTCAAAATAAGTTATTTTCATTCAACACAAAGCATAAACATTTCAAGTGTCATGTCAAAAATACAAGTCATCTAAATCCCAAGATCACAAAACATCCTTCAGTGTGTACAGATCACGCCGGCGCCTTCCCACGGTCCTCGCTAGTACCTGAAACACATACATAACAACCGTAAGCATAAATGATTAGTGAGTTCCCCAATATACAACTTACGCACATACGCCTTTCCAGGCCCTGACCTTTCGGTCCATGTGTCTCAGGGGACTTCCGTCCCTGCTGGGTAAACCTTCTGGTCCTACCCACGTCGACCTTCCGGTCCACAACACAACGCCTTCCGGCCCATAACATTTTCGCCTTCCGGCCCATAACATAATGCCTTCCGGCCCATGACATAATGCCTTCCGGCCCATATCAAACATATCATACATAGCACATAAAACACACATATCACATATCATATCTGACCTTCCGGTCACACAGTCAAACCCTTCCGGGTACAGTATAGTGAGAAGACTCACCTCGTGAATATCGAAAGCTAGCAAATCCCGAAATCACTCGTGCTCGATCCGCCAAACTACAATCTCCCTATAACATCATATATCTCTTATTAGCACTTTTATCTTCAAAGTTTGACTATCCCTAAGAAGTCAGACATAGGTCAACTCTGGTCAACGGTCAACGGTCAACTTGACCGCACTCGGCGAGTGCTAGGGCGACTCGGCGAGTCAAGACGTCCTCACCGATTCTCTAAGATTCCCTTTCTACTCGTCGAGTATCCTCCTTGACTCGACGAGTTTCTCCTGGAAGAATCGCGGGGCCACCCCGACTCAACTCGCCGAGTCTGAAGAACAACTCGACGAGTCCCAGTTAATCTTCAAGCTACTCGCCGAGTCTGTTCATCGGACACGGCGAGTCCATGCCATGCAACCGCTCAAACTGCTTCCTAAGGTCAGAACTGCTCCGACCATTCATAGGTCTGGCCTTCCTAGCCTGATTCATCATGTAAGGTCCTCATTTCGGTGCTCATAATACACCCCATGACTCATAATTTACATTTTGACCTAAGGCATAAGGATTCCAATCCAAAACCTCCATTGATTCCCGAAATGCTCAGGCATGGGACATTCTGGACTTCCAAAGATCTCAATACAGGGTTCCAATCGTTTGGGGGACTAAGTAACACTCAATCTAGCCACAAAAGGGTTCAATAAACCCTAAATCCATATACACATCAACATAGAATAATGTAACTCGAAATATTACCTGAATAACGTGCTCTTTGTGTCCCCAATCCACAGAACGTGGCTCCTCCTGTTGTTCCCTTAACCAAGCCTCTTCTTCCTTGCAAAACAACACTTCCAAAATCAACAATGGTCTTCAACCTTGCTCCAGACGCTCACAATCGAATTAGGGTTTCTCTCAGAGGACTAGGGTGAACAATGACGGCCATAAAGTCCCTCATATACGTCCCAAACCTGAACGGTTAGGGTTTTCGCTAAACAGCGCAGACTCGCCGAGTCCATATCCGGACTCGTCGAGTCCAGTCGCGAACCCGCGACCAGATCCGCGATCCTACTCGGCGAGTCTAGGCTCCAACTCGCCGATTCCCCTCTTAAAACACCCAAAATCATAAATATAACAATACCTGGAATTCCAGGCTGTTACAACTCTCCCCTACTAGGACTAGACTTCGCCCTCGAAGTCTCACTCTGAAAATAACTCCGGATGCTGCTCCTGCATCTCACGCTCTGGCTCCCAAGTCATTTCCGATCCCTTCCGGTGTTGCCACTGAACCAACACCAGAGGTACCTCCTTGTTCCTCAGAACCTTGATCTTCCGATCCCTGATGGCCACTGGTCTCTCGGCATAATTCAGGCTTGCATCCACCTGAATATCCTCTAATGGAACCACCGCCGACTCATTGGCTATACACTTCCTCAATTGCGACACATGAAAAGTGTCGTGGATCTGCCCCAACTCTGCTGGCAACTCCAAACGATAGGCTACCCGACCTATCCTTGCAATCACACGAAATGGCCCAATATACCGGGGTCACAACTTGCCCCTCTTCCTGAATCGAATCACTCCTTTCCAAGGAGAGACCTTCAGGAGTACGAAGTCGCCGACTTGAAACTCAAGCTCGGATCGGCGTCTGTCTGCATAACTCTTCTGTCGGCTCTGGGCGGTCAGTAACCTCTGTCTAACCTGCTGAATCTGCTCTGTAGTCTGAAGCACGATCTCGGTACTGCCCATCACTCTCTGTCCCACCTCTCCCCAGCAAATGGGGGTCCGACACCTCCTACCATACAACAGCTCAAAGGGTGGCATACCAATGCTCGAATGTTGGCTGTTGTTGTAGGAAAACTCTGCCAAGGGTAAATACGCATCCCAGCTACCCCCGAAATCTAACACACACGCTCGAAGCATGTCCTCCAGCGTCTGAATCGTTCGCTCGCTCTGACCGTCTGTCTGGGGATGGTATGCGGTACTAAAATGCAATTTAGTACCCAGCTCCTCATGGAATTTCTTCCATAATCTGGAAGTGAAGCGCACATCACGGTCTGAAACAATCGACATCGGCACCCCATGCCGAGATACCACTTCTCTCACATATATCTCCGCCAACTTCTCCGCTGAAGAACTCTCATTGATGGCAAGGAAGTGTGCACTCTTCGTCAACCTATCCACAATCACCCAAATTGCATCGACTCCTCTGACAGTCCTCGGCAATTTGGTGATGAAATCCATAGTGATCTGTTCCCACTTCCACTCGGGAACCTCCAATGGCTGCAACTTGCCATGCGGTCTCTGGTGCTCGGCCTTAACTCTACGGCAGGTCAAGCACCTCTCAACGAACCATGCGACGTCCCTCTTCATACAGGACCACCAATACTCTTTCCTCAAATCCAAATACATCTTCGTAGCCCCGGGATGGATCGAGAATTTCGATCGATGAGCCTCTTCCATCAAAGTAATACGCGTACCACCCACGAACGGTACCCAAATCCGACCCTGAAACGTCATAAGCCCTCGTCCATCTGTAACGAACTCTGAAACCAAACCAACGACCCGCTCTCTCTTCTGCATCTTTGGTCGCACAGCCTCGGCCTGTGCCCCACGAATAGCATCCAATACTGGAGCTATCACAATCAATCTCAAACATACATCTCGCAGTGGAGTGCTCTCCGCCCTGCGGCTCAATGCATCGGCTACCACATTAGCCTTACCTGGGTGGTACAGGATCTCACAATCATAATCCATGACCACATCCAACCACCTCCTCTGACGCATATTTAGGTTGGGCTGATCCATCAAATACTTCAAGCTCTTATGGTCCGTGTATATCGTACATCGAACCCCATACAAGTAGTGACGCCAAATCTTGAGAGCGAACACTACTGCCCCCAACTCTAAATCATGCGTGGGATATCTCGCCTCATGAGGCTTCAGCTGCCTCGACGCATAAGCTATCACATGACCCATCTGCATCAGCACTGCACCCAGCCCCGAAATCGATGCATCGCAATATACTTCAAAATCCTCCATCCCTTCCGGGAGAGCTAATACCGGGGCTTCGCACAACCTTTGGCGAAGTGTCTCAAAGGAGGTCTGCTGCTCGGGTCCCCAAGAGAATGCAACACCCTTCCGGGTCAATCTGGTGAGCGGCACTGCGATCTTGGAGAAATCCTTAATAAATCTCCGATAATACCCTGCCAACCCAAGGAAGCTCCTGATCTCAGAAGGTGACTTCGGCACCTCCCACATCACCGCCTCAACCTTGGCCGGATCGACCAATATCCCTTCCTGATTAACAACATGTCCTAGGAATTGGACCTCCCGCAACTAGAAGTCACATTTGGAGAACTTTGCATAAAGCTTCTCCGATCTCAATACCTCAAGGACCTCCCTCAAATGCTCCTCATGCTGCTCTCTAGATCTCGAATACACTAGAATATCATCGATAAACACAATCACTGACCGATCCAACATCGGCCTGCATACTCTGTTCATGAGATCCATGAACACAGCCGGGGCATTGGTGAGCCCGAAAGGCATCACCACAAACTCATAGTGCCCATATCGCGTCCTAAACGCTGTCTTCTGGATGTCCTCATCCCGCACTCTCACCTGATGGTACCCTGACCTCAGATCGATCTTGGAAAACCAAGATGCTCCCTGCAACTGATCGAATAAATCATCGATCCTCGGTAACGGGTAACGGTTCTTGACCGTCAACTTGTTCAACTCCCGGTAATCAATGCACATCCGGTGTGAACCATCCTTCTTCTTGACGAACAGAATACGTGCTCCCCACGGCGAGCTGCTCGGCCGAATGAATCCCTTCCCCAGCAACTCCTGAAACTGCGAGGACAACTCTTGCATCTCTGGAGGTGCAAGACGATAAGGCACCTTAGCAATAGGCGCGGCCCCCGGAACCAGATCGATACCAAACTCTACTTGCCTCACAGGAGGTACTCCCGGCAGCTCCTCGGGGAAAACATCTGGAAACTCACGCACCACTGGGACCTCCTCAACTGATCTCGGTCTCTCGGAAACCTCCCGCGTATCCATCACATACGCCACAAAACCCTTACAGCCCTGCTGTAGACACTGCCTCGCCCTAGCGGCCGAACAAAAAGCTGATCCCGAACGGGTACCCTCGCCGTACACTGAAAGAACTCCCCCACTAGGGTCTCGTATAGTCACCAGCTGACGCTCACAGTCGATGACGGCGCCAAATCGGCTCAACCAGTCCATGTCCACAATGACACATACATCACCCATCGCAATAGGAATCAGGTCAATCGGAAACTCGACCCCGAAAATCTCTAACACACATCCCCGGAGAACCTCCGTGGCACAAATCACTCTCTCGTCAGCTATAGAAACTCTCAGAGGCCGACTCAACGGCTCACAACTAATGCTGATATGCTGACTAAAAGCCAAGGATACAAAGGACCGACTCGCACCCGAGTCAAATAACACTAAAGCAGGAATAGAGTTCACAAGGAAAGTACCTACGCATATCCTAACATAAGCATAACATCTCGACATCAAAATAAATACATGAAATAAAGCATACCTGCCACAACATCGGGCGCAGCGCGGACCTCCTCCGCAGTCAGCTGAAAGGCTCTCCCACGAGCCCTCGGGGCCTCGGCCTTCACCGGTCGAGTCGCAGTAGCTCCGGCAGTAGGTGCAGATCCCTGAGGAAACTGGGGGCACTCGGCTTTCCGATGGCCTGTCTGGTTGCAATGAAAGCAATAAACCCCTTGGGGCACTCCCTAGCAATGTGCCCCTCCTTGCCACACTTGTAGCAAGCACCAGATCGACAAGCCCCATCATGACCCTTGCCACACTTTCCGCAAGTGCGGCCCTTCGGACCTCCCGTCCTCGAATCGGCAGACTTAGTCCGCTTGGCTGCCGGCTGAGACTGAGCCGGCCGCCGGTCCACCCGCTGAGACTCGGCCTCCTCCCTGGCCTGGGTCTCCAACTCAATCTCGCGCTTCCTGGCATTCGCCTGAAGCTCAGCGAAGGTATGATAGGTGGAGTTTGACACAAACTCCCGGATATCCCTCCTCAAAACTCCCAAGTACCGGCTCATCCGAGCCTGCTCTGTGGACACCAGCTCGGGGCAGAACATCGCCCTCTCATGAAACTTCCGCGTGATCACCGCAACCGAATCAGTACCCTGCTTGAGGGTCAAGAACTCCTGAACCAATCGTTCCCTCTCCACCGGGGGAACGTACTCGTCTTTGAACATGGAGGTAAACCCCTCCCATGTCACCGCTGAGATCTCTGCCAATGTGAAGTTCGCCGTCACGAACTTCCACCAAATCCTTCGCTCCCAGACGGAGCTGGTTCAAAGCGAACTGTACCCTCAGATGCTCCGGACATGAACAAGTGTAGAAGCACCCCTCAATATCAGCGATCCACCTCATCGCAGCAATCGGATCCTACGTCCCATCAAACTCAGGTGGCTTCGTGTTGCTGAACTCCCGAAACAGCAACGAGTCACCCCCCTGTGGCCTGGCAGCGGCCATCGCTGCGGTAGCTGCAGCGGCTGCAGCCTCAGTCAATGCGGCGTACCGCTCCTCAAAAGTCTCCATCAAGGTGGTCTTAATAGACCCAAACATCTCCGGAATCTCAGCCCGGATCGCTGCAGCCACCTCCTCATGAGTCATCTGACGAATCTCCTCGTCACTCACACCGCTCGTACTCGCTCCGTGGCGTGGTCTAACCATGATGTCTCTGAAATACAACATAAAACTATTAGAGACTCCATCGAGTATAGCATTGCACTCGATAACGCAACCCTACTCAGTCTCCGATATCCAAAGATTCTTACTTGGGTCTCCCGCTGACCCGGTGTCTTCGGTAGTACGGGCCCAATACTACCGACCACATCGCATCAGCATTCATCCCAAGTCTTCCTCCCCAAACCCCGGATAGTGAGCACTCTACTTTTGTTATGCATTATCTACCCGCACACTATCAAAGAATATCATATCAGCGACCTCCCTAGACTAAGGCATCACAAATCAGGCCACTCTAGTCCTATCATGAATACCTAGTCTTCTAGCATGCATAACAATTCATATCATAACTTATCTCATAACATAACATTGTAAGGTATTTTGGGGATCTTTACCGTTCGGGCGCTGACTGATCGTACACACTGCTTCTTTCTTGTTTACCGTAAAATCATTTATAAAAGTTTATGCCTTTATTTTTAAAAGTGTTCCTCAAATCCTCGGTTTGAGTTCAGTTACGCCCAAAGGTGCACCCGAATCCCTCAAACCAAGGCTCTGATACCAATTTGTAACACCGTAAATTTTCAAACAAATTTTCATTTCAAAATAAGTTATTTTCATTCAACACAAAGCATAAACATTTCAAGTGTCATGTCAAAAATACAAGTAATCTAAATCCCAAGATCACAAAACATCCTTCAGTGTGTACAGATCACGCCGGCGCCTTCCCACGGTCCTCGCTAGTACCTGAAACACATACATAACAACCGTAAGCATAAATGCTTAGTGAGTTCCCCAATATACAACTTACGCACATACGCCTTTCCAGGCCCTGACCTTCCGGTCCATGTGTCTCAGGGGACTTCCGTCCCTGCTGGGTAAACCTTCCGGTCCTACCCACGCCGACCTTTCGGTCCACAACACAACGCCTTCCGGCCCATAACATTTTCGTCTTCCGGCCCATAACATAATGCCTTCCGGCCCATGACATAATGCCTTCCGGCCCATATCAAACATATCATACATAACACATAAAACACACATATCACATATCATATCTGACCTTCCGGTCACACAGTCAAACCCTTCCGGGTACAGTATAGTGAGAAGACTCACCTCGTGAATATCGAAAGCTAGCAAATCCCGAAATCACTCGTGCTCGATCCGCCAAACTACAATCTCCCTATAACATCATATATCTCTTATTAGCACTTTTATCTTCTAAGTTTGACTATCCCTAAGAAGTCAGACATAGGTCAACTTTGGTCAACGGTCAACGGTCAACTTGACCGGACTCGGCGAGTGCTAGGGCGACTCGGCGAGTCTAGACGTCCTCACCGATTCTCTAAGATTCCCTTTCTACTCGTCGAGTATCCTCCTTGACTCGATGAGTTTCTCCTGGAAGAATCGCGGGGCCACCCCGACTCAACTCGCCGAGTCTGAAGAACAACTCGACGAGTCCCAGTTAATCTTCAAGCTACTCGCCGAGTCTGTTCATCGGACTCGGCGAGTCCATGCCATGCAACCGCTCAAACTGCTTCCTAAGGTCAGAACTGCTCCGACCATTCATAGGTCTGGCCTTCCTAGCCTGATTCATCACGTAAGGTCCTCATTTCGGTGCTCATAATACACCCCATGACTCATAATTTACATTTTGACCTAAGGCATAAGGATTCCAATCCAAAACCTCCATTGATTCCCGAAATGCTCAGGCATGGGACATTCTGGACTTCCAAAGATCTCAATATAGGGTTCCAATCGTTTGGGGGACTAAGTAACACTCAATCTAGCCACAAAAGGGTTCAATAAACCCTAAATCCATATACACATCAACATAGAATAATGTAACTCGAAATATTACCTGAATAACGTGCTCTCTGTGTCCCCAATCCACAGAACGTGGCTCCTCCTGTTGTTCCCTTAACCAAGCCTCTTCTTCCTTGCAAAACAACACTTCCAAAATCAACAATGGTCTTCAACCTTGCTCCAGACGCTCACAATCGAATTAGGGTTTCTCTCAGAGGACTAGGGTGAACAATGACGGCTATAAAGTCCCTCATATACGTCCCAAACCTGAACGGTTAGGGTTTTCGCTAAACAGCGCAGACTCGCCGAGTCCATATCCGGACTCGTCGAGTCCAGTCGCGAACCCGCGACCAGATCCGCGATCCTACTCGGCGAGTCTAGGCTCCAACTCGCCGAGTCCCCTCTTAAAACACCCAAAATCATAAATATAACAATACCTGGAATTCCGGGCTGTTACAATGAATTAGAGCGAAACCTTTAGCCATTTAAATTTCATGGTGCATATGTTGCTATCCATCTAAATCTTTCAATTCCAACTTGTAGTAATAAGACATGGTTTAAGACAAGCCAAATGCACATTTAGTTCTCCTTCATGGACTTGACTTCTCTTAATCTAAATTTCTTGCCTTATGATAGCTCATGGAGTCCACCAGTGCTTTCATGTTGTTAGCAGCTCACCCATATTGATCGGTGTACTTTCACTAACCAACGTGCTTTTCCTTTTGCAATTAAATGAAGAGCATAGAACTCATAGGCGTTTCCAAATCAACTGGTAGTGCACATAAATTAGAAAAAACACAACAAGTTATCAACCTCAAGTTACATGCTAGTGATAACTAAAAGGAACATTGTCAGTTGACTCTTGAAACTCTCAAGATCAATAAGACTCTTACTGACTTCATAACACATGAGTTTTTCTCTCAAGAAACATTCCTTGACGATGTAAAACACATATTCAAAAGTTCGTGTGGATTTCCGACAAGAAAACACTTTATTGAATAGGTCTCAGTTTATCTTTTGTTTCTCGATCAACGAAAACATCACAACTCCAATTCTAAATGTGCTAGAGTAAGAAAACATTATTACTCCACATATTACGAGGTGTTGTTATCCTTCTTAGTTTTGAAATGAGTTTCAAGATATGATTCATATTTACTAGAGCATGGCTCAAAAACTTTGATTAGGAACAAAGTATGACTCATCTTATAGTCGAACCATTTATAACAATGTTTGATTTTTCTTCTTATTCATACAATTTCACTAAGATGTTCTTGGAGGATTAATTGTGATACAATTCAACAATTACTAATATGATCATAAAACATGATACTAAAGCATTCTCCTTTCTTTTCATATTGGAGAATCTTTTATCTTTATGCTTCATAGATTCTTCCATTCTTTCTACTACTCATGAACTTTTCAAAAGTATTAGAATTATGTTTAATATGATAAACAAAACCATATTTATTGAAACATAAGTAAATCATGACGAATAGAGTTATCGTCCCTTGTGGTGGATCTAAAGAGTGCATATCAACATTTACTAGATTCATTAGTCCTTCACTTGCCTGACATAAACATGTGAACAATGGTTTGAGTCATAATTATCCAATGAATAAGAATCTCATATATAATACAATTCGAATTGTACGATTCCAAGTATCAAACCTAGTTGGTGATGAGATTTCCTTTCACTTGGTTAATTATGATATTACTACAAACGATATCATAAGAATCAAATCCATAATTAATATTGCTATTATTAGAAACATAACCAACACTTCCCCTAGTTCCATTGAAAGGAAATAAGATAAGGCAACTATGTCAACCAAAACTTCATTTTATTGCTAAAAAGAAAAATGGAACTTGTCCTTACAATGTATAAAATGAAAAACTATTTTTCTAGATATTTCTGAAGAGTAATAACAATCTATTAAATTATCCTAACTCCCTAGTAATAGCTCCAAATTCTGACCATCGAACCATGTGACCAAATTCTATTTCCCACAATCAGATTTAGCTCACTTCACTTAAGCTTCCTTCTTCCTTTTAGATCCCACAATACCATCAAAATGTGATCATCACACTATGTATCAAGAGTCTAAGAATAGTAACTTATAAATCAATGGAGTTAGATAATGGATGTACCTAAAGTAGAGTCATAGGAATTGACTTTACTGTAACGCCTGTGTTTCCGGGCTTGCCGTTTTTAGCAATATAATAGTCTAGGTTAACCTTTGTAACCCGTTTTGAAATAATAAGATTGTATTATTTGAGTATTATGTGTTTTGTGCTTAATTGCTTAATTATGTGGTCTGATTAATTAAGAATAAAAATAAGTGTCAAAATTTAAGAGTGAAATAAACTTAATATCTTTGATCTATGTGGTAGTAGTTGAAACGAGGTTTCCGAATATATATAGAACGCCCAAATCTGACTTCGTATGAGGAAGTTATGATTTATCGAAGTTCCGGCTTAGCGGTATACAGCCTGAAATACTCGAATTGAGATCGAGCGGTTGTTAGCCGAAGCAATCTAAATGAGAATCGAAGATCTCATTGTTGGTATCGAAGCGATAAAAAGTTAGGCGAAAACGGAGTTCGTATGAAGAAGTTATGAATTTCCGAAGTTTATTAATCATTTTGTATTTTTATTTAATTCTAAATTCGGAAGCATTATCCGAAGCCGAGTCACCGATCTAATCCGGAGTACGCCCCGCGTACGAGGTTACGCTATCGCGTAACTCCGATAGTGTCGACACTTCGGATGACGCATGCAATGACGATTTCGGACGCGTACGCGCTGCGTACGCCTGTACGCCCCGCGTACTCCGAGGTTCCAGCCTCTATATAAAGGATCCGAAGACAGCCTCATTTGTTGTTCAATTTCTTCTCTTCTCTCTAGTCTTTTGCATCGTTTTTCGTGCCGAAGCTACCCCGAAGTCCCGGTATCATACTCTAGCCCCGAGGCAAGTCCCGAGATCCCGAAGATCCCGAGAAGCGCGGTTCCCGAGTCGAAGCTCTGCCCGCGAGAAGTTCGATTTTCGAGGAGATCTTCCAGATCTGCTGAGGAATACTACTTCTATAAGCCGTAGCGCTGTCCGATCATCTTCTGATCAAGTGAGTGTGTAGTTATTTCTTCTAATACAATAATACGAAGTATTTTATATAAAAATACGTGCTATGTGTATATATTTGGTTGTGTTATGTGTGAATGAGTATTCACTCTCTTCTATCTTATAGATCTGCTTATTTCTTTATGAGATATGTGTTATGTATGTGTGCCTCATCTGTTATGTGACATATGTGTTGATTAAAGCATGCTATACAGGTTTTCTTTAAACTACGTATGAAAATATATATTTTTATCTACTAATATGTTGGGTAGAACATGGGTAGATAGTTGGTGTGTAATAAACAGATGAGAGGCCTCGATGTTGTTGTTGTTGTTGTTGTTGATCTAGTTATTCAGCGAAGTATGGATAACGACCACGGACTCTTTCTAGACAGTCCAGTGGAACACTAGCAGGTTCATAACCTGTAGGTGTTGTGAACGATGTGTTCACCGGTGTACTCTATCCCCCTCATGGTTGCCTTTAGGATATCTATTGTTGAGGAAACCCCTTCGCAGTGATGTCCGTCCCGATGAAAATCCTAGATTAGGTCCCTTGAGATAGTTGTTTTAGGGACGTAAAGTGAGGATAACGGGAATGGGTAATCGGGATAGTGATTGGTTGGTGAAATTAAATATAACTTATTTATTGTGGGTTGAAAACCCTATATGCTCACCAGGCTCCCAAGCCTGACCCACTCAGTTTTATTTGTATTACAGGAAGTGGCACAAGGGCGTAAGATGGATGGATCATCTTGTTGTTTGTTTACAAGTCTGTATATGTATATATTTGTTGAATGACTTGTAATGTTTATCGTTTATGCTTTATGGCCTGTATCGGAACATGACATCCCGAGTTTTGATTATATAATGAAATGCATCTCTTGATGAAATGCTTTGATAAATATTATTTTATCATGTTTTGTTTTGGGAACAAATTCCGCAACTCTTTCAAATCAAAAGGATTTACTCTGAAAATATTTAAAAGCATAAATGAAAATCGGTCTTTTCTGGCCGAGATTTTGGGGATGTCACAGTTGGTATGAGAGCATTAGTTTAAGCGAACTAGGAATTTGTAGGATTTCTAGACTTAAACTTAGTATGCTAAGTGGAGATTGTGAGATGTGTGTCTGATAAGTTTTAGACACGAGCACTAGTTTATTTTAGGAAAGTTGCCTAAAATGCTTTTATGTGCTAAAATGATATATGTTGCCATATATGATATTATTTGTTCGGATCTACGGTTTGTTGCCAACCGGATCTGAAGGTTTATGTGTTTAGGATTCTAAGCGTATGTATACGATATTAGAACTAGCATGTAATCGTTTGGAGTAATAAGGTGAAATTATTCGGTGTAGATCAAAAAATGGTGAGAACAAGGAGTGGCGTTGGAAACGCAGATGAAAACAGGAATCAACCGCCAGTGATTGAGCAAATACCTGTTGTAGCAGCAGCACCAGAACCAATGACAATGGCTGCGGTGCAAGCCATGATTCGGGCTATGCTAGCCGAACAAAGGGAGGAGATGCGACAAATGTTGCATAATAATAGGGATGAACCTATCATACCTATTGAGGAACCGGAATTGATTCCCGAGCAATCGGAGGAAGGGAACAATAGTCGCATGGTGAGTCAAGTTGGGACTCAAGAGGAACGAAGGAACGATCCGGAAAGGAGAAACAACAATGATGGGCGTATGTACAAGAATTTCTTGGGCGCCAAACCGCCAAGTCTTTCTGGGAGCCCAAAGCCTGTTGAGATAATGGATTGGATCCACGAAATGGAGATGGTATTTGAAAGTTGCGACTGTAGCAACAAACAGAAGACCGTCTTTGCGGTTAGACAACTGAAGACTGGGGTCTTGAGTTGGTGGAAGTTGTTGGCAGATACTATGCCACGAGGAGAAGCCCTGAAAATGTCATGGGAGGAGTTCTTGGAACAGTTAAGGGTGCAGTATTGTTCGGAGATAGATCTGATTGATCTGAACAATGAGTTTCAAAACTTAAAGAAGGGGAAGATGAGCATAGATGACTATGCTACTGCATTTACTGAGAAGATGAAGTTGTTTCCGTACCTAGTGCCAACGGAACTCTCCAAGATTGAGAGGTTTGCTAACGGACTGCCTGCTGACTTTGGTCCGACAGTCAAAATGGCAACCACTCTGAAAACGGCTGTTCGTGCAGCTAAGAATGTGGAGGCCCAGCAGAAGGAAAAGGGTCTGGAAAGAATAGATGTTGGAGAAAAGAGGAAGTTCGATGGAACTTCAGGGTCCAACAAGAAAAAAAACAAGTTCTCGAAGTCTGGTTCGAGGGGAGGTGGAGGTGAGGCGAAATGGTGCGACAAATGTAAGAAGAAGCATCATGGAAGATGTGAGGAGGCGAACACATGCTACAAGTGTGGAAAGCCAGGGCACTATGCCAATGAGTGTACCCTCACAAAGAAAGTTTGCTATGGTTGTGGTGAGGAGGGTCATATGTCGAGAGACTGCCCGAAGAAGAAGGAGGCAGCTAGACCCAGCATTCCGCCAAAGCCAAAGGCGAGAGCATTCCAGATGACACTGGAAGCTGCTAAAGATGAAGCTGATGTCGCTTCAGGTACCTTTCTCGTTAACGAATTGCCTGCCCATATTTATTTGATTCTGGAGCCAACTACTCCTTTATATCGCATGAATTTGGTAGAAAGCTAGCTTTGCCTGTTGTTAGACTAGATAATGCTTTATTAGTCGAAGTTGCTAGTGGCAAGTTTGTACCTGTTAGCTATCGCATGAAAAACATCTTAATTGATCTGAATGGGAATAAGTTCCACGAGGAATTATTGCCTATCGAACTTAATGGTTTCGACATCGTATTGGGAATGGATTGGCTTAGCGCCAACGACGCCGAAATTTTATGCAAGAAGAAAATAGTCAAAGTAAACCCGCCTGGGAAAGATTCGTTTATGGTGTATGGAGATAAACGCAGAGTGAATTCTGGAATCATTTCATTGATGAAAGCCAGAAAATGTTTGACCAAGGGGTGTACATCGTTTTTAGCATTCGTGATTGATGCTAAGAAGGAAAAGAAGGTGATGCAGAATATTCCAGTGGTGTGTGATTATCCGGAAGTATTTCCCGAAGATCTTCCTGGATTACCGCCTGATCGACAAGTGGAATTCCGTATTGACTTGTTGCCAGGAACAACGCCAATTGCGAAAGCACCTTATCAATTAGCACCAACGGAGATGAAGGAGCTAATGATGCAACTTCAGGAGTTATTGGACAACGGTTTCATTAGACCTAGTTCATCGCCCTGGGGAGCTCCGGTGTTATTTGTAAAGAAGAAAGATGGAAGTATGAGAATGTGCATCGATTACAGAGAGCTGAACAAGGCAACAATAAAGAATAGATATCCGTTTCCGAGGATTGATGACCTGTTTGATCAATTGCAAGGTTCGAGCTATTTCTCGAAGGTCGATCTTAGGTCAGGATATCATCAGCTAAAAGTAAGAGAGCAAGATATCGAGAAGACTGCATTCAGAACTAGATATGGACACTACGAGTTTTTGGTTATGTCGTTTGGACTAACCAATGCTCCAGCAGCGTTCATGGATTTGATGAATAAGGTTTGTAACCCGTTCCTTGATAAATCCGTGATAGTTTTCATAGACGACATTCTGATTTACTCGAAAAGCCAGGAGGAGCATGGCAGACACTTGCGAGAAGTGTTAGAAGTCTTGAAGAAGGAGAAGCTGTATGCTAAGTTCTCCAAATGTGATTTTTGGATTCGTGAAGTCCAATTCTTGGGTCACGTGGTCAACCAAGAAGGGATAATGGTTGATCCAGCGAAGATCGAAGCTGTGACGAAGTGGGAACAACCGAAAAGTCCCACGGAGATTCGAAGCTTTTTAGGATTAGCTGGATATTACCGAAGGTTTATCCAAGGCTTTTCTTCGATCGCTAGTCCATTGTCAGCTTTGACCCACAAAGGAGCTACTTATGCTTGGGGTAAGAAGCATCAGGAAGCATTTGAGAAGCTAAAGAAGAAGCTATGCGAGGCACCGATACTTTCTCTACCCGATGGAGTTGAAGACTTCGCTGTCTATAGCGATGCGTCTGGTGTTGGTTTGGGTTGTGTTTTGACCCAAAGAGAAAAGGTGATAGCATATGCGTCTCGACAGCTGAAAGAGCATGAAAAGAACTACCTGACTCATGATTTAGAGTTGGCAGCGGTAGTTTTCGCTCTGAAAATATGGAGGCATTACCTCTATGGCACGAAGTGCAAACTTTTCACTGATCATAAGAGTCTCCAATACCTCTTAAATCAGAAAGAATTGAATATGAGGCAACGACGCTGGCTAGAATTACTTAAAGACTATGACTGCGAGATACTTTACCACCCCGGTAAAGCTAATGTTGTTGCTGATGCTCTCAGTCGGAAAGTCAATCCCGAAAGGAAAAGCCCAAGAGCGTTGAGAATTGAAGTTGTATCAACTATTTTGGAAAGTATAAAGAAAGCTCAGAGCGAAGCTTCTGAGAAGAATGACAGAAAGGAGGAACGTTTGGGTAAAACGTTGGTGTTCGGTGTAAACAGTCATGGATTGAAGGTGTTCCAAGATCGGATTTGGATACCTAAGACAGGAGGAGTCAGAGATCTTCTGATGGAAGAAGCTCACAAGACCATGTACTCGATTCATCCGGGTAGCACTAAAATGTATAGGGACCTGAAACCCTACTACTGGTGGCCGACGATGAAGCTTGATGTTGCAAAGTATGTGGCCGAGTGTGTGACTTGTGCGAGAGTCAAGACACAACATCAGAAACCGTACGGGAGTTTAGAACCTTTGCCTGTGCCGATGGGTAAGTGGGAAGACATTGCTATGGATTTTGTCACTAAACTGCCCAGAACAAAGAATGGTCACGACATGATTTGGGTGGTCGTTGATCGATTCACTAAGAGTGCGCATTTCATAGCGGCCAGGGAGAAATGGTCTATGGATAAGCTTGCGAATTCTTACGTGAAGGAAATTGTGAGGCTTCACGGTGTTCCGTTAACGATTGTGTCGGATCGTGATAGCCGTTTCACATCGAGGTTTTGGAAAAGTCTACAAGAGGAATTGGGTACCAAGTTGTGTTTAAGTACAGCTTACCATCCGCAGACTGATGGTCAGAGCGAACGAACGATACAAACACTTGAAGATATGCTGAGAGCATGTACTCTGGAATTCCTAGGTAATTGGGATGAACATTTACCGTTGGTAGAATTTTCCTATAATAATAGTTTCCACTCGAGCATTAAGATGGCACCTTACCAAGCTTTGTATGGACAGAAGTGTTGTACGCCGTCTTGTTGGCTTGAGGCTGGGGAAAAGCAGTTTATGGGACCGGAGTTGGTTCATCAAACTGCTGAAAAGTTGAAAATAATTAGGGAAAGAATGTTAGCGGCTCAGGATCGTCAAAAGAGCTATGCTGACAAGAAGCGGAGACCGATAACTTTTGAAGTTGGAGATTCGGTTTTGCTTAAGGTCTCGCCGTGGAAGGGACTTATAAGATTTGGTAAAAGGGGAAAGTTAAGTCCAAGGTTTATTGGACCGTTTAAAGTTCTTCAGAGGATTGGGAACCAAGCTTACAAGCTCGAACTACCAGAAGAACTGAATGGAATTCATAACACTTTTCATGTGTGTTATTTGAGGAAGTTCACGGGAGAAGTTCCCGACATAATTCCAATTTCTGAATTGAGAATTGATGAGAACAAAAGGTTGATTGAAGAACCAGAGGCAATTGTTGACCGAAAGACTAAGAAATTGCGACGCAAGATGGTTGGGTTAGTGCTTGTCCGATGGAAACACACGAATGGGCCGAATCTCACCTGGGAGACGGAGAGTGACATGATGGGTCGCTATCCGCATTTGTTTGTTGATGCGTGATTCCGGGGACGGAATCATTCTAAGGTGGAGAGAATTGTAACGCCTGTGTTTCCGGGCTTGCCGTTTTTAGCAATATAATAGTCTAGGTTAACCTTTGTAACCCGTTTTGAAATAATAAGATTGTATTATTTGAGTATTATGTGTTTTGTGCTTAATTGCTTAATTATGTGGTCTGATTAATTAAGAATAAAAATAAGCATCAAAATTTAAGAGTGAAATAAACTTAATATCTTTGATCTATGTGGTAGTAGTTGAAACGAGGTTTCCGAATATATATAGAACGCCCAAATCTGACTTCGTATGAGGAAGTTATGATTTATCGAAGTTCCGGCTTAGCGGTATACAGCCTGAAATACTCGAATTGAGATCGAGCGGTTGTTAGCCGAAGCAATCTAAATGAGAATCGAAGATCTCATTGTTGGTATCGAAGCGATAAAAAGTTAGGCGAAAACGGAGTTCGTATGAAGAAGTTATGAATTTCCGAAGTTTATTAATCATTTTGTATTTTTATTTAATTCTAAATTCGGAAGCATTATCCGAAGCCGAGTCACCGATCTAATCCGGAGTACGCCCCGCGTACGAGGTTACGCTATCGCGTAACTCCGATAGTGTCGACACTTCGGATGACGCATGCAATGACGATTTCGGACGCGTACGCGCTGCGTACGCCTGTACGCCTCGCGTACTCCGAGGTTCCAGCCTCTATATAAAGGATCCGAAGACAGCCTCATTTGTTGTTCAATTTCTTCTCTTCTCTCTAGTCTTTTGCATCGTTTTTCGTGCCGAAGCTACCCCGAAGTCCCGGTATCATACTCTAGCCCCGAGGCAAGTCCCGAGATCCCGAAGATCCCGAGAAGCGCGGTTCCCGAGTCGAAGCTCTGCCCGCGAGAAGTTCGATTTTCGAGGAGATCTTCCAGATCTGCTGAGGAATACTACTTCTATAAGCCGTAGCGCTGTCCGATCATCTTCTGATCAAGTGAGTGTGTAGTTATTTCTTCTAATACAATAATACGAAGTATTTTATATAAAAATACGTGCTATGTGTATATATTTGGTTGTGTTATGTGTGAATGAGTATTCACTCTCTTCTATCTTATAGATCTGCTTATTTCTTTATGAGATATGTGTTATGTATGTGTGCCTCATCTGTTATGTGACATATGTGTTGATTAAAGCATGCTATACAGGTTTTCTTTAAACTACGTATGAAAATATATATTTTTATCTACTAATATGTTGGGTAGAACATGGGTAGATAGTTGGTGTGTAATAAACAGATGAGAGGCCTCGATGTTGTTGTTGTTGTTGTTGTTGATCTAGTTATTCAGCGGAGTATGGATAACGACCACGGACTCTTTCTAGACAGTCCAGTGGAACACTAGCAGGTTCATAACCTGTAGGTGTTGTGAACGATGTGTTCACCGGTGTACTCTATCCCCCTCATGGTTGCCTTTAGGATATCTATTGTTGAGGAAACCCCTTCGCAGTGATGTCCGTCCCGATGAAAATCCTAGATTAGGTCCCTTGAGATAGTTGTTTTAGGGACGTAAAGTGAGGATAACGGGAATGGGTAATCGGGATAGTGATTGGTTGGTGAAATTAAATATAACTTATTTATTGTGGGTTGAAAACCCTATATGCTCACCAGGCTCCCAAGCCTGACCCACTCAGTTTTATTTGTATTACAGGAAGTGGCACAAGGGCGTAAGATGGATGGATCATCTTGTTGTTTGTTTACAAGTCTGTATATGTATATATTTGTTGAATGACTTGTAATGTTTATCGTTTATGCTTTATGGCCTGTATCGGAACATGACATCCCGAGTTTTGATTATATAATGAAATGCATCTCTTGATGAAATGCTTTGATAAATATTATTTTATCATGTTTTGTTTTGGGAACAAATTCCGCAACTCTTTCAAATCAAAAGGATTTACTCTGAAAATATTTAAAAGCATAAATGAAAATCGGTCTTTTCTGGCCGAGATTTTGGGGATGTCACATTTACCATCTCTAAGATCCTTCAGGTACTTTGGGCAGCTTCGCAACCAGTGTCCCTTCAATTGGTAGTAGAAACAAATGGAATCTTTAGGTTGAACACATGGAACGATACTAGAACAAGCCTTTCTCTTAACCATACGATCAAACAGTTTTACCTTAGACAACCCCTTTCCACTGGGAAGATAAATCTTTTCTGGATCACCAATTTCACCATTACCAATGTCCATGGAAACCTTGGAATCATACCCTATAAGTATCTCTGCTCAGATGTGTTCTTAAGCATTTCTGCCTCAATAACCACCGACATTTGGGCCAGATCTATTAGGGTAACATCGAGATTCCTTATATGAAAGTTCCCAACAAACTGACCATATGACTTAGGAAGCGAGATGAGAACCAAATCAATGGCTTTCTCCCTTGGAAATACGACACTCGTCCTATCCATTTTTTCAATGTACAAATTCATTTTCAGAATGTGCGCACACATAGAATTTCCATCTTCATGTTTACATGCCAAAAGGGCTTGAGTTGTTTCATATCTTTCAACTGTCATGTTGGAAGAGTCACATGAGGAGGAGGTGGAAGAGTTGAATATAAATGATGTCCCGTTCCATCATTTCCTAAGGAAGGAAAAACAATTTCACTTTGAATTGAAATTGGAAGACCATCTCTAGAAGATTGACGAAAACCATTTCCATAAGAATAAGGAAGACCATTATTATCTTGATTTTACATCTAAAATTTAAGAGAAGAAAGAATTCAATTTAGTTGATTTTAATCCTTTATTATTAATCCACAATTAAATTAAGGTTAGGATCCATATTTTTAATTCGACATTTGAAGAGGAATGCCATAATCAAATTCAAATCTATTTTAGGTAGATAGAGTCATCTCACCAATTTCAATCACATGAAACTCCTAGATCTTTTAAGATTCATTAAATCTTATTAATGACATGTTTAATCTCGATTATACTCTTACCAATTGTGATTGGGATGCCGAGGATCACAATTAAGATATGAATAACCATGTAAACCAACTCAAACACCCTCAATCGATTTATGACCTCCCATTGATGTGACAGTTAACCATACACGCTCTATCAACAATCATAAACAGGATTTGTTTCATTATTTCACCTTCATAGTCCCAAATTAGTGTGTTGGTTAACCACACATGCTCCACTAACGACTCATAAGGAAACAATGTGTGTTTTCATGGATTAACATACAATTTCACATTTTTTCAAAAGTAACTAGAATGGAACTTATAAAAGGTTTAGTTACTTTATATTATCATACCTTTAAGAGGTTATGTCCTATCAAATGTGTTCGGCTAACGACCCTCCACCATATAAGGGAGCGGTGGGTGAGAGTGGACACCCATTCAACGGTCATTTTATAGGCTACTTTCTTATACCCCCCCTTAGAGTATGGCTTCGTGAATGCGGTGTACTAGCGATTTCACTGACATATCTTATACACATAATATATTAAGCTTTTAATCATATATATATATATATATATATATATATATATATATATATATATATATATATATATATATATATATATATATATATATATATATCGTACAAGGTGTATTTTGAACTTTTCAAAATACCAGGGTTTAAAATTAATCTTTCGAATTAAACAATTAATAATAATTAATTTTAAACTAAATAATGATTTAATCTTTTATCTTAATTAAATAAATTTAAATCATATTATTTACCAATTAAACAATTAATTAATAATTAAATTTCATGGATTAAATAGTTATTTACCAATTAATAGCAACTAAGTATGAATATTAAGAAAATCCTAGGAGAGAGGCTATGAGATCGAAATTCATACATAAAATTAGGGTAACATAGATTTTGATTATTATTGTAAATAATCAAAGTAGAATCCTTCTTCTAGATCTTCGAAAGCTAGCACCAAAAGATTGGATGCGTTTAATGGCTTTTACCCAAACCTTAGTAGTAAGAAGACTTGAGGAGAGAGGAGGCTTGGGGATAAATTCGAATTTATGAAGCAAGTAAAGGTGGGATGAAATGGTCTCCTATTTATACTTGGTTAAGGAAACTTCCATGGAAACTAAAGAGTCCTTTAATGATTGATTCTAATTAATCCTAGAATTAAATCCAAATTAATTCTAATTAATCAATTTATCATTACTATTTCTAATTAATATATTAATCATATAATATATTAATAAATCATATATTTCATTTTAATTAGTTTATTATTCGTATAGTAAACTAACAAATTATCCTCTATCTCTAACTATCATTCTAATTAGTTAATAGTTTTGAGGGCAACCCAAAAAGGACTTTGCTTCTAATTCAAGAATATATCAATTTAGTTATTGACTTAGACACCTTATTCCAACAAAAAACAACTCTTGTTGGCATTTTAACAACTACCTAGTGTGCGTCTTCATTGCTCATGTTTTAATCGATCATAAAGAGAGTTTTGTTACCTAATCAATGTTCCTACTCCAATGATTTATCATCAGAACTCACAATAAGATTACATAAAAACGAACATATATGAAATCAATGTTCCTATATAGATCATCATAATTGTTGATTAATTAGATTCTCACAATCACTAATTAATGTCTATGCCAATCATCAAATCAATGTTCCTTAATCCATTATCATAGTAAAGTTGGTGTCGAAATTGAATGACATACCTATTTGGATGATTGAACGATTCTGATGGATGTCTATTGATCAAATTTCTTATTTTGTCTCTCTTGATCATGAGGTCGGTCCAGTAAGAGTAGACACTGATCAAGATGATTTATCAAATACTCAACCATATGTCATGAGGTCGACCAATCTATGAAGCCAAACAACATAAAGAGGACTTCGATTATCAAAATCCCGATCATGAATCAAAAAGCTTATTCACTGCAACAACATCATTCTCTAAGTGTGCCAAAGTATCAGTGAGGTCCATGTCACTTTCGCTTGTTCTTCTTCTTCTTCGCCGGAGCACCACTAGACTAGCCTGAGCTTCCTTCACTCCTGCTCATTCAATTAGTCGATCGATATGTCAATTAGGTTGGCTCTTGTTGGGAATCATGTTGGTTTTGTGGAAATTGAAATCGATCGTCAGAATCTTCTAGAATCATAGATTAATAACCAATCTTCAGCAAAAGTGGGAGAATCAAGCTCATGACAGAGTAAGGCGAGGTGATGGTGAACGAGATCATGGAGGAAGGCGGTGGAATCCGGATTGGGTATGTTGCAGGTCGGATCTATAGGACGCTCCTATGTTTTTCTTTTCTGGGTAGATTTCAGAATTAGATGGGTTACCTGGTGGTGTAGTCATGTAGACGCGTAAACCCCATTATGCCCTTGGGGTTTGTGATTCTCCGTTGTGCGAGTGTAACTTTATGGCTGCATCTTGTTAATCTAATTAATCCACACAATGATCCAAAGGTTAAAAATTTGTTATGTGGTTAGACGATATTATTTAGTTATATTTTAAATCTTCTTCTTTCTCTTCCCCCTTTATCTCTCTCTCTCTCTCTCTCTCTATATATATATATATATATATATATATATATATATATATATATATATATATATATATATATATCTTCTATAATAAATGAAAGTTATTTTTGACATTTGTCACACTCTCATTCAATTTGTCAAATGTCATTTTGTGGTTATTTTGAATTAATTGTTTTCCACATGTAACTTTATTAGTTTTTCTATTTCATTAAATTCCACATAATATTTTAATATAATAATTACAATAAATATAGTAATAAATAAATACTAATTCCACTAATAACACTACAAGGAAATCAGCAATTAGCGGCGACAAAAGTCACCGGTAAAGGGTTGAGATGTCGTCGTTAAAGCTAATAGCGGCAACACGTCGCCGGTATAATTAATTCCAAATATTGTTATAATTAATTCTATACCAAAAATTACATAACAACATCAAATTAAATACTAAATACTGTTATAATTAATTTAATACCAAAATAAAACAACCAAAAGTATGACAATTTTAACAAGTAGCAAAGTGTGACAACAAGTATTACATACAAATAAAGCTCATCCCTACATATCATCATCTTTGTTCCCATCATTTCCTCCTTGATTATTCTGTGATTGAAAAAACAAATAAAGCTCCTCCCTACATGTCGGGTCGTTGAGCAATGCACGAAGATTTTCCAACTGCATAATAAATAACAACATATATAAATTATAAGTTTAATTATCAAACATCAACAAAAACTACCAAAGTACCTTACTATTTCTTGCACTTAAATACAAGATATACCAAAAGTACATTGTTATTTATTGCACTTGGGATTAAAACACAATTACCAAATCCACATGCATTTTATGACGCCAAAGTACTTTGCTATTTTTAAACTTAGACAAAAAACCAAAGTACATTGTTATTTCTTGCACATGGGACAAAAACTCAAATACCAAAGCTTTTAGCAAATACTCACCACAAAACCAAAATGACCAAGTCAACATACATTTTATCATGCGAAACTACATTTCTAATTTTAAACTAAGCCAAATAGTCAAAGTACATTGATATTTTCTTGCACTTGGGATAAAAACCCAATTACCAAAGCTTTTAGCAAATAATCACCAAAAAACCAAGATGACCAAATCAACATGCATTTTATCGCTATTTTTAAATAATATTGCTTTACCTGTGATGGTTGTGATGATTGTGGTGGTGGTTGCGACAGCTGTGCAATCGGCGGAGAGTAGAAGGTTTACGGCCAATGCCTCTGATATGGCCGCGTCGCTCTCCTAGTACTTTCTCAAAAGCGGCTCTTTCTTGAGAGGCTGTTAACTCACTTTCACTTTGGGTTTGTTTTAAGAGCTCTTCGACTAACCGATTCTGTAATTCCCAAAAGTGAGTAACAATTAAGTATAAATAAACATTTAATTATATGATAAAATTATAATTAAATAGTTATATATTGTTGTTCTGCCTCAACAATAACAAATACACCATCCTTATCGGTATGAGCTTTGCGAAACGTTTCCACTCTCTTAAGGTTCTGTTTAACTTAAAAAATTAGATTATATTTTAAATAAATAATTACATGTATCGTACGTTACCTTCTTATAGCAAGTACTGCTATATGAGCTCGACCCCCCACGATTCTTTTTTTTTTTTTGCATTTCACGGACTTTTTTGTTCCTGTGTGAAGCAATTATGTGTTCGTCCGTTTGGAAATACTCAACTGCTTTCTTCTAGTTATCAACCTCCATACCCACTGGAGGGTTGGCTAATGCTCTCCGGATATCTTCATACCCTCTGACTAACATAAAATATTCTTTTTGCGTCAGCTTTACGTTCTTGATAACCTTTTAACAAAGCTGCTTGAAAACTCTTTGTCAACATATTAGCTTGTATATCCTAGTACATCTGATACAAATCAAACTTTGTCTACAAAAAAAAAAAAAGAGTTAACCAAGTAAAAACCAATCATAGTTAACCATATAAAATAATTTTAAATAAATAATTACCCTAAGTGTTGTAATACAATGTCCTTTATTGCAGGGGAGACTTTTTTCCAAGTCCATTTATCAAAAGGGACCATCTGCCACATTGTTTTTCCAACTTCTCGTGAATACATGTCTTTTGGCTCTCCTACAGGATCAAATGTTATAACCCTATTATATTCCATACTAATCGGTTTGCCTAGGTTCCGTAAGAGCGCTTTCTCAAGCTTTATATTTTTGGCTTTGCCTCGGACATTCCTACGTGCACATTGCTCAACTAAAAATATAATTAAAAATTATTAAAAACGATATTTAATTTATAATAACTGAATATAAATAGTAATTAAAAATTCATAATAAGACTTACAGTCCTACTCGTGATGACCAGCACCTCTACCACCTAGGTGAGGTGGGTCCTCAGCTCCACCACCCTCCTGTCCATGACCCATAACAACAACCATAGTATACACAAACATAAGCCTAGAAATAGTAACATTGTACTTTCATAGCATCTTACTATTAGACTTACAATTTAAAAAAAAATTATTTGTAACATTGTACTTTTATAGCATCTTACTATTATATATATATATATATATATATATATATATATATATATATATATATATATATATACACATACTAGTTGTGAAACCCGTATATTATACTGGTTGATTAAAACAAAATACCAAGTACGAACGATTAAATAGTAAATTTATTTGAATTTGAAATTTGAAATAAGTGAAAATTATGAGAAAAAACATCAAAAAATAAATAAATTAAAATTATGAGTTTAGTTATCAGACTCGAGTACTAAACTGGTCAATTATAACAAAATGGTAAACACAAAGGTTTAAATTATAGCATCTTACTATATATATATATATATATATATATATATATATATATATATATACTCGTATATTAAACTAGTCATTATGGTAGGTTTAATTTATGGGAATTAAATTAATGATATATTGGAAATGAAAATTAAAATAAATGACAAGTGGAAAATAAATATATCTCAAAATTATGACAAAATGACATGTGACCAAGTGAATGAGAGAATGACATGTGGCAAAATCATTCTCATTTATTAGGGTATATATATATATATATATATATATATATATATATATATATATATATATATAATAGTAAGATGCTATAAAAGTACAATGTTACAAATAAAAGCATTTGCCACTTTATGAGTTTTCTTCGTACAAAAAGCATTTGCCAAAACACAACATTTGTGGATGTTTGAGATAACAAGTTGCTTATTCCAATCAACATATACTTTCACTAGTATAATGTTGCTTTATAATGTAGTAAAATAAATATACAATAATTAACAAGTTGCTTATTTCATTCAACACATACAACAATTAAGGTTAAGTCTTTGTAACACCAAAAATTATTAATGTTCAAAATAAATTGAAGTAAATATAACCTGTGGCCAGAAAAGTCAATCAAAAACTGAAATTGAAATATTTTGCAATTAATCACCAAATACAAATACATTCACATACTAACATAATAACATCCTACTTATACCAAATACACATACTTTCACATATATAGATAATAATATCTTATTTATACAAAATACACAAATTTCACATTCATATACCAAATCTACAACAAACATACATACATTCACATACACATATAATAATATCCAACTTATTCCAAATACACATAATTTCACATATATAGATAATAACATCATACTTCTTGTGACAACCCAAAAGTTTCCATTTAGTAAACCCATCCACAGCAATCGAAGTCAAATCCGTTTTGCTAACTTTCAAACTTTTGGGATAAGTTTGAGCAATTCATGATTTACACTTAAAGAGATATCAGGAGAGAGGATGCATTTGGGTTTTGTGCGACTCTGTTATTCCAAAACTCTATGATATTAGAGTTCATTACGTGAATAAAATATTTTCTGCCAAAAATCCCGGGACTATATATAGGATTCTGAACCAAATTTATTCATTAGTTACATTTCCAACAAGAGAAAAGCTATTTTCTCTCTCACCGATCTTCGGGTTTTCATCCCAAATCGTGAGTATCTCTCTCTAGTTGTATTACATAGCTTACTAAGTGCCTAAAAACATAGAAATCATATCAAAACAACAAGATTTGGGAGTTTACCGCCCAAGAACATCTTGGAGAGTAAACCCCTTTATAAGGCCCAAAGTGTGCCCAATGTCCCTCCAAGCCTTGGCACTAAACCTAGAGACTACCATTACTTGTTTTAGACCCCAAAAACATTAAGAAACAAGGCTAGAAGTGAGTTCACGGACAAGGAAGTTCTTGGGCCATGAACTCCATTTTAGGGTGCCAAAATGCCCTAAATGCCTTCCTTAAGCCAAGATACTATCCTAGTAAATTACCTTGATGTGTTTAGGACTCAAAAAAATCAAAATATCATCACCTGTAGGTGATTACGGCCACAAGCTCAAGCCAAAATGGTCCAAGGGCCGAAAACTCAAGTTAGGGGTGTGTTGATGCCACAAACACTTCCACAGGCATAGACTTGAATTAAGGATGCTTCCTTATGACCTTTAGGACCCTCATAAACATATGTGGCCATGAGTTTATGGTTGTAAACTCATTTGGGCCGTGAACACCCCAAAAGTGCCAAAGGAGGTGGTCTTTCTCATCCTAGGGTAGAGCTAATGTCCCTAAACAACCTCAACGAGATCTCACATCAACACTGATCAACCTGCTCGAAAGAAACTCAATCTACATCTAACCACTCCTCAGAAAGCAGATGCTACCCGGCCTGCAACCCAATGCTGGGTTTCCACTAATAACCCTCATGAATGATAACCAACGGAATTCCCAAAACAATAACCCATAACCAAAACCACAACCCGCAAAAAGGCGAATACCACATCGAAAACCAAACCAAAATAACAGCTCATAAACATTACACCACAAAGATAACAAGACATCAAGAAAGAAACATACCCGCAGTTGCATCCGGCACTGCCCTGACCTCCTCTGCTGCAAGCTGGTAAGCACGACCCTGAGCCCTTAGGGGCTCCGCTCCACCCTGACCTCCACCTGTGATCCTCAAAGTGGCCGGTGCTGGAGCCTGCACCGGTCCTGCAGCAAGTTGTGGACAGTTGAGCCTCAAATGCCCAACCTGATGACAATGATAGCAAATCCTCAAATCCCGAACTGGCGCTGACTGCCAACAACCCCTCGCATAGTGCCCTTCCTTTCCGCACTTGTGGCATGCACCACCGGACCTACAAACCCCGGTGTGACCCCTCCCACACTTCCCACAAGTGTGACTGCTCAGATCCCCCACTCTAACATCAACGGTCTTGGACCGTTTCGGCGCCGGCTGCGACTGCATCGGAGCCTGCCTCAGCTCATGCAACTACAACTCAATATCTAACTCACGCCGCCTAGCGGCCTCCTGCAACTCCAACAATGTCCCGCACCTCTGCGCAGACACAAACTGCCTAATGTCCCTCTTGAGCATGCTCAGATATCGAGACATCTGAGCATGCTCCGAAGCGAACTCTGGGCAAAACATCGCCCTCTCATTGAACATCCTGGTGATCTCAGTCACCGACTCCGAATCCTGCTTCAGCTCAAGGAACTCCTGAGCCAATCTCTCCCTCTCAACCTGCGGAACATAACGAGTGACGAACATCTCTCGGAACTGATCCCATGATACAGCAGCCCTCTACGCATCCGAATATGACCCCGTGGTCAATCTCCACCAATCCTTCGCCCCGAGCCTCAACAGGTTCAGAGCACACCTCACCCTCTGATCAACAGGGCATGAACACGTGAAGAAACACCCCTCCACGTCTGATAACCATCTCATAGCGACGATCGGGTCCTGAACTCCATCGAAAGTGGGAGGCTTCGTATTAGCGAAGTCCCGATACTGAAATCCCCGACTAGATCCACCCCCTGCCGCTGCTACAGCCGCTGTAGCCGCCGCGGCAGCCGTCTCAGTGAGAGCTGCATAGCGCTCATCAAAATACTCAACCATGGCGGTCTTGATCGACCCAAACAACTCTGGCAACTCAGCCCGGAACAACTCAGCAATCTCATCACGCAGGATCTCACGAATCCTTGCATCCAACTCGCTCGTGCTCATCTGAACGATAACCTCGGGCGGCACCGATCCGCCCGGAACTCTCTCTCCAGTTCCCGATCCTGACCCGGATCCACTCTCATCATGCCTCGGAATCTCCATACTGAAAAACACCACACAAAATCTCAGACTCTTCCCACAACCTGGGATCCAACTCTCTCTCAACCCAACCCTAGAGATCATGGTTTCCCTGATACGCGTATGGGTCCTGTGCTTTCAGTAGTACGGGCCCATACTACCTTCCACACCTACCCATATTTGTATGAAGTACTACCACAACGCCCTAGAGAAACATGCATAACAACGCTCAACCCTCACCACTAGAGGAACACTGGAAATATCCCATAAGGAACCCTAGGCTATAGGCATCACAAATCAGGCAACATATCATGAAATCCTGAAGATCCCTAGCCTATCACTAGCATGCTGTTCTATCAAAGCTCAAAACACAATAACATGCATGGTATTTTGGGGTTACTTACTGGCTCCGGCTGATCGTACCTCCGCGTCCTCCCTTACGTATTTTGAAAACCATTTTAGATACTCTTTTGAAAACTCTCCTCGATTTGAGACTGGAGTCACACGAATGTTCCTCCAATTCGCTCAAACCAAGGCTCTGATACCAACTTGTAACGACCGAAAAGTACAACCAATTTTAAATTTTTCAAAAACATCTTGATTCCATTAAATCTCTACAAAAAGGTTTTCAATACAAAACATTTAACGTGTTCCCAGAATCACAATACTACAAAATCACGAGGAGCGGTACGATCACGCCATCGCCTTGCCACAGTCTCCTGAAGAACCTGAAAAACATGAAACCACAACTGTAAGCTCGAAAGCTTAGTGAGATATCCCCAAAATACCAACCACAAATACCAAACACGCATAACATGCCATAACATATCCGATCACAGAACAGCCATGCACTTCGGGTCTACTGTGTGACTGGTCCGCCGCACCGGCCTACAGTCCACCTGGTCCACCCTCCGAGTCTATCCACATACATCGAGTCTGCAGTGTGATTGGTCCGCCCGTTCCCGGGCCTTCAATCCACCTGGTCCACTCTCTGAGTCTACAGTATGACTGGTCCGCCCGCACCGGGCCTTCAGTCTCTCTGGTCCACTCTCCGAGCCTTCGGCACGTCTGGTCCGCCCTTTCGGGGCCTACAGCCTATCCGGGCCGCTCGCTGGGCCTTCGGGACAACCAGTCCGCCCTAGGTATCCTGGCCTACCGCACACAGCAAGACCCGCCTCAACCCAACTCTAGTCCAAACAACCATGTGCACATATACATACAATCATATAGCAATTCACAGTCAACAAGCAGATCAAACAGATCACATAGCATATCATCCCCCTAACCAGGATACCGACCTAACAGGTCACTAGCATAGCATCACCCTATCTCTCAGGATACCGATCTCAAACAGGTCTTTATATACCATCCTAGCTCTCAGGATGCAAACATAACATAGCAACAACATAACAACAACTACCCGGATCTCAATCCGATAAGGGCCGGCCTTGGTGCCTTAGACCCTGTTGATATAGTGAGGATAACTCGCCGAGCCCAAGAACAGACTCGCCGAGTCTAAGGCTATCTTCAACCTACTCGCCGAGTTGTTCATACAACTCGCCGAGTGTCAGGCAATCTTCATCCTACTCGCCGAGTTGTTCATACAACTCGCCGAGTTCCAGGCCATCTTCAAGCAACTCGTCGAGTCCACCCATGTGACTCGCCGAGTACCACCGGTCTGAATCCATACAGAAGCACTCCAGGCCATGCAATTGCTCCAAAACATAGATCTAGCCTCCTACAACTCATCCATCATGTAAAGTGGCAAACTTTACGTGAATCCAAAGAGATCTATGCATTTTACACATTAGGGCTAAGGTTTGGGACAAGATAGCTTCATCCAACACTCAACACAGGGACTTTCATGCATTCTAACTCTTCTCCATCCCAGATCTGAGGTAGCAACCTCAGATCTAGCCTCTAAACTCCAATACATCCAAAGGATATGATCTCAACACCCCCAAAATGAAGAATCTAGACAATAGCAGCTCAAACAATGGAAAGATACCTCAAAAGGAAGCTCTAGAAGAAGATTATCCCGAATCCTTGCAAAGCCCTTTGATCCAAGCCTCTTCTTCTTTGGAATCTCTTCAACAACCACCTCTTCAAGCTCCAAATTGCTCAACAATGGTGCTTCTCCACGATTTTAGGGTTTTTGGAACTTAAGGGGGAACAAAGAGGCTGGGAGGGAATCATAATGATCTTTATATAGGGCTCAACCCCGAGAATTAGGGTTTTCTCCACTCAGCGCCTACTCGCCGAGTCCATCTTACTGACTCGCCGAGTCGGCTACTTAACACGCGACCCAGTCGCGACTCTACTCACCGAGTCCACCCATGGACTCGCCGAGTCACTCTTCCCCAAATTACTCTTTTAGCCCTTCCACTCTACTCTTGATATTTCGGGATGTTACATAAACTATTATAGGTATAGTTTAGGAGAATACTATTCATTACTTCTAGTACAATGAAGCACACAAAGAAACAATACCAGAACAGAAGAAACAGTGAAGAGAATCAAACAACACCAGAACAGAACATAACTAACAAGTTAAATTGCTATAGCATGACAACACGCAGACAGGATCTAATTATACCAATGAATCGCTAACGCATTAGTGATAGTTATATTGGGTATACATGATCATATAACTTTAATGTGAATTACACGGCTTGCATGGATTTGCTAGGGTCGCGTTTGGTTCCGTCAATCTCCATACATGAGAGCGGTTAGTAGGGGTTCTAGCTTTCACATTATGACCGTAATAAAACAAATATGTTTTTAGGTTGATAGTACCTCCGTATGTCATTATAATCGACATCAGGGTACTCATTTCTTCCATTACTTTCATAAAGTGTCGGTAACACTTGAAGGTTAATCTATTCTCTATTCGAGATAGGTTATAAACTATGGAGAATATGCTTTACATTTGACAAAGGAATAGTAGAGTCTTGGTAGAAGACTGCTTTCATAACAGTCGAGTCTTGGTAGAAGGCTACTTTTAAAAGTTAGGACCATGATGCTAACTTTATGATTCCTTAATGTATACACTATAGGATACATATATGCTCAGTAGATTCCGACAGCTAATAGGATGTGTGTTCTTCGCTGTACGTCCTGTTCCCGTTGGATGTGGGTTTACACCGAGGTCACCCAATCTATTATCTACCCGAATCTATATATATTTATGCTTAGTATACATTTAGTCATCATAAGGGTACCAGGTATGGATCAGGTCATAGGACACAGGGTAAATGCACAGTTTTTCTAGTACAAAACTTTCATTTCAAAATCAGTACTTTTGATATACAAAACTAGCGATTTCCCAGTTAAGGGCTTAATCCATTTTATTAAGCCAGTACAGTTTTAAAGACTTTAAGTGAGTTAACTCTATAACACCTTAGTTTATACACCATGTTTATATATAAAACTAATATCCGACAGCTAATAGGATGTGTGCTCTTCGCTGTACGTCCTATTCCCGTTGGATGCGGGCTTACACCGAGGTCGCCCAATCTACTATCTACCCGATATCAAATTCTATATAGCAGTATAAACAAAGCTATTATAAAAGTAATCACCATAGTCAATATTTTACTATAAGAAATATAGGTTTTCTTGAAAAGGAACTCTCCATTAGATATAAAGGAACCATTACAAATAACTCCATGAGTAACAAGCGAATACGCCAAGGTTATATATGACAATGATCTAATAACCAATGGAACATGTGCTATCCGCCTTACTTACTGTACGCTGTCGGGTTGTGGGTTGAGGGCAAATGCGCACAATCGATTGTTTGTTTACTCCAAGTATATATAACTTGTACCCACTTATTACGCATAGAAAGGCTTGTAGTGTCATTTTACTCAACTCCCATTTTAAGTAGGAAATATATGATTTTCTAGAGGAACAGGCAAACTTTACAAAACAACACCTTACAGCCTACAACACTTTACATATACATTTTCAACCACATTTTTACAGCTTACTCACATCACTAAAATCTTATGAACTCACCAGCTTAATTGCTGATCAACTCTTTCAAATAACTTGTATTCTCAGGATACTATTAGACAGGTGCTCGTGCTGGGGCGTCAGAAGATGGAGCATTATAGCTTCAAGTCTTGTTTTGTTATTTGTTTATGACTTCTTTGTTTTGTGAACACATGCATTGTAAACACTTTCTTTCTAAATGAAATGCTTGTTCATTACTTGCTTACCATATACATATCTCGTGATACTTGACATGACGTCCTCCACCCCCGAACGTTTCCGCCGTTCCGGTTTTGGGGTGTGACAGATTGCTATCAACCGATAAAAGATATATCAACCGATAAAAGATATACGTCTATAAATACAATGGGGCTTAAGTGCTCTGGATAATGATGTATTTTAGAGTATAACTTCAAGTTATAAAAATATACCTACTTGCTCAACACGTACATAATAGAACTAGGATCACAAGGAGAACATAACTAAAAGTATTTAAAGGTTGGGCACTATAGTCAACCCGAACAATTATGTAATCATAGCTAGGATCAATATAGCATGATCAACTATATTCATTCGAGATGTGATCAACATGTGTTTGGGAATGATGTGGTGTTGCAACAGGGTTAAAACTTACCAGAACACCAGTCAGGAGAACGCCAGAACAAGTACAATTAGAGTTAGAGTACTATGGGAGTATTCTATGATACGATAGCGCGATAACAAGTCTAGAACATAACAAGTACATTATGTTAGGATACTATAGGAGTATTTTAGTCCAGATACATAACTTATGTGATAACTTAAAAGACCCTTGCGGATAGGTCTATAATCTTACAGGGTATATTCATAAAATTTTATATATAATCAAGACCTTATAAACATAGAATCTGTGACCAACGCTTCGCTATCCATTCCTTTTAAGGAAGTAGTGTTGAGGTGGGATCAATTGTTCGAAGGTCTATTTGATCTTTAATTATATAAAATACAAACTGGTGTACCTTGTACAATTATAGGAGGATTCCGTAAGGATCACCCCATAAAGTTACCTTAAAGCTCATAGGTTCTTTAGTCACTTTCATTCTCGCACGACAAGCCCAGATGAACGTAACCACTTCCTCATTGTAGACAATAGAAGAGTTCAGGAGGAACAAGGACAAACCAATGAGAAGATTTCAAGGAAAGATAAGCCGAAGTAACCAAAAACGTCTTACGCGTCACACTAATAAATATTAACTAGGTTAATTTAGTGAGCGAGTGGAAACACTGCTCACATTACATGTGTTAGAATTATTTTCATACATGCAGCTGGTAACAGTTATTCAGGAAACATATATTCATTTGAGGATAGTTATTTCAAATTCATAGAGTTTATTAGGTATAGACTCATTTATGAATTGTTCCTAGAACCCTGTGGAAGTCAGGACCCGATACATCGAGAACTAGGATAACCTTGTCTTTTCAGCTTTCGGCTTGTGTCCGTTGCTATAGACTTATTCCGTCTCATCTTTGTTTTCTTCTAGCAAAGATGTCTCCTCGCAGATCACCCAGACATGCTACTCCGATAACTCCCATATCTTCTCCACAAATCGATGCAGCAACTCTGAACGCTGCAGTGGCCGCGGCTGTGGCAACAACCATGGCATAATATCACCCCATCAATACAGGTGGAGGCGAAATGCCTACTGATTCTACACAAGGTGAGGTCCCTGTGCGCTAGGGAGAGTTCTCCTATAAGGACTTCACCAGATGCCAACCACTGTCCTTTAAAGGGACTGAAGGAGTCATTGCCCTCCTGCAATGGTTCGAGAAAACAGAGTCGGTTTCGAAATTTGTTTATGCCCAGAAGGAAGCAAAGTGAAGTTTGCTGCCTGCACCTTCGATGGAAAGGCCCTAACATGGTGGAACAGCCATGTTAAGTCACTGACCCTATCAGTGGAAAACTCCATAGGTTGGGAAAACCTAAAGGAGTTAATGCGGGAAGAATATTGCCCGTTAGGCGAGATTCAAAAGCTGGAACAAGAGTTGTGGGATCTCACTATGGTCGGCTCATACATAGTGACCTACACCGACCGGTTCAGCGAACTAGCAGCTCTATTCCCCGAGATGGTTACCTCTGAGAGCAAGAAGATAGAAAGATACATTTTGGGTCTGACTGCTCCGACCCAAGGAAATGTACTGTCTTCTAACCCAGCCACGTTCGATAGTACTAAACGCTTGGTTCAGCGACTCATCGATCATGGAGTCCGCCACAGCGTAAAGGTCCCTATTCTCGAGTCATCAAGGGAAGAGGACTATAATCAGGAGCCAGAGAAAAAGAGAAAGAAGAAGCGGACAACACAAGACATCCCCAAGAGCAACAAGCGAGTACTATGTACACCGCAACGACACCTACTGCTTCAGCATCTGCTAGTCTTTATTCTGGAAACCTTCCAATGTGTGGAAAGTGCAACTTTCACCACACTGGAGTGCGCCGAGAAATGCAGTGTCTAAACTGCCATAGAAAAGGACACACAGTCCGTTACTGCAGGCCACCAGCTCAACCGATCTCCCAAGTCCTCGGAGCTGAAGAAAATCGAGCCTGTTATGGCTGTGGTGAGAATGGACACATTAAGAGGGACTGCCCAATAATCAAGAACTCAGGCGCGGATGGACGTATTCTGATGATCACTGCAGGAGAATCTACCCCGGAGTCGTCGACGAGTAGTGGTACGTTTTCAAAATAGTACTTACTTTTAAAATTTTATTTATATTCATATAAGATTAAAATTAGGGATGGCACTTAAAAGTAACAATAACAACTCACATGATGAAATAGGTCGTAATATTCAAGAGAACTAAAAGATCCCTTAGAGAAGCTATTATGACTCACCATATACGTCAGGGTTGTGTGCAACTGAGATGTCGCAGACTTAGAGTGAGTGACTCCGCTTAGGTCCCCTTTTCCTTAAATTGGTTGAGGATTTGAGGCAGAGATGCTCAGTCGACTGCCTGGCTCATCTTAAGTATTCACAACTTGTATATGACGGGCGGTAGTAGTGGTACCATAGGGGATCATGGCATAAAAGTATCCCTTCAGTAAATAAAGCACTTTTATTTGTATGTATGCGCACATAGCGGTACGATACATAGGAGTGTTAATTTCAAAATAGAAAACAGGAAACTCGAGAACAGTTACAAGGAGTACATTATTTAACATACTAAGAGTACAGTACCAAGCATACCAGGGATACATCGTCGTTCATCAAACGTTTCTTTCATTTGACCAAAACTTTGTTTGGTATAGAGTCCGTTTTTTTTCTTTCCTCATGAGTTGGCGTGGTCCTCACCATACTGAATTCATATGTTTCTATCGCCTCGATCGGAAGGTTCTTGAAACTTTCTTCATTCGTATCGAAGGTCCGACCTAAACCTAAACTTTATCTTTCTCATTCTAAAACCCCGAAGTACTCGTGCGAAGAGCACTTTGTCCTCTGAAGTCTTATCGTCAGACGTCCGCAGACCGGCACGAAATACCACTCGTCCAACAGACCAATGTTCGAGCATAGAGGCTATGGACGAATACAACCCCCTATTATTTTCGAATGTATACGCAAGGGTGGTATATGAGTGTGATTACGCAGACCTAGTATGTGTGTTTCCGCCCTATCTCCTGTTTTCCCCGTGGGTTGTGTACCTGGGGCAGACTCGCACATCTGACAGTCCTACTAATCTTAATCATATACGACTTATATACGCGAGGTAATGATAGATGGACCAAGTATGAATCCTATCAAGAACACCAGGGCAAGTTGCCAGGTCTACGAGTGAGTATTCTACAAATCAGAAGAGCGCAACCCCAGTAGTAACGTTAAGAGAGCTAATTTCAGGAGAAAATTCATTCTAATGGGGGGATGATGTGACAACCCAAGAGTTTCCATTTAGTAAAACCATCCACAGCAATCGAAGTCAAATCCGTTTTGCTAACTTTCAAACTTTTGGGATAAGTTTGAGCAATTCAGGATTTACACTTAAGGAGATATCAGGAGAGAGGATGCACTTGGGTTTTGTGCAACTCTGTTATTCCAAAACTCTATGATATTAGAGTTCATTGCGTGAATAAAATATTTTCTGCCAAAAATCCCAGGACTATATATAGGATTCTGATCCAAATTTATTCATTAGTTACATTTCCAACTAGAGAAAAGCCATTTTCTCTCTCACGGATCTTCGGGTTTTCATCCCAAATCGTGAGTACCTCTCTCTAGTTGTATTACATAGCTTACTAAGTGCCTAAAAACATAGAAATCATATCAAAACAACAAGATTTGGGAGTTTACCGCCCAAGAACATCTTGGAGAGTAAAATCCTTTATACGGGCCGAAGTGTGCCCAATGTCCCTCCAAGCCTTGGGACTAAACCTAGAGACTACCATTACTTGTTTTAGACCCCAAAAACATTAAGAAACAAGGCTAGAAGTGAGTTCACGGCCATGGAAGTTCTTGGGCCGTGAACTCCATTTTAGGGTGCCAAAATGCCCTAAATGCCTTCCTTAAGCCAAGAGACTATCCTAGCACATTACCTTGATGTGTTTAGGACTCAAAACAATCAAAATATCATCACCCATAGGTGATTACGGCCGCAAGCTCAAGCCAAAATGGTCCAAGGGCCGAAAACTCAAGTTAGGGGTGTTTTGATGCCACAAACACTTCCAAAGGCTTAGAATTGAATTAAGGATGTTTCCTTATGACCTTTAGGACCCTCATAAACATATGTGGCCATGAGTTTACGGTTGTAAACTCATTTGGGCCGTGAACACCCCATAAGTGCCAAAGGAGGTGGTCTTTCTCATCCTAGGGAAGAGCTAATGTCCCTAAATTACCCCCTAGCCTTCAAACTTGCACTAACACATGAGTAACCATGAGTTTACGACCGTAAACTCCCTTGGGCCATGAACTCATGGTAGTAAACTCATGTGTGTGACTTATACCTTCCTATGTTGAATCACATGTGATTCCAATACCTAGCCAAGGTGTTTCCTAGTCCCGGAAGGTGTTATCTTTCATATAGTTGTTTATAAACACTATATTCATGTCATTACGTGTCCTTAAATATCATTTAGGACTTATTGTGTCTTGTAACTTCATTCGTGGAGCTTCTCATCCGTACGCGCATACCCGTTTGAATCACCCACATCAGGTGAGTTCATACCTCGTAATGAATCTTTTAAACTATTTTAACTGCTTTAAGGCGGGAGGGGAATACAAGTTGAACACAATGAAAATTATGTAAATGTTGTTATAAACATCTTTCTAAATGTTACTTATGTCATTTATAAGTCGTCTTTACATTTCAAAACTCTTTTAAAGGTTGTGTTACTTTATAGTTGTACAGAACTCCGTTTTTAAAGTATAAGCATAACTTGGTAGAGAAATGAGTCTTTTCATCATCAGTACAGTTAGAACATTAGTAAACTATTTTAGGTATAGTTTAGGAGAATACTATTCATTACTTCTAGTACAATGAAGCACATAAAGAAACAATACCAGAACAGAACAAACAGTGAAGAGAATCAAACAACACCAGAACAGAACATAACTAACAAGTTAATTTGCTATAGCATAACAACACGCATACATGATCTAATTATACCAATGAATCGCTAACGCATTAGTGATAGTTATATTGGGTATACATGATCATATAACTTTAATGTGAATTACACGGCTTGCATGGATTTGCTAGGGTCACATTTGGTTCCCTCAATCTCCATACATGAGAGTGGTTAGTAGGGGTTCCAGCTTTCACATTATGTCCGTAATAAAACAAATATGTTTTTAGGTTGATAGTACCTCCGTATGTCATTATAATCGACATCAGGGTACTCATTTCTCCCATTACTTTCATAAAGTGTCGGTAACACTTGAAGGTTAATTTATTCTCTATTCGAGATAGGTTATAAACTAGGGAGAATATACTTTACATTTGACAAAGGAATAGTAGAGTCTTGGTAGAAGACTGCTTTCATAACAGTAGAGTCTTGGTAGAAGACTGCTTTCATAACAGTCGAGTCTTGGTAGAAGGCTACTTTTAAAAGTTAGGACCATGATGCTAACTTTATGATTCCTTAATGTATACACTATAGGATACATATATGCTAAGTAGATTCCGACAGTTAATAGGATGTGTGTTCTTCGCTGTACGTCGTGTTCCCGTTGGATGTGGGTTTACACCGAGGTCACCCGATCTATTATCTACCCGAATCTATATATATTTATGCTTAGTATACTTTAAGTCATCATAAGGGTACCAGGTATGGATCAGGTCATAGGACACAGGGTAAATGCACAGTTTTTCTAGTACAAAACTTTCATTTCAAAGTCAATACTTTTGATATACAAAACTAACGATTTCCCAGTTAAGGGGTTAATACACCATGTTTATATATAAAACTAATATCCGACAGCTAATAAGATGTATGCTCTTCGCTGTACGTCCTGTTCCCGTTGGATGTGGGCTTACACCGAGGTCGCCCAATCTACTATCTACCCGATATCAAATTATATATAACAGTTTAAACAAAGCTATTATAAAAGTAATCACCATAGTCAATATTTTACTATAAGAAATATAGGTTTTCTTGAAAAGGAACTCTCCATTAGATATAAAGGAACCATTACAAATAACTACATGAGTAACAAGTGAATACACCAATGTTATATATGACAACGATCTAACAACCAATGGAACATGTGCTATCCGCCTTACTTACTGTACGCTGTCGGGTTGTGGGTTGAGGGCAAATGCGCACAATCGATTGTTTGTTTACTCCAAGTATATATAACTTGTACCCACTTATTACGCATAGAAAGGCTTGTAGTGTCATTTTACTCAACTCCCATTTTAAGTAGGAAATATATGATTTTCTAGAGGAACAGGCAAACTTTACAAAACAACACCTTACAGCCTACAACACTTTACATATACATTTTCAACCACATTTTTATAGCTTACTCACATCACTAAAATCTTATGAACTCACCAGCTTAATTGCTGATCAACTCTTTCAAATAACTTGTATTCTCAGGAGACTATTAGACAGGTGCTCGTGTTGGGACGTCAGAAGATGGAGCATTATAGCTTCATGTCTTGTTTTGTTATTTGTTTATGACTTCTATGTTTTGTGAACACATACATTGTAAACACTTTCTTTCTAAATGAAATGGTTGTTCATTACTTGCTTACCATATACATATCTCGTGATACTTGACATGACGTCCTCCACCCCCGAACGTTTCCGCCGTTCCGGTTTTGGGGTGTGACACTTCTACCAAATACTCATATACCACATATACATCAAACACACATATATTGACTTATACACACCAAATTTACATATAATCACATACAAATATCAAATACACATACATATGAAAATTTTCAAATAATTGATACAATTACATATATTTTGCAATTAAACTAATATTTCACAATAGATAGGAGTAATAGAACCTGTGGTGGTGTGTAGTGGTCCAGTAGTGGCGGTAGTGGTGGGTGGTGGTCAAGAACACAATCAAGAAAACTGAAATTGAAATTTTTTTGCAATTAACCACTCCAATAAGCTTAAAATCAATATTACAAAAGAAAAAAGACCGGAAATTGACCTGGAAAAGCTTGGTTTCGCCGGAAGATCCTTGGTCTCGCCGGAAAAACCTTGGTCCTCACCGGAAAATCCTTTCCCACCAATGGTATCTTCACCCAAATTTGATAAATATGACAATATCTCACTCTAATCGGCGAAAGTGACAAACGAAGCGATGCAGACGAGAGAAAGAAATGGGATTTGCAGTGAAACAGAAGAGAAAATGGGAGAAGATCGACGTTTATGGGGTTAAGTGCGTCGACCTTTAGCGGTGGACGCCTTTATCGGCGACTATCAGGAGGAAAATTATTATCGCGTCATTTTTCGATCTTTAGCGGCGACATAAGTCGCTGGTATTTCCTTTATCCCTTCCACGAGCACCATAGCCGTTGGATTATAACCACGATCGGATGGTTCGTATCCATCAGAACGTCAAAGAGCGGATCCGTATCATTTAGCATTTAGCGGCGGCACCAATAGCGGCGACGTTGGTCTTTAGGGACGACTATTTCTTTAGCGGAGACTATTTCATTAGTTGCCGCTAAAGACTCATGTCGCTTCTAAAAACTGAATTTCTTGTAGTAAACTTAATTTTTAATTTCAAATTTTTCAAAATTAAAACTTATGAGTTTCTTTTTTTTATTTAAATTTAAAAGATAAAAAACATTTTCATTATAATAAATCATTATTTTTCTTATTTTTTTATAAATTTAAAATTCTCAAATTTTTTGACTTTTATATTGATTTTTTTTTAAATTAACCTATGTAATACATGGGTCTCACAACTAATATATATATATATATATATATATATATATATATATATATATATATATATATATATATATATATATATATATATATATATATTCTTAAACAAATGCTGATATTATATTGATATTGATATGAATAAAGTGATTGCATTTTTTTTTAACGAGAGGTGATGGTTTTAAGAATATATATATTATTGTATGTGTCTTTTAACGCCACATTTCCCACTATTTGTGTGAGTGCCCTACTCCTCATCTCTATCCTCTCCTTGAAGATCTAATTCATGTTTTTTTCCTACCAAACTCAGATCTCCCTCCGGCCGGTTGATTTCAGACTTTTATCTGTTTTCCGGTATCCGAAATATCTAACGTTTACATATCTGCTTATGCAGTTGATTATATTGTTTTGATGATCTCTTACTTAGGTTTCTGATTTTGGTTTCGATCAAATCTACTCTCTCTTTTCGTATTCGTAGATGTAACCGCCTAAGTCTTCTAGATCATCCGTCTTAATTTCTTTTTCTGAACATCAGATCATCGGTTTGTTAGGTCAGAATCTGAACACATGATCATGTGGATCATGTCCCTGCGTTGCATCGGAAATGAAAAATCCGATCAAAACCGCGCATTAGATTCCGACCAATAACAAAGCGTATGCGAGATCGGAAAAGAAAAATAGGGTTTTGTTCTTTTTATATTTTTATATTTTTTTTGTTTGAAAAGGAGTTGCTATTGGAGTAGATCTTTTGGTTTTATGTGGTACCTCTCCTTAGTGACTTTAGAATTCGACCAATCTTGACGTGCCACATCACATCTTCGCTCGTGGCCTTAATTATTAAGAGTGACCCCATGAAGACCCCCTCCGAAGTTTGATTTTTCAGCCATTTTTTCATCTGAAAGCTCTCTAATGAAAAAAAAGACATACTCTTATTCTTCTTCTTCTTCAAGGGTTACTATCAGCCGCCAAGGGATTTTTCCGATCAAACCCTAAAGTCGTTGTTTTCCGGCGTGGCATCATCAAGATTCACGTACAAAAGCAAAAAGCAAAAGCTTTTTGAGGATGAGAATCTTGATGATGCTGCATCGGCAATAAAATGGCTGTGCTATAGGTAGATGGCGTCAAGAGTTGTACTCTCTGCATTGTAGATGGTATCGGTAGCTGACTTACTCATCAAATGTGTCAGTTTCCAAATCTCCAAAACTGGTTATCAGGTGGGTATTTTGTTCTTGTTTTCTGTGTGTGTTTCTCTTTAATTAGTAAAGATTGTAACTTTCACTGTGCCACAAGATTGGTCTATCCTTTCAGCAATCTTTATACAAAAAAGAGTCCAAAATTTGTAGTTTCGAAACTGCTGATGCATGTCTTTACTTTCTTTGTTGACACACTAGACTGTACTTGAACTATTTTTGCAGATCTATGATTGATTGTTCTTCTTACAGGTAAATTTAGACAACAAAATTAACATCTTATGAATAACACATACCAATAATCAACAAAATGTGGTTTGGGAATTCGAGGCCATGTACTCCTAGCTAGCTATGAAACTATGGTTCTTCATAATACACAACAAAATCGAGTTCATTTGGTAAGTTAATATAATCATCAGGAGTCTCTTTTTTTCAGGGTTCCAATCGATCGATTTGAATTTTTTATGTATCTTGTTGAAACTAGTCATCTAACATTAGGATTAGACAACTTGAGATAACAAAAACTATAATTAGGATTATTTGTTGTCATTTGGCTTTGAGCTATGACTCAATGATCAAATACGGCAACAGATGCAGATTTAGTACATCATATATATATATATATATATATATATATATATATATATATATATATATATATATATATATATATATATATATATATATATATATATATATATATATAAAATCTGCACAACTTGAGAATGCTGGGATTAGTGAACATATATAGATGAGGAAAATTACATTTTATGTGATAAGTAAATTTGATATTAACTTATTCATATTAACTAACTTGCTAATTAAAAGCCCTAGTAATGTATATCTTACCCATAGTACTTTTAGTGAACAAGGGTGTGATAAAAACAATCTCACCTGTTTGATGTGTGGTTACATTGGTCTCCGTACAGAATACATCAAGTGCTAATAGTAATAACTATATATGCTTAAATCATATAAATTAAGTAGGAGTCCTTCATAATAAAGTCAAATTTGTAAAGAAAATGTTATTGATTTGCCATAATTAATTTCTTGTAAAAAAAAAATATTTGTCAAACATGTTTTGATTATCATACTCCTAATCTTTATCATAAACATCATCTATGTCTCCTAGCAGACTTAAAGTCATTGACTTCTCATTTCAGAGAGTCATTCTTTACCGCTAGCCTAAAGTCCTTTGGTCATATCCATTTTCCCCTTGCACACAAATTTATATATATATATATATATATATATATATATATATATATATATATATATATATATATATATATATATATATATATATATTGCCAAAAATTAGCTTTAAGTGTTGTATAATTAAATCTGCTAAGTTGGTTCATTATTTAAAAAACAAGTCATGCGTATATTATTGTTTAAAGCATAAAAATGATAAATATAGTATAATTACTCATGCTAACAAAAAATTCTAAAAGGAAAAAAAAAAAAAAAAAAAAAAAAAAAAAACATATTCATTTATTGATGAAAATTATGCATTCATGTGTATGTACCTAACATACAAGTACTGATGATCATCTTTTTTTTTTTTAGTTCAGTGTTGCATATATGAGAATTGTCTTTCATCTTGGAAGTGTACTACGCATTACAGAAAATAATATTAATTTCCTAAACCTAAATATATATGTAGATTGCTGATCTACGTAAGTGCGATATCTTTCATTTTTTTGTTTCTTGGAAACCTTTTATCCATTGTCCAAACAGGAATCTTGAAACCAACAAATTCCAATCAGAAGAACGTGATACAGATGAATACAGCATCTTAAGTCATCAAAACTCTAGAGACATGACATGAGTGAAAAGACTCGAAGAAAACATATCTTGTTAGATTGATAATTTAGCATGGAAACATTTGCCAGCAAAGGAGTAGCTGTTCGCGACTTTGATCAACATGTCACATTGCTTGCTGCCATTGTTGGAGTTGCTTTTTAACATTTCTGTGTGGGGTGCATGGTCCTATTGAGTGCTTGTAGTACTGCTGACATCACTCTGACTCACACCGGAGAAAACACACAATAATCATGAAATTTATCAGCTCCGCAATAATGCAACCCAAAAGGGTTTCACAGACTTTTCTTTATTTATCTTTTAATCTTGATGTCATTTTGTTGTTCAAATAAGTTTGCTTCATTGATTAGAACTTATTTATATTATGCAATAAAAAAGACGTTTAGCATGTGTATTTAATAGATGTTTTGTCCGAAGATTAATAAATAAATACTAACAAACAAATGATAAAATTTACTTACAAACTTTTTTTTTTTTGAACAACAATATATTAAAAAAGAACTAGCAAACTACCAAGGGGCTAGGCAAACCCGTGGTTATATAGTGGACAAAGTAGACCTGGCAATGGGGCGGGTTTGGAGCGAATCGACCTTGATCCAAACCCTTTTAACAAATTTTAAAATCCGATCCAAACCCGCTCCGTAACCCGCAGAGTTTTGAATAATCAAACCCACACCCTTATCCACCGAATCAGTAGATATCCAAACCCGTCCCGTAACCCGTAGGTTTTTTGAATAATCAAACACATTTTACTTAAATCATAAAATCACATTTATTAAGTAAAACTAAGTGTTGATTTAGAAATCGCATTATGTACTCGAGGACTTTCTATTGGAATTAAAATCATTAATTTAGTTACTTCTGATTGGTTTTTGACCGTCGATTGCATTGATAGGGAATAAGAATTACAAACTTTCTTCCGGTTCATAAATGACCTTATTGATTTATAAATGAAATTAGTGATTACATGATGATATATAAATGAAATGAAATCATGGCTCTTGGGAGAAGACTAGAAGTCTAGAAGTTGAGTCCTCGAGTCCTATGTAAAAACAGTTTAGTTTTTGGCCTTTTCCTTTTAGACTTTTGATTGAAATTTAATGTAAACTTTATGAAATATATAATATAAATGTATAATTCTAAAATTTACATGGGGCGGGTTATAAACGGATCGGATCGGTGATGATCCATACCCGACCCTTTTAATAAAAGGGTTAGCGGGTATGGGTCGTTAACGGGTAAACGGATCAAAAACTATGCTCCAAACCCGTATAATTGTTAAGGGTTTGGATCGGATCAGGGTCAAAACCCGCTCCATTGCCAGGCCTAGGACAAAGCCAAAAAGAGGTGCTTTTAAAACGATTAGCTAACCGACTTAAACAGAGGGAAGCTATAATAAGTAATCTTTACATGATTTTTTGAACTTAAAAATGATGTCATGATACACTATAAGGAATGAGAGCATTAATAGCCACGCATACATTTAATGGTGACAAACAACTTTCGCATTACTTGTTGCCGATAAAATGTGTTTCGCCGCTAATGCTCACACATCTCCGTTGTTATTACGCCTCTCGTCACCGCAATTGTTAGCCGTCGCCACTAAGATGCGTCGTTGCTAATGCTTCGCAGATAATATCCTTTCTTCTTTCCCCGTTCTGTCTTGCGTTCCATTTTCCTTTTCAACTCAAAGTGTTGCGACTGTGATGATCTTTAACCAATTTTGAAGCTTCCAACACACCGACGACCCAAACAACATCACCGACGAGGCAACAACAACGGCACATCGTCGCAAAAGGATTTAGCGGCGACATACCTAGCTTTTATCGGCGACGTCTGTCACCACTAATGCTCGTGTTTCTTGTAGTGATAGTTTCTTAACACCAAAAACTAGTAGAATTACCATAGCAAAGTAAGATATTTTGTACCCTTTGAGCACCGACTAGCATGATATTGAAGATGAAATTGCAAGGGAGGGGGGGGGGGGGGGAGGGGGGGGGGCACTACTAGAAACATGAGTTTTAGAGATGGACGAATCCGTCGCCATTTCGTCGCTAAAGATCATCTACGACGGATAACCACAGACTTACTCCATAGCCAATTAAAGCATGGCTAATGACTTAGCGAAGGATCTAGAAAGAAATCAGTTTTCTCATGCCACATGCCACGAACTTAGTGATAAAATATCCATTGCAAGTTGGCACTTAATACTGTTATTCAAGACATTTGCGACAAAACCTAATAATAATATTCCATCGTTAATACCTTGCAAACCGCTTTATCTGTTTTTTAATTTCGTCGCTAATTCCTCACAAATTTAAGATGTGATTTTTTTTCCTTCCGTCACTAACCCCTTGCAAGTTTAAGATGTGAATTTTTTTCCTTTCTGTAGCTAATCCCTCGCTAATTCATAATATCAAATTTTTGTTTGTTACGAATCTAAAACAAAATAATACCAAAAACATCAAATAATTATATAATCCAAACCAAATATAAACATTTAAATACCAAAAACATCCGATAATTATACAGTCCAAAACCAAACTTTAACATTAAAATACCAAAAAAATTTAACCATCAAAGTTTACCAAAACATCCATAAACATCAAATATCAAAGTTTAACATTGATTGATATTTGATTTCAAAGTATAATGTACCATAATTCTAAATTTCCTCTCATATTTTACATTTTTCCATACGTTTGTGTTGTTTGATTTCTTGCATATAAAAGAAGGATCAGAATGGAATTGGAATCTAATTCACATTCAATCCCATGGAATTAGGAGAACCAATTTGGCCTTAGTTTTTCCTACAATCAAAGGAGACTTGGTTGTTTGACGTCTTCTTGCTTTTTGTTGGATTTAGGGTCTTTTTTAGAAGCAATGTTATTATAGTTGATGAAAACGAGATTAGTGTCTACTCATTTGAAACTAAAAGCAGGACTAGAATGGAATTAAATTCTGATTCTGACCAAAATATAAATGATAATACATATTGGTGAAAGAATATACCAGGTTTGCAGATTGGTCTTCAGAAGTTGTCTTCTCGTAAGGACCATCTACAACACCATAATTAACAACAGATATAGTATTTATTAAAAAGATGTAATATTTTTAATTGGGAAGGAAGTTAAAGTCTAAACTTCATGGTCTCTAGGTCTTTCCATGGGCTGTTCTATGATTGCATTCAATCGCCTTTATAAGCAAAACACAGTTGCAGGGTACCACCCAAGAACTTTGAATTACATCAACCCCTTTTATGATTCCTTCATACCAAAAACTACTTAAGAGGAATGAAATTAAGTAAATCCAAATACAATTTAACTAAATTATGTATCAAAATGGTCGATAAAGAACTCACTTGTCCTAGTTGGTAGTAATCTTCTCCTCAACAACCTGCAACTTTAATTTCTTTATAATTAACATAAGACTTTAACCTAGTTGTTTATTTTGTAACTTATCTTGCTTAAACATGTGTAAATATGCATTATCAACAACTTAATATACATATTACATATCCATAAAACATTATTAATACAATTTTATATTTTTTTAAGATAGCTAAACACATACCTCCTTTTGTTGTTTCTTTTCATTCATCAAATGAACTTTTTCTTCCTTAGTAAGTCCTCTCTTTACTGTTAGTACACCAGTCTTCCTTTTCTTACTTGCATTATTACCCTTTGTTTTACCTTTTAGAGTACTGTTTTTTACTTGTTGAATTCTCAATATCATCTTCTTCTATATAATTAAATAGTGACCTGACTACCACTTCAAATAATTAATAAATTATAAACCTTATAGACTAGAAAAATAATGTTTATAAATACATAAAAAGAGAACATGATAATAAATTTCAAGAAGAAAATAGCAGAGGTGGCTCATCTTCTAACATATATGGGAAACAAGAGCTATAAATATATATATATATATATATATATATATATATATATATATATATATATATATATATATATATATATATATATAGCTCTTGTTTCCCATATATGTTAGAAGATGAGCCACCTCTGCTATTTTCTTCTTTAAATTTATTATCATGTTCTCTTTTTATGTATTTATAAACATTATTTTTGTAATCTATAAGGTTTATAATTTATTAATTATTTGAAGTGGTAGTCAGGTCATTATTTAATTATATAGAAGAAGATGATATTGAGAATTCAACAAGTAAAAACAGTACTCTAAAAGGTAAAACAAAGGGTAATAATGCAAGTAAGAAAAGGAAGACTGGTGTACTAACAATAAAGAGAGGACTTATTAAGGAAGAAAAAGTTCATTTGATGAATGAAAAGAAACAACGAAAGGAGGTATGTGTTTAGTTATCTTAAAAAAATATAAAATTGTATTAATAATGTTTTATGGATATGTAATATGTATATTAAGTTGTTGATAATGCATATTTACACATGTTTAAGCAAGATAAGTTACAAAATAAACAACTACGTTAAAGACTTATGTTAATTATAAAGAAATTAAAGTTGCAGGTTGTTGAGGAGAAGACTACTACCAACTAGGACAAGTGAGTTCTTTATCGACCATTTTGATACATAATTTAGTTAAATTGTATTTGGATTTACTTAATTTCTTTCCTCTTAAGTAGTTTTTGGTATGAAGGAATCATAAAAGGGGTTGATGTAATTCAAAGTTCTTGGGTGGTACCCTGCAACTGTGTTTTGCTTATAAAGGCGATTGAATGCAATCATAGAACGGCCCATGGAAAGACCTAGAGACCATGAAGTTTAGACTTTAACTTCCTTCCCAATTAAAAATATTACATCTTTTTAATAAATACTATATCTGTTGTTAATTATGGTGTTGTAGATGGTCCTTACGAGAAGACAACTTCTGAAGACCAATCTGCAAACCTGGTATATTCTTTCACCAATATGTATTATCATTTATATTTTGGTCAGAATCAGAATTTAATTCCATTCTAGTCCTGCTTTTAGTTTCAAATGAGTAGACACTAATCTCGTTTTCATCAACTATAATAACATTGCTTCCAAAAAAGACCCTAAATCCAACAAAAAGCAAAAAGACGTCAAACAACCAAGTCTCCTTTGATTGTAGGAAAAACTAAGGCCAAATTGGTTCTCCTAATTCCATGGGATTGAATGTGAATTAGATTCCAATTCCATTCTGATCCTTCTTTTATATGCAAGAAATCAAACAACACAAATGTATGGAAAAATGCAAAATATGAGAGGAAATTTAGAATTATGGTACATTATACTTTGAAATCAAATATCAATCAATGTTAAACTTTGATATTTGATGTTTATGGATGTTTTGGTAAACTTTGATGGTTAAATTTTTTTGGTATTTTAATGTTAAAGTTTGGTTTTGGACTGTATAATTATCGGATGTTTTTGGTATTTAAATGTTTATATTTGGTTTGGATTATATAATTATTTGATGTTTTTGGTATTATTTTGTTTTAGATTTGTAACAAACAAAAATTTGATATTATGAATTAGCGAGGGATTAGCTACAGAAAGGAAAAAAATTCACATCTTAAACTTGCAAGGGGTTAGTGACGGAAGGAAAAAAAAAACCACATCTTAAATTTGTGAGGAATTAGCGATGAAATTAAAAAACAGATAAAGCGGTTTGCAAGGTATTAACGATGGAATATTATTATCAGGTTTTGTCGCAAATGTCTTGAATAACAGTATTAAGTGAGCGAGTCCTGAAACAAAATACAAACTCATATATAAAAACCTAGATACGAATTCATTCTCAAAGAATGTTATTGCTGACATTAATGACAGATTTAATTAGTTTTCATAAAAAAAGAATTATAATTATGGATATCATTTAATATACATAAAATTATGGAAATCATTTAATATTTATATTTATTTAATTAAATAATTTTTTAATTTACTAAACTCCTATTGGTGTATTCTAGCACACAATAAATGTAAGAAACAAAATAATCTAGCCCTATATATATATATATATATATATATATATATATATATATATATATATATGTATATATATATATATATATATATATATATATATATATATATATATATATATATATATATATATATGTTAGAGGTGAGATCCTAAATCCTCTAAGGATCCCGGATCTCAAAGAGCACTTATGATCCTAAGCCATTTCAGGATCCTAATGATTTTTATTATCATTATTTACAAACACCTATAGTAGTTATAATCTCATTTCGTATTGACGTGTGTGCACGATTAGTATTTGAAAGACTTATTTTCAACAGAGAATCATCTCAACTAAGCTTAAGACCCGGAATACCAAGTCATACAACGTTCCTATGCTATTCTCAGACGATCCCGGTAATATCAGACTTTTTTTTTACTTAGTTTAGACTATAAATAACACTTGTATTACACACACTAGACACATAATGAGCTCGTATACGATATTTGTACTGGTATTTACCCATTCATCTCTATAATTAACATTTTACATCAATAAAATCATCAAGGCAAGTAATCATTATCACCTCCCAAGGTTTTGTGCTGGAAATCCTAGCTAGGATCAAGAGCTTTCCTTATAAACCATTGTGTCACCTTGTCTACCATTTCATACTTGTTTTACCTCGAACATCACAACCTCTCATACAATTTGGTTGATTATTGATTGTTCATTTTTTGACCAAAACAATTTGATGCCCACTGTAAGGCCATGGTGTTTGTAACCTTTGGGAAATCATGTCTACTTAACCAACCTTATCCTCATCCTCCATTCCTACTAATCCAACCAAAAACCTAACACCTCCTCTGAGCAGACCCGTAATCAAAGGAAAGCACCCAACACTTCTAAGAGAAACACCTCTTCGGTCGCCAGCCAAGGAAGTTTAGGATCCGGAGGACTCCAGGATCCTCCTACTATGGCCTCCAATACTGAGCTCCTCGCCATGATGAGGAAAATGACACAATAGATCTCATAATAATAAGAGGAAAACACGACTCTACTTAAGGAAGTGGAGAGGATTAAAGTCGAGATCCAAAGATCCTAGGAGACAACATCCACAATCATGCAACCGAAGATCCTGAACTTTGATATCGTAGGATCCTCAAGGAACCAACATGGGAATACGATTCCTGCAACTGCCGCATCACCCTGGGGGACAACTCCAAATAATCGAACATCTATGATCCATGATCTTGATAAATTGAATTCTCGATACTAGTAACTTCATAAATAGCAATACTTTTAATACTAACTCTATGAACCTTGATGTAGGAATGAGTCCAATTATGGCCAAGGAACTTCATCAATTAATGAAAATGATCTCAAGTGTGCCCGAGGTAGTTCAACCTATACCAGACGCATCTCCCACAAGCCACAGGATCTCGAGATTTTCTCATCCAATAGCTAACACCGAAGTTCCAAAGTGCTTCCAAACTCCCAACATAAAGCGTTATGATGGGACTACAGATCATTCCCATCCCGACACACTTGAAGGAAGCTTGCTATGCAAGGGATTTGGTTCAACCCTAACAAGATCAGCTCTCAAATGGCTGTTAAATATCCCTCCTTATTCTATTGCATCATTTGCACATTTAGTTAACATCTTTTATAATAAATTTTCTTGTCGCAAAACATTCGAGAAGATCACTAGTGATCTCTATCGGGTGGTTCAGGATCCTAAAGAACAACTTATAGACTTTGTTTACAAGTTTGGTAGGGAAGCTCTGAGTATCCCCAACATTGACATGGCAACTGCAGTTGAATCCTTTAAAATGGTCTTAAAGAAGGAATCTCTTTTATAAGAAGACCTCGTAATGACTCCATGCAAAAGGATGGACGAAGTTAGGAGCAGAGTACTAAGATTCATAAGGTTCGAAGGAGACAAGGATATCTAAAAGAGGAGAAACCGACCAAGCTCATATAAGATTCCCAACAAGAAGGCCGACTCTTCGGCTCAAAGAGCATACTAATCAAAGCCCTATTCCAAACCTGATCATCACAGTGTTAATGCCTTTGAAGATGAAGGAGAGGAACAAGAGCTTCCTAAGATCACAAACTATTGTTTTTATATGAATGTTTCAAGTTTGATATATGCTATGCAGGATCATGGAGATAATGCAAGATGGCCGAAGAGGGGAGACAAATCCACCAGCTGGAAGGAAAAGTCTAAGTGGTGTGCATATCACGAAGACTTCGGTCATATAACAGAAGATTGCATAGCTAAGGAAGGAAATCAATTACCTCCTGACCAAAGGACACCTCAAAGAGATCCTTGGAAGAAAGAAAGAAAAATCCAAGGAGAATAGTCAAGATGGTCACAAGATCCCAGAAAAACTAGGATCCCCTCCTGCAGACATCAAGATAATCAACGTCATCTCATGAGGTTCTAACATTTGTGGTACCTCTTATTCTCAAACTAAAAGGCACGCCAAGGTGTTGAAAGCAGAAAAGGAAGAAAGACCACGAAAGAATACCTCAATCACAAACGAGAAGGAGATCACCTTTGTGGTACCTCAATCCCCACCATGATGGACTGGTAATCACACTCTACATCGCCAACCACTTTGTCAGAAGGATTCTTGTTGATGGAGGATCCTCAGTCAACATCGTACTCTTGGATGCATTGAAAAGGATAAACATCCCAGAGTCTAAAATAATAAAAGATACTCGATCCTCATAGGATTCAATGGCAAGATGAAACATACGGTCGGAGATATAAAGCTACCTATATATATAGAGGGGATAATGTAACATCCCAAAAATCGAGACCAAAAATTTTTGTTTTAATTATATTGCTTATAAAATTTGTTTGAGGAACACATTACTGATATCACATTAATTCATAAACCATAGCTCCATGTCTCAAAAACCATATTATCAAATAGTAATAATGTTAGAGTACAATCCCAGAAATCTCAAATGCGGAATCATGTGTGTGCGAAGCGCTGCTACCCTGCCGGCTCCTTCCCCTTAGAAGAAGAGGTACCTGAAATCAAAACTGAAAACTGTGAGCACAAAGCTTAGTGAGTTTCCCCATCATACCACATACCATACAATCGTACATAATGCTGGGAAATTATGGGGTGCCCGACCTACCCTTGTCACGCCATTCTCGGGTGCTGAACTACACATGTCAAGCCATTCTGGAGTGCTGACCTACCCATGTCAGGTCGTTCTGGGGTGCCTGTACACCCTCTGGTCTATCTCAACCGGTCACGGGGACTATTTCACCCCTACCACTATCACATAATAACATACCATAATCATGCTGCCAGACATATTTGGGGTGTCCGACCTACCCTTCCGTCCTAACGACCGAATCAGGGGACTATTCCCCTCCTACTACCACTATCGCATATAACATAACATACTGGAACATAGAATACATCAGGTAGTAGCAAACCTAGACAATTATCACAAATAAAATCATCTAAAAATATTCCCTACTGGTGGGTCGGCATTGTGTCCGTAAACCCACATCTACTGGAAGGTAACTCACCTTAATGTCGTGTAGTGTCTTCACTGTCCTTAGTATGGAAATAACCTCTTCTTGACTCCTCAGTCCCTACATAATATCCTTTCTACATTACCATTTCATACTCATAACCCCTAAAAGGGTCAACTCAAGTCCAAGTCAAAGTCAAGGTCTAAACCATGGTCAAGGTCAACTTTGGTCAAAGGCAACATTTGGTTGACTAGACTCGCTAAGTTGGTCCACCAACTCGTCGAGTCCCCTTGTCCACAAAATGCTACAATCCCATCCCTACTCGTCGAGCCTAGCAAGAGCTCGACGAGTTCTCCTTCAATAAAACATTGGGACCTTCTTCAACTGACTCGTTGAGTTTATCCTTGAACTCGTTGAGTTCATCTTCATCTGTATGAAGGTGTTTATTCTATGACTCGTCGAGTTCTCCTTGAAATCTTTGAGTCCATCTTCATATGGTTGGGACATTGCCTTGAACTCGCCGAGTTCTTCCTTGAACTCGTCGAGTCCTTCGATCTTCAAGTCCATAACAGACCCCAACAGGCTGAGTTTTCCTTCCACTCAACCAAAGACCATTTCCAGAAGACGTTTGGGGGAAACTGCTACCCGACTCGCCGAGTCACCTAAGCGAGTCACTAAGTTTCTCTTTGTCCAAAACTATACAGTCGATTTTAATCGGCCTTAATGCATCCAAACCATAGTTATGACCTCCTAGGGTCCATATTATACGTAAAGTTCCAGACTTGACGTCAATGCATGAGGTATTTGGCCCAAATGGCTCTAGAATGAAGTCTACAAGATGCATGTGGTGCTTATGGCAATAAAGTTGGCACCTTTTTTCCATAAGAACCTCCAATTGTTCCAGATCTGAAGCTATACGCTCAATAAACCACAAAATTCGGAGTATGGCACCTCCAAGGCTTAGAAAAGGTAGAAATGAACCCTAACTTGAGATCTAAGAGATAGATGGTAAAGTTTTCAACTTTATACCTCAAGTGAGCTGGGAATGGGGCACAACCTCTAGATCTACTAGCTTCCACTCGAACGTCCAAGCTCTTTCTTCCTTCTCAAGCATCACGATCACCACAAACACACAAAAATGTCTCAAGAGCACTCAAATAGGGTTAGGGTTTCAATCTAGGGTTTCTCTGAGTTAGGAGGGAAAATGGAGGCTGGGTTGAGGCAAGATAAGTTGTTTATATAGGGTGCAAACCCTAAATATTAGGGTTTCATCCAGACAGCCCTACTCGTCGAGTCGGTCTCCCAACTCGTCGAGTAGGTCACCAAACCATCCCGACAAAATCGAGTCTACTCGACGAGTTAGGCCTCCAACTCGCCGAGTCCCAGAGCAAAACATAAAATTACTTGAATTGAAATACGTACCAGGAACTGGGTGTTAAAGATAAACTCAACGCAAAACTTTTGCGTAACTGAAACATTATCCTCTTATAATGTTATACTAGGTAGACCATGGATTCACGAGATGAAGGTGGTTCCATCAACATACCAGCAATGTGTGAAGATGCCCATTCCATAGGGAATAGTGAAGATCATAGGAGATCAACAAGAATCAAAAGAATGCTACAATGCCTCGATGAAGTCTATGACAAAATCACAGCAAGCATAGCAATTAAGGCAAGGAGCACGAGACGCACTGGAAACAAGACAACAAAACATAAAGGAAGTGCCCCTGAACATTGAGGATCCTAAAGCCAAAGTCCTCATAGGATCATCGATACCCAAACAAATTGAACAAGAATTGTTGAGCTTCCTCATAACTAGAAGCAAGGCTTTTGCATGGAAACATGAAGACATGGTAGGTATAGATAAAAGCATTATAACTCACAAACTTAACATTGATACTTCTTTTAGCCCAATACACCAAAAGAGAAGGAAGTTCGCAACTGAAAGAAATCAAATTATCCATGAGGAAGTGGAGAAACTCCTCAAAACAGGGATGATCAAGGAAGTGAAATTCCAAAGGTGGCTAGCCAACATGGTCGTAGTACAAAAAAAGAACGGAAAATGGCGAATGTGTGTAGATTACACAGATCTTAACAAGGCTTGTCCTATGGATCCTTTCCCTCTACCACATATTGACTCCATGATAGAGGCTACAGCTGGAAACGAGTTGTTAAGATATATGGATGCTTCATCAGGATTCCAGCAAATCTAGATGGAACCATCCGACTAAGAAGTTACGACATTCATAACTACAACATGTATATATTGTTATACTGCAATGTCATTAGGTCTTAAATATGCAGGTGCAACGTACCAAAGGTCACTCAACCGAATGTTTAAGGAGAAACCGGGGGACACCATGGAAGTCTATATCGACGACATGGTGGTCAAGTCTATGATAGTCGAAGATCATCTCAGGGATCTTAAAGAAGCCTTCGACATATTGGACGAATACAACATGAAGTTGAATCCATCCAAGTGTCATTTCAGAATGAGATTAGGAAATTCCCTCGGATATATGGTAACCAAAAGAGGGATAGAAGCAAGTCCGGAGTAGATGAAAGCAATAATCAAACTAAAATCTCCATCTTCGACAAAGTACATTCGAAGGCTGACTGGAAGAATAGCAGCCCTCAATAGATTCATCTCAAGATCCTCAGAAAGATGCAAATGTTTCTACAATATCTTGAAAAAGAATAAAATATTCGAATGGATCCAGGAGAACGAAGAAGACTTCCATGAACTTAAAAGATATTTAAGTTCAACACCACTATTGGTGAAACCTCTAGATGGGGAGCCACTCCTCCTTTACCTTTTAGTATCCTCAAATTTGGTGAGTGCTGTCCTAGCCAAGGATCTCAATGCAGACCAAAATCCCGTCTACTATGTAAGTAAAATTCTCCTAGATCCTGAGACCATGTATTCCCATCTCGAAAAGTTAATACTTTCATTGGTATTTCCCTCCACTAAATTAAGACACTATATTGAAACACATACCATACATGTAAAGACTAACTATCCCATTAAGAATGTGATGAGAATACTAGAAATGTCAGGAAGAATGGAAAGGTGGTGTGTGAAGCTCAGCACATTCAACATAAAGTATAAGCCAATATCCGTTATAAAATCTCAAGCATTAGCAGACTTTGTGGTTGCCTTCGGTGATCATCTACAAACTAAAGTAGAAGTCGAAGATAAGAAGCTCTTAGAAGAAGAAACCATGGGAAAATGGACACAATTCATGGATGGAGCATGAAACCAAAGAGGAACTAGAATAGGTATCATACTAAAGTCGCCACAGAGGGACATCGTACACCAGGTAATAAGCTGTGAATTCAATGAATCCAATAATGAGGCGGAATACGAAGCACTTATCATGGGATTGCTATTAGCTAAGGATCTCCAAATCAAGGATCTTTAGGTATTCGTGGATTCGTTATTATTGACTAATCACTTTAATGGATCCTGTGCAGTAAAAGGCGAAAGATTAGCACTATATCTTGAGATCCTAAAAAACCTAGCCTTCGAATTTGAAAATTTTAGGCTAGATCATGTTCCCAGAGAATAAAACACTGAAGCAGACACATTGGATAACCCACCAGAAATGAGGATCCCTATAACCCACATACTAACTCCAAAAATAGAAGATCCCTCCGAGAAACCAAATAACCTTGACCGAACAATGAATATAGCAGCTATCGGAGATCCTGACCCACATATCCCTCCACAAAGGGATCATGACGATCAAGATCCTCAAAGAAATCCAGAATCATGGATCCAACCTATTATAAAATAGATCCAGAATGGTACGAACCCCAAAGAGGAAAAAAGAAACAAAGCATTCAGAAAAAGGGTCTTAAGGTTTCTAATAATCCAAGGTAAATTATATAAAAAATCCATGGCAGGTCCATACCATAGATTCTTAGAAGATCATGAAGCTGCAGAAGTTCTAAAGGATATACATGAATGAGACTACAAAAATCACACTGGGGTGGATCCTTATGCTCAAAAGTGTTGATAACAGGATACTACTGGCCAACCATGAAGAAAGATTCCTTCTTACCTGATAAAAAATGTGATGCTTGTCAAAGACAGAGCAAGATCCTACATCAACCAACAGAACCTCTACATCCCATCATCTCCCCTTGACCATTCATAAAGTCGGGGATGGATATAGTGGGAAAATTATCGGTAGCTCCTGGAGGAAAAGTGGTCATGCTAGTGATGACCGACAACTTCTTGAAGTGGATAGAAGTTGAAGTTTTTGTTCTGGTAAGAGACAAAGAGGTAGTCTCATATATTAAACGCAATATCTTGATCGGGTTTAGAATCCTTGCTGAAATCATATGCGAAAACGTATCCCAGTTCATAAAAAAGGACAAGAGAATTTTGCACGAGTTGGGGAATCAAAATGATAATGTCCACTCCTGTTCACCCTCAACTCAATAGTCAAGCATAATCTATCAACACAATCATAGTCAATAACTCGAAGAAAAGGTTAGATGAAAAGAAAGAAAAATGGTCAGAAGAACTTCCTTTCGTCCTATGGGCATATAAGACCACTTCCAAAGTAGCCACATGCCAAGCTCTATATCCCTTGGTGTTCGGAGTAGAAGAAATGATCCCTACTAAAGCAGTGATACCGACAACAAGATACCTACTTCAAAGTCAAGAAAACAACGACAAGATCCTGGCCCAGGATCTTGATACTATCGATGAACTCAGGGATCTTGCCAATATTTGCATTGCTGCTCATCAATAGAGAATCACCAAGGCATACAAAAAGAATATAAAATTCATAAGATTCCAGATAGGAGACTTGGTATTAAGGAAAACATTCCAAGACACCAAGGATCCTAGTGCAAGTAAATTGGCACCTAAGTGGGAAGCACCATATCTCATAGATGCTGAAGCAAGAAAGAGGGCATATTGATTAGCTACTCTCGATGGGAGTATCTTCCCAAGATCCTTGAGTGCTATATATCTTAAATCATATCATATGTAAGTAAGATCAGTCATCTTCAACAAACTCAATGTGCATGTAATCTATACCTTAACTATTATTATTATTTACTCTTCTTGAATGCATTACTAACTTAAGCATCATAGGGGCTTTAGCTAGAATAACTCCCACCCCTAGCTAATGTTTGTTGTGCACATGATCTCAAGGATCCAGACATACAAGGATCTTGACATTTGAGGATCCTAGCACTTAAGAGTCCTATAGCTACAACGTTCTATGATTCTTAAATATTGCAATACACAAGTATCCTAGTAAGTAAGAATAGAGACTTATAATCTCTCCTACGAATAAGGGTACTTAATCCCCTCTAAGGTTTAAAGATGTATTTACCTCTTTCATACAAGTTAAAGTTTCTACGCGTCACTTGGACATACATTATCTAACTATGGGATGTGAATAAGGGGATCATTTCACACTGTAGTAACTTGGAAACCCTCTTATTTTTGAACATAAGTTAAGAACCTAAAGTTAAAATCTAAGGTTTATAACATTGACATGTTATCTCAAGTTGGTGTCTTCTCCAGATGATTCCTAAGGTTTATAACATTGACATGTTATCTCAAGTTGGGATCTTCCCATGAAATACCTAACCTTTATAATATTTTCATGTTATCACGCAATTGCGATTCTCCCCAGTAATTTAACAAGGCATATAACACCAAAATGTTAACTTAAATTGGGATCATCCCCAGATAGTGTGCAAGGCATACAAAATTATCATTGTTCTCAGGTACTTTCCGAGTCAGGATAATTTCTAACTAAAAATCCTTTCCAAAAATCACCAAGCTACGGCTAATCGAGGATCCTTACTGATGAACCTCTAAAGTTTGGATCCCCTCATCAGAAGTTATCAAAGACACCACGAAAATAAAGAACTTATCCTAAGTTTTTTCTAAGTTGGGATCAATACCCATTGAATTCTAAAGCTGAAGTTTGAGAATCCTTTCTAAGGAAAACAACAAGGAAGAGACATGAAGCATAAGAAAAAACTTAAAGGGGAACAACCAGGTTCTATCTATCCTTTTTTTTAACTTTTGAGAAATCTTTAAATTTTTGTAAATAAAGTTTGAGGATCCCAAACTCTTCAAGATCCTAATCAAATAATATTTCCTTGTTATCGGATTTCTAAGTTTTAAATTGATACTTTCTGAAAAAAAAAATTAATTTAAGAATTACTTGATAAATCTAATCTTTCATAATTATCAGATTCCAAGTGATTTCCTAAGATTATTTGTAGGAACTCAACTTTTAAGGATCCTAATTATTTGAAGATCCTAATACTACATGTCCCTCAAACAAGTCAACAGCGCATATAGAAATATAAAGAGACCATAGATTAAAAGGGTTGTCCACCAAACCCACAAAAAAGAGAGTAAAATATTGTCTTACATGCCCAAATTTATTAAAATTGTTTTTAAACTAAATCAATCTTAAACTGCAGATTGATCACCATCACCTGGTGCCAGTTGCGTGTTATCCTTCTCTCCTCCCTTCTTCGGCTACGGAACAGGATCTTGACTGGCTTTCACAGGCTTTCCAGTTAACTTGGTCAGGGCCTCGCGCCACCCAGCCACGTTCCAGGATCCTGTGTTCCACAGATCCCCCGAAAGCTTTATCTTCGCATCCCAAACAGCCATCGCGACACTAGCCTTCACCTCAGTTGTGACCTCATCCATCTCAGCCTCATGTTCCTCTTCTCTCTCAGCTGTTTCTTTGTATAACTTCTCCACCCTTTCCAAGAGCTCCTTGTTGATCTCCTCTTGCTCTTTCAAAACGTGCTCGGTTTGAGCAAGCTTGACTTTGAGATCCTTAGTAGAACGGGAGACGTGGTCAGCAACCTGAGGAAAATGATGATAAGTGAAAAGTTAAAAGTAAAATCAAATAGGGAAAAGCGCTTACAGATTGAGAGAAAGAGATAAACCTCCTTAATGCCTCATATGTTCCAAGATTCTCAAGATCCCAGGCGTCAGAGGGTTTCCTCTTGCAAGATGCAGGGGGTTTCACAACAAGATCAAATTGAGTCCTCTTAGGAGGGAGAAGGGGAAGGATCTTTTCCTTTTTCACAACAAGTAGGACACTATTCATATCATCCTTAAGATCATCCAAAGCAAACTGAGCACTGGAGCGAGTAGCTTAATTAGATCCTACAAATTATGAAGGGTCCTTATAAGTTCAATATTATAAAACAAATAGATAAACTAGAAAGGGTCCTTACCCGTGGCCATTGAAGCTGTAGTAGATGAACCTTCTTGGAGGATAGGGCACTCGAACTTGAACGATTGAACATCCATAGGTAAAACAAGGAAACTCGAGACCTTATCCTCAGTATCTTCAGCAATGGAAAAAGCTTCTCTAAACTTTAAACCTGCATTGGAACAAATAAAGTAAGAAAAGTAAATCCACGGATGCTCAAAATCATCAAATAGATCCTACCCTTTCTAACCTAAGCTTTGGGAAAAAGATCTCCTCCAACGATTGAATCACGCCTCATGAAGAAGTAATTTTCATTGTAGGATCTATCATTGTGTTTTAATTTCAAGATAAGAGGAGACTGATTGGAAAGAAACGAGAATTTCCAAAGGTATAAAGTTCATAAACAAAAGCCAACTCAGGAAAACCTATCTCTTGATTATGGGTATGATTCACTTAATCAATCAAAGATAATATCCTCCAGACAATGGGCATAACTTGAATGTATGAGAGTTGAGTGCCTTGAAAAAACTTAGAAACAATGCCCGAGAAAGGATATTTCAAACCCAAAGAAAAGGGATACTCAGGGAAACATACCCAAGAAGACGAAACAAAATCAGGCTGAATGGAAACTTCAAAGGATCTAAAAACTACTTTAGAAGGAAAAGCTCCTCCAATTCTGAGGAACTGTATGTCTTCATCGGCAAAGGAATAGACCTCATCATAGGTTAGGATCCCTTGATCGACGAAGTCATTCTCATTAGGAGTAGTAATATTGGCATGAGAACGAGTCGCCTTCTTACCCATGATTGGAAAAGAAAAACTAAAAGAAGAGGGGAAAAAGAAATTACCTTTGGAGATGACCGGAAAAGATTGGAAGAAATTTTAGGGAAGGTAAAGAAAATCAGTTAATTACCCCTATTAAACCTAGTGATAGAAGAAAGAGGATATGATTTGACTGCGTGATGATTACTATTGATCGGCTAAATCCTTTCCAATTAGGGTTTGAAATTCAAATCTCTTAACTTATTTATTTATTTTTTAAATTATCCCTTTAATTATTGGATAAACTAACGTTAATATTCCGCGGGAATATTTTTGGGGGCAATTGTTAAGGCTCCCGACTATTATTATTATTATCATTATTTACTAATACATATACTAGTTATAATCTCATTTCTTATTGAAACATGTATAGAATTAGTCCATGAAAGACTTATTCTCAACATAGAATCATCTTAACTAAGCTTAAGCCGAATACCAAGTTGAACAACATTTCTATGCTGATCTCAGAGGATCCCGAGAATATCAGACTTCTTGTTGCTTAGTTTATAGTAGAAATAACAGTTGTATTACACAAACTAGACACACAATTAGCTCATCTATGATACTTATATTGGCATTTACACATTCATCTATGTAATTAACATTTTACATCAATAAAATCATCAAGGAAAGTGATCATTATCACCTCCCAAGGTTTTGTGTCAGAGATCCTAGCAAGGATCAAGGGATTTCCTTGTATACAATTGTGTAAACTTGTCTACCATTTCATACATGTTTTACCTCGAACATCACGGCCTCCCATATAATTTGGTTGATTATTGATTATTCATTTTTTGACCAAACAATATATATATATATATATATATATATATATATATATATATATATATATATATATATATATATATATATATATATATATATAAGCATACTTAGAGCTACCACGACGCGATAGAGCTTTCCTGCGACGTGAAATGAAAGTACATTGCTATATGGTTAATTATGGAGATAAGACCGTGGTGTAGATGGGATCAGGCCACTGCATGTATTCAAGTTTAAGTTAGTTAACTGTTATATGTAAGTAGAGAATTTTGTGGATTTCATGTCTTAATTTATAATTGAATGATGTCATGTAGGTAAGAATTGAGTAACAAGAGTGAGAGTTTTAACTATTAATATAATAGAGTATGGTGAGTCACAATATGTGCTTTTTGTGACAATATTATTTGAGTAGAAATAATGAGTATTGTAAATCAAATAATGAGTATTTTTTAGTAAAATATTTTGAGTAAGTGTGATTTAAATATATTATAGCTATATAATGTAAATAGTTTACTATAGCTCTTGTATATATTGATAATATAGAATCGAGATTGTGCATAATGATGTAGATTTATTAAATATATCACATGTTGACTTTATTGTGATATTGAGTAACGAGAGAACTGATGTCACATAGTGAGTATATTGTGATGATTATAATGGTAGTTGGAGTGGCTGTAAGTCCATTTCCGAGGTTTGTTAATTCAAAATGATTTCTTGAGTAGCTGTAAAACTATTATCATTATGAATGTGTTTTCAGCATTATAGCGTTGTTGCTTATAATTATGTGTATTTTATGTGTTAGTGATTTTGAAAGACAAATATGACTATAAATGTGATTTAGTCATTTCCATGAATGTGTGAATAAATTTTAATATCCTTAAAACTAGCATTAATGAGAATGTGTTCTAGATATCTGAAATATGATTTAATAATGAAATTTGATTGTAAAAAGTACAATCATAATAGTAGAATTAAGGGAAGCAAGATATTTTAGAATATCACGATACGAATAGAGCAGATTCGTGTGACATCCGATATGTGAGAATAAGTGCAATAACTTATAATTTATAATAGTTTTTGATGTATTGTGTAACTACATTATATACAAACTGTATATGAGATGATTTGTATCTAATTAGTATAACTAATAAATTATGATGCTTAATAGAGTTGAGAAGCATATATTAAACGTGTTGAATTGGAAGTGAGATGAGAAATTGTGGTTGCTAGAGATAGTGATAATAAAAGATGAAATGGATATACTTAAGTTAGAATTAGAGTAACTGGATGAGTAGAGATATTAAATTAGAATTCTATACTTGATGACACCTTAAGTGAAAAGTTTCGATTTGTAATTGTCGAGGCCACTTTCTATAGCAATTAAAATCAATCGCTACCAAAGATTTAGATGAAAGGAATGGTAAATTAAGACACAAGAGGTGTTTAAACATAAATATGTGAGTTGTTTAAACTCATAAGAGACATAAGAAATGGTTAAGAAAGAGTAAGTAAATTAGAGTGTGGGAAAAATAGCTAGATTAGTAAATAAAAAAGAATAATATGACATGAGAAAAATGAGATTGAAAAGAGAGTCATGGATGTGGGAGGAAGACAAGCTATTGGTTAAATATAAAGAGAAATGAATTAAAACTTGTGTGAGAGAATGGTAGAGAATATGATATCATCATAGGATTGATATCATTATTAAGAATCGGAGAGTTATTCTACTATTATATGATACAAAGTTCAGTTAAGAGTTGAAAGTGTACGTGATTAATATCTTTTGTACTTATTATGAGTATTATAAAAGAAATATGGTATTGAGCCCTTTTCAAATAGAAGTATGAGTTATGACTTATTGAGAATTAGATGATGAGCTAAGAGGAGTAAGGAAATCATAGTTTAATTTTTTTTGCTAATAATAAGAGAAATACTACGGTTGAGAATAGCTAAATTCTATAGTCAATTGTTAAAAGTAGTAAAAGGAATACTATTAGTTGAAAAGAGTTCAGATTTTTGACTGGTAGTAAGTAAAATACTATCAGTAGAGACAGTTAAAGTTAGAGAGAGCACATACATTGAGATCTTGAAAATCACTTTAGCAATTAATATGCTTTTAATATAAGAATGATCATTAATGATCAGAGTTGGAGAATTATAAACATGTTTGAGATACATGTGAAATTTTTACATTATAACAAATTGTGAGAGTTTTCAACAAACTATAGCAGGTTTATGGTAATCGACATGATGAGTCGATACATGACTTAATTAAGGTACTATTATGGTAGAGATAAATCATTAATGAGTAATTATAGAAAGTTAAAGAGAAAACGAAATAAAAATGCCTATGATTTTTATATGGTATAAAAAAAAGAGTAAGAGTGTTTAAGACACTTCAAAATTTAGTTATAAAATGAGAATGAAACTAGGTTGAGAGACTTAAAGAGTGTTTGAGAAAAGACTAATGAGTCCTGTAAAAAATGTGACTGTGACTTGAGAATCCAAAGAGATTCCAACGAATGAATACTTTTAAGGAGGGGAGAACTTGTAACACCTGTTTTCATAATAGGAACTATTACTACACTTGTATTGAACTAAAGATCTCATACAATGAGTTAAAGTATGTGTTTTGTATACCTTTGATTTTGAGTAAAATTAAAATAGTAAATTGATGATGATTTAGTGATTTAATACGTCTGATCTTGTACTTATTGTATTATATCAGAAAATGAGTAGAATTAAAACAATTTTTTTTGAAAGATAATGATAGTTCGCTCTAAGAAGGTTTGGTGGATTCAAATTTTGTTAAAATTAGAGTTTGTATGGGAAAGTTACGGTCGTTTGAAGTTGAGATGAAAGTATGTTGCCATTCTGAGAAAGTCAATGGAAGTCACAGTCAACAGCCAACTTTTGACCACCCTGTCATGGGGGTATGTTTAGTGAATATGTAATTACATGTTTCAACCAGAGAGAGACACATAGCAAGATAGAGTCCATTCAATCTTAACGACATCATAGTAGATATGTCACGACATGAAATCAGGCAAGTCACCGGGACACTTAACTAAAGACTATGACACATGTGAAACTTGGATTCATTTTATTGACAAGAAGTGACCATTGTAGAGTATAAATATAAGAGTCTCATTTTATTTGAGAGATTTTGACACATTCGATCGGAGATGCTGCTCGGGAAGTCTTCTTTGGAGATTATATCGGTGAAGTTATACTAGTTTATAGGAGTGCATGAGTTTATTTATGAGATCAACGAAGGTATATTATCCTGTTTGATTTAAATACATTTAGGTGTCACACCCCAAAACCATGAACGGCGGAAACGTTCTGGGGTGGAGGACGTCATGTACAGTACCACAACAATGAATAGTAGTAAACAAGCAACAACATCATCCATTGCATTAATAAAATAATTATAATACAAGTGTGTTCTGTCAAATTATAATAGACACTAAAGTATAAATCAAAATGAAAGATGAGTCTTGAACGAGCTCCATCTTCTCTAAACCTTGCATCGGTACGTGTCTACTGACTACCTGAGGATACAAGTTATTTTGAAAGAGAGTATCAACTTTAAAGCTGGTGAAATCATAAGTATTTTAGTGTCTGTTTTTATAAGAATGTATTTGTAAGCATGAGTATGTAAAAGTTTTGAATATCCTAGAAAACCCTATGCTTCCTACTGAAAGTAGCCTTCTACCAAGGCATCTAGTATCTTACTGTGTCTCTTGTAAGAGTGTGTATTTTCCCAAATATGACTATCATTAACCAAAAATATAGTTTCTACATTACTGTGCATTGTGTGAATGTTCACGAAGTGAATGTAATGGGAAAATGAAATAGTACTATAGTGTAGTATCAAATAACTACAACCGTACTGACTACCTTAAATCTATTGGAATTTAAAGTACCATGTGATCGGCCTGTATCCTGCTACCGACTATAGTACACGACAATGTAAGATGTCGGAGAAAAATGACATTTGGCACCCGTAGACTTACAAGTCCCACTGTAGCGAGCAGCAAGGTGTAGAATAGTCAATCCAGTATAGATCTATACACAAACTCATACGCTCCCCAATTAAGGAGATTCTGGATACAAAAACGGTCATGGAAGGTAGTGCCATGCCCCATTTAATGGCTCACATAACTGTAGTAATGTATATGTAATGTATGCTAGTTGTATTGTATGTTCTCCCTCTGTCTAGCCTGTATGTTCTCTCTGTATAGTATTGTAATGTACTGTGTGTACTAGCTGTAATGTGTGTTCTCTCTCTATCTAGCATGTATAGTAATCTACTGTGTGTACTAGCTGTAATGTTTGCTCTCTCTCTCTCTCTCTCTCTCTCTCTCTATATATATATATATATATATATATATATATATATATATATATATATATATATATATCTAGCAAGTATTGACTCATGAATGAACTGACTCATGGTATGATTCTACGTTCTAGTAATAGTATTAGTAACTTCCTAAACTACGCCTATTGTAGTTTACTAGTAATATAACTGGTATGTATGAACATGAAAGTATACCCCTGCTACCCAAGGGTATTGAATTAAATGATAGAACTTTTATGTCTATATATGTATACATAATATACAACTAATATTTAGACGACCTTCGGACCGATAACCGATGCCATAAAGCCACATCCCAACGAGGAAAAGGAGGTAAAGCGAGCTAGCCTTCCTAAGTCCTTTAAACATTAATTATATAACTATACATATATAGGCATGCAATTGACAATATAAAAGTATAAAAGAAGTTTTGTAAAACCTTTGAAACGTTTTATAACTAGGAAAATATGACTTGATGTCAGTTTGTAAAACGATTTGAAAATAGGTTGTTTGATAAGAACCGTTTAAAGTATAAGGAAACATTTGTTTTAAAACACAATTGTAACAAAGTTTGAAAAGAAACATTCAGTATGTAAGACCGTTTGATAAAGAGTTTTAAACAAGTAAAAATGTTTTGGAAATCCATTTGAAGTATTCTGTCTGGTAAAACAGCTAAAAGAGTAGTAAATCCATTTGTATGCTACTTATTAATCACATGTGATTGATATGATAACTAGAATGATTCAACTTGTACCCCCCCCCCTATAAAAGCATTAAAAGGTCAGTTTAAGGGGCATGAACTCACCTGTAGCAAGTGGTTGGGATGAACGGACTGTATAGGATGCTAAGTGTCAAGTGAAGACTTGTACACACTCTATGATCCTAGTTAACACATAATATCACATATATGCAACCAATTAGTATTTAAACAACTAAATAACAAAGTTAAGACATCCTAGGGCATGATAAACACCTTATATAAGTGTTATAAGTCCCAAAGATTGCATCTAAGTGTCGTAGGACAAAGCTATTGGGTTTAGGGTTCAAGAGAACCCCTTTCTTGAGTTTACGGTTTTGTGACCTCAACTCATTGAGTTTATGGTCATAAACCCATGAGTTTACAGCCGTAAACTCATACTCCTTTGACCATTTGTTGATTTGAAGGTTTATAAGTCCCTAGAAGCATTTCTACTTGATGTATAAGCCTAAGGAAGAAGTTAGGGCACCATTTCCCTCCTTTGAGCAGTTTACGGCCCTAAGACCATTTCCCTTTGGGTTTACGGTCGTAAACCCTCATGGGTCATGGTACTTTGATGTTTTCAAGTCCTATACACATTAAGGAGTGAGTCTAGACTAGTTTCCAAAGGGAAGGAAGGGACTAGGGCCACTTTGGGCCCTTAAGAAGGGTTTACGGTTCAAGGAGTTATCGGACCGTAAACACCTTTGATCTTGGTGTTTCTTTGTGTTTTATTGAGTTACGGATGTATAATAAGCTATATGATACTCCAGGATAGAAGTAATTACAATATAGAAGCTTGAAATGAGCCAAAAGTCCAAGAGCACTAGTGTGTGTTCTTGGTGCTCTTGGTGAAACTTTAACATTAAGCCTTTTGGACAAAATTTTCGGATAGAAGTGTGTTAAAACACTAGATTAAGTGATATACAAAATTAAAATGGTTAGAAACACTTACTAGGTTGAAGATCTAGAAGGAAAATTCGAAGCTACTTGAGAGAGAATTGAGTTTAGATCTTGAAAAGTGAAAAGTGATTTAAATAGCTAAGTGTCATATATATACTCTTGCGGTTTACGGTCCAAAAGCCATTTGGGCCGTAAACTCCAAACTCTTGGAGTTTTTGAAACTTTATTGTTGCACAATAAACCCTAGGGCATCCTCTATCCTGATTTCTCATAGAGTGCTAATCCTAAAATACTCAAACTTATTCCAAAAAGCTTGAAAGTTAGCATAAACTGTTCTGACTTCTATTGAAGCGAAGGGTTGTACAGAATAGAAATTTCGGGTTGTGACATTAGGTGATATTTGTACAGAGTTGTTAGACCCGAGTATGTGTTACATAATTTAATGATGTGGTGCTATTGTGAACCCGATGATTTGTTAAATGTTAATCTGGTCAGTTCTAGATAAATACCCTGATTTATCGAGATTTTTCAATTTAATTAACAACTTGTAGGGTGAAGTCTTTAGTGAATTATATTTGAAAACGTTACTAGTTTGGGTGACAGTTAGTTACCGAGTCTGGTTAGTGATCAGGTAATTGATCACTATTATGGATATAATGATGAGATTAGAAAGCAACGTTGAGGTGGATGAATAACAGTTAGTCTACAATAATTGACCAAATGAATAATGTTATCTTTCTCTAGATTACTACTATTTAGATACATGATAATAATTGTGCATACTCAGAGTATAATATTTGAATTGTTAATATTTAATATTATATAAGTCAAGTAATTATGACAATTGAAAATCATAATTGTTTAATACAATACAAGTTATTAAATAGAGTAATTGGAAATTGTAGTATTTTAATACAATTTATGTCAACAGACGAGTATAATTTATATGCATAGTAAAATATTACATTTTTAGTGTGTAGAATTTAGATATGAAATTGAGTATTCAATGATGTGTTAGTGTGTGATCATGGTTGAGATGTATAATTACATACTACTATAGGAGTTAAGGAGATAGAGATGCAAAGATAGGAAGAGAGATAGATACATAGATGCAGAGAGGGTGAAAGAGTTATAGCTAGAGATGTGGAGAGACAAAGGTTAGAGATATGGAGAGAGACAGAGAGACAGAGAGAGATAGAGATAGAGAGAGATAGAACTAGAGATGTAGAGAGTAAGATGGAGAAGTTGATAGAGATTTATAGAGGGAGAGGGAGAAAGAGATAACGATGTAGAGACAAGAAGAAAGAAATAGATAGAGATGTAGAGATGGAGATATGGGAGAGAACAAGAGAGAGAGAGAGAGAGAGAGAGAGATGATGATAAAGATAAGGGAGAGACACACATAAAGAGAGAGAGAGAGAGATAGAGATAGAGATAGAGATATAGATGCACATATCGAAAGAGAGAGATAAAGAGGAGAGATAGTAGTAGAGATATGGAAGAGATAAATTGATAGAGATGTTGAGAGATAAAAAGAGAGATATAGAGTATGAATTATTCGTCATAGAGAGAGAGTGAGAGAGATAGAGAGAGAAAGTTTATAGATACACTAAGAGATATAGAGTATGAGTATAGAGTTTGTGAAAGGTAGAGTATGTTTATATAGAAAGTCAAATGTCAGCTTGAGTAGTTGTAAGTCCATTACTATTGTATTTAAAGAAAATGGTCAAGTTAGAACTATATGGTGAATTGAAATAGGGATTCCTCACTAAGCTCTTCGTAGCTTATGCATTTTGTGATGTCTGTTTTGCAGGTAAATTTATATAAGCAAGGAAAGAAGTAAAGAGTTTGTGATATCCGACTCGGATCATTGTATTTAATTTTCTTTGAACCGACCCTGTTGATAACTATTTTGATGGATTGTTAATGTAAGCGTACACCAATGCATTTTATTAACTTAAAAGTGAAAAAATTTGGGTGTACCTTGTGTTAAAAATTCGGGTGTTACAGTATAGCAAAATAAGAAGTTAATTCATGATGAAGAACAGAAGTATTCATACACTGTAGAAGCATTTCAAGTTCTTCTAGATAAGCACTAATATATGAGTTAAACAAAATATTGTTGGATTGGATCTTCATCCAATGAACAAAAGTTTCTTCATCAGTAGTATTGAACTAATCAGCTTGAGACATGAAGATAAATCGAGCATATGAATTTTTCAAAAAAGTTGGATATTTAGGGTTAGGGTTCTTCAGATAAAAGAATTCAGAAAATCTAAACAAGAAAAGTCGAAACCCCATTTATAAATGGTGTGAAATTGGAATTTCAGTCGTTCACTAATAACAAGCTAAAGGTTTGTATCGATTGGATACACTTGAAGTATAATTAATGAAGAACAAACTAACTAAACAAAGATCAAACAGAAAAATAATGAACACGAGTAATCATAAAGATGTATTTCATCCGGAATGGGGTGTTCTAACCAAGAGAACAAAAGTCATAAAGACATTCACCAAGACTTACATTAGGGTTTCACCCTAATGGTGAATATATACGAAACTATTCTAGCTAATCTCTTCAATCAAGGGATTGTACCTAATCTATAATAAGAATTGATTCGTATCATCAAGATATCAGATATGCTATCTATGCTATGCATATCTGTATAATTTCCTAATATACAAATATCACATAAGATCATAATCTTTATGCTAATGCTAATAAGGTCTTGAGGCGTTGGCGCTGGTGTTGATGTTGGCATTGACACTAGTGGTCAACGTGTAAAGTGTTTGATTCATCAGATCATAAGATGTGACATTACAGTCTCCCCCAATCTGATGATGTCAAAACTAATCTTTGACGAAGTCATCAAGGTCATAATTTGAGAAATTTTCATCTTCAACGAATGCTCTCCGTGAGATAATATATAACCACCCAGATTTCGGTAATCAGCAGTAGCAGTAGCAGTATAAACAACCAGTGTAAGCAGTAATAATAGAAGCCATCTACGTAACAACAAGTGCATCATGAGTCTCGATAGATATATGACCCCCCTTAAATTTAGCTCTTCTTCATGTCATATATAACACCTCCTTAGATCAGATAAATGTGAAATAAATGTCTTTCCCCCTTTTTAACATCAGCAACATATATGGTACTAAAGAAAGTGATCAGCGTATCAAAGTTGCAACTGTTAATCTAGTGAGTTTGTGATGTCTCCAGATAGCATGGCATTAAACTAGCATTCATTGACATAGAATTGCAACGTCTCATCAGCATATGGTTTTATACGCTGACTCATTAACCACTTTTATTAGAAAAAATTAGGGCAAGAATGGAATGATGTGTGTAATACATTCTGGTATGAAATGTACCCATTAACATAAAGTGTCAAAGTTTTATTAGTTTATAATAAATACAATGAATCATTAACCTCCTTAATAGAAGAATTGTTGGGAAAGAATAGGTAGGTGTGTGTAATATATCATGGACAATGATATACCCGTCAACACAGATTTTTCGAATTCTCTTCAGTGTTTGGCTTCATATGCCGATTCATAAAATTATAAAGAAGAATATATGGTGAGAATGGGTTGGTGCGTATGATAAGCTATGGTGTTTTAGCTTAACCATCAACACATATTTTTTCAAGCTCTCATCAACGTATGGTACATTAAGCTGAATAATAAATGTTTAGAAAAGAATTTATAGCAAGAAGGGGTTGGCGCATGTGATAGCCTACGATACATAGACTAACCATAAACATAGAGTTTCAGACTTTCATCAGTGTGTGGTATATCATAACGGCATCAACTTATCAATAAGAAGTGGTTAAACGTTTGTATCATAGAGCTAAGTTGTAGTCTAGAACTTTGAAGTTCACCGTCAATTCATTTAAAATGGCAATAGATAAAATAAAAATAATATAAGAGTAAAAAAGGAGTTAGTCAAACAAGGAAATATTCTAAAAGCAATATTTTTGCAGCTTTTTCAGAAGACTGGGACGTAGCCCTTTATCACTAGAATCATAAAGACAAATTTTTTTTTTGAGTAGAATCACAAAGAGAGATCTTTTAAAATAAATACTCATTAATGAATTTCCTTTCTTCGAGATAGCCATCCTTCAATTCTGGCTATAAAAGAATACACAAGCAAGAACAAACATATTAATATACAATATAACTCACTACAAACCAAGAGTGATGAAGCCATTAATCGTTGAGATGTTGAAGATAGATTCCAAGCATTATGTTCACTAAGAGCAAGACAAGAACTGGAACCAGTCTTTGTAACCTACGAATTAACAAGCTCTATTTTGTGTAACCATCGATATGGCATGATCAATATGAGGGTACTAGAGGTTTATCAGATTATGAGTCAGTAGTTGAAAGTTAGACTCAATGTATTGATGGTTTCTTCTTGCATCCATAACAATGAGTAGAAGAGAGAAAGCATATTGTCAACAAGAATAAGACTTGATGCCAATATTCTTCTCAACAAACAACGCATTCATAACATTCTGAATAGCCCCAACTCTTTCAAACTCTAGAAGGAGGAACTGCAGATAATCTATAGATAGGCAAAATAGAGAATAGAGAGAAAAGAGAGTACTTGTAAATATTTGATGAAAAGCCTAAGCACACAATGTAAGGTTCTAAAAAAGCATAATAAAAGAAGAACTTGTTTTTTTTGTGTTTTTGTTTAAAGAAAGCAAGTAGAAGCAAAGTTGTTTCAAACGAGTTAGAAAAGGATTAAGTCATTGAAAGCATGCCAAGATCTACAATCAATTTGTTTATGACTTTCTCGTCTAATGCCTTAGTGAAAATGTCAGTCACTTGATCAGTGGATGGAATGTAGAACATCTCCATTTTTCCAATTTAAACAATGTCCTTGATGAAGTGATGATGAATGGCAATGTGCTTGGTTTTGGAATGTTGCATTGGATTTTAAATCATCCGAATGGAACTAGTGGTGTCACAATAGATACGAGTCTTTGTGAAGTTTAGACCATAATCTAAGAGATGATTTTGAATCCATAGAATCTAAGCACAACACCTTCCAGTGGCTATATATTTAGCTTCAGCGGTAGAGCAAGCCACTGATGTCTGCTTCCAGCTGGCCCAACTCACCAATCTATTTACTTGCATTTGAGCCCTTCCTGAAGTACTTTTGAGATCAATGCCATATCCACTATGATCTAAGTCAGCGTATCCCACCATCTTGAACTTAGAGTCGTGAGGATACCATAATCCAAGATTGGGTGTACGCTTTACGTAATGAAAGATCCTTTTCACAACAAGAAGATGAGATTCCTTAGACTGGCTTAATAACGAGCGCACAATATGGTAGCAAACATAATGATAGGAAGGTTGGCAGTAAGATAGAGTAGTGAACCTATGATTCCTTGATATAGAGTTAAATTCACATCAACGCCAGTTGGATCAGCAACAATAGATGCTTATGGGGTCATTGGAGTTTTTGTTGGTTTGCTATTAGAAAAACCAAACTTCTTCTACATCTATGTAATGTATTTAGCTTGATAAACAAAAATTTCATCAATTAGTTTTTTAACCTTCAAACCTAAAAATAAAGCTAGATGTGATGGGTTTTATACAAACAATCCTATGTGTACATGCAACCCTAGGATTGGATCTATGTTTTCACTATTATATACACAACATTATGAACACATGATAAAACCCTAATCATGATTGCTATTTTCGAAATTAACCAAGAAGGGTAGATTACATACCTCTTGTTGTTATATTGTAATAACAACTTAAATCTTTAAACCCAAAGTCTTGAAAGCAAGCACCACAAGTGTAGTGCCTCTAATGGCTCACAAACACCAAGAGAAAATGGAGAAGGTATAAAGAGATAGGAGAGGTATAAGAATTCGTCCCTAGATGCTCTAGGGATCAAGTGCACGAATTCCTAAGGCCTTAGGGGTCTTTATATAGGGTTGGGATTAGGGTTTCAGTCCTTATCCTTATCCAGTTACTTGCCCACCAAGCAACCACAAGATAAGCCTTGAAAACCCTTATCTCTTGGACCTTGGATGATTTCAAGGATATCCTTATCCTTGAATTCATCCATCCTTTAACAAGGATAACCACTGCCCTATTTTGCAACTATCACATAATTACAATTCAGCCCCTCTAGTTTAATTCATTACATTTGATCACAAAATTGATTCTTAATTAATTATTGACCAATATTAAGTAAACAAATATGATTTCTCCTTTAATATATTATTCTTATAACATATTAATAAATCATAATAACCTTTTTCTCTATTATTTCTCCAATCAAGTTGCTTTGGTGAAGGAAACCCAAAAGGACCATGCACCATCGGTTCAAGTACATACCAAAATAGTTATGGACTTAGAAACTAGTCCAAAAGTATCCCACTTGGATAAGTCTAAAAACTATTCTGCGTATGACTTCAGATCCTGATCTGCGATCATAGCTTTCCAAAACCGTTGTCAACTCTGATCCTATCAGATACGCGTGTCCTTAGATAAGGGATCATATATTCCTCCATTCTAGATATCATATGAGATATGATTTCAAATCATTCTCTTTGTACTATATCTCGATTCCCGATTTATGACGACTGACTAATTGAACAAATCAAATTAGCCCTAGCCCGGCCGAGCATTTACGTTTGTCCTCACTAAAACATCGAGGGGCCCAAATATATCGCTTTTATCCTTCTTTGAATAAAAGGAACGGATAAACTTTGATACAATGCTCGCTTGCACTCACTCACTGAATCACACACAATAATATGTTTTATAACACCAAGTTACTAGTGCGTTTACATATTATCAATGTGCAACCGATTCGCAAGATACAACTCACACATCTCGGTTTCAAGAATATAAGATGTTATCGTCTCACCAATCACTCGTGATACAATCCATGGAGTGATCCAAGTGAGCGTGGGTTTAATCCAATGCTCAAATCATATTCATAAGCACTCATGAACGTTGCAGCAAACATTTGCTTATGTCTAATACTCTTTTAGACAATCCACACACCAATTCACGACAGTCTTCATTCATATCTACTTCCAACATATGAATGACTGTGGCCCGTTCGAATAATTCGATTATTCTTAATAAACTCAATTATTCTGGAAGTCAAGACATGCAAATGTGAAACACAAGAATAATACTAATCCCATATGGCCTCAATCCTTTGAGCATAAATAAAACACCTTTTATTTATCACCATATTGATTACTCATTATTTGTCGTTTCAGTTAATCAACTTCTTACTTGAATTACAACACTTGTCCCATGCTCCTGGTATGCACACAATGTTTACCTATGGTTCTTATTTTGTGAAATAGAACACATTTCCAATCATTCTCATTTCACAACTCCAAATCCTTTTTCCATAAGTTAAAGAATATCAAAATCTTGCTACTTATAGAATATTCTAGATTCTAACATTTTATGCAACTTATCCTTTCGTAATGTCACTGCACCAAAGTCACAAAGACTATTGCCAATGATATTACAAAGTTTTCTAACGGAGATTGTTACAAGTCAATTCCTTAGATATGATGTCTCTCACTCAAAGTACATTCCTTTGAACATCCTTTTGCATAAAAGTTTCTAATCTAGTCATAGATTATCGATATTCAATTCCTAATGTGGATACATTTCCATATTTTCCATATGACAACTTATTCTTAATAGAATTTTATCTATTCATAATAATGTCGCAATGGTCCATTCAATATGAAACATTTCCACAATTTCCATATGACAACTCATTCTTAATAGAATCTTTTCTATAATAATGTCGATATGGTCCATTCAATACCATGCTTCCAACTACTCACAAGCAACCAATCCTCGTCGAACTTTGGATTGTCCTTTGATAGTTGTTTAATTATTTTAGTCAAAACCAATTCTTGTCATTTTTCCTTCTAAATGCGCTAGACATTTGGAAAATTTTAGAATGGTCAAGCATTTGCAATCGATCCTTTACCCGAAGCGTATGGGACACGATGCATAATGTTTTATTAGCTATGTTCTCAAAATTCGAATTATGAAGAAGAATGCCGTAATCATAATTGAATTTTTAAGAACACAGTATGTACCTTTAACATTTCTCAACCTAATCCTTTAGATTTGAAATGAAGCATAATATTCTCTCCCTTAATTATAGCAAAACAACTATTCCATCCTTACAACTTTGCAAAGAATGACTCTTGTTTTCTATACTTAATGTTGCCAACTTGCAATATTTTCCATAATCATACAATCATAACTTTTATGCTCCCACTATCATGATGATTACTATAAAACATAACACTTATGCTCCCACTAGCTTCGACATGTATTCATAAACATCTTAACTTTCAGAAAAACAATACCTATTGAATTTCTTAAGTTCATGTTTTTAATACTTAATGCTTTGATAATCCTTTATCAAGGCTTCTTGAACTTATACACCTTTGCCTTAGATAGTTCATATGTGTGTCTAAACAATTAAGACTAACTGCCAAACCTCACAACTCAAATCATGGAAAGGGATACCGTAACCATGATCGAATTTGAGAATGCAATTTTACAATCACTATCTTCTTAAAATCTTTCTTAGTGAAAGCATTTCTTCACAATCATTTTCATGAAGGAGGAAACCTTATGACACTTAGATTTAAACGATGGATGTGTTCCTATCCATGTGAATTTGTTAAAACCAAAGTTTACGACAAATTCAAACTCATATGGATCGAAATTTCTTAATCTTGATTTCTTGCCTTATGGTAGCACAGCTGCCCACCATGTCTTCCAAGTAGTTAAGCAGATCACCCTTTCCTATCAATGTACCTGTAACAACCCGTTATTTCCAGGCATTATAAACCGAGTCTTGTAACCCCTTTTGAATGTAATGGGAATATCATCGATAAATGAATTATTCAAAAGCACTGATTTGGAATACGCTATGTGGTAGATATCATCTTAAAGGTTCCAAATATATAAAGAACGTCCAAATCTGACTTCGCATGAGGAAGTTATGATTTTTCAAAGAAATTCCTTAAAAACGATTAGTTATAAAATAAATAAAAAAAAAAATAATTTTGGAATTTGCCAACGGAGTCTAAACGAAAGTTGTAGATCATAGTCTCACCTAAGCGTGGATATAAAGACCATCGAAAACGGAGTTCGTATGAAGAAGATATGGATTTTTGAAGTTTATTAAATAAATTAATTATTTATTTAAATCAAAATTCGGATATTATCCGAAGAGGAGTCAGCGTCCTTCTCCGAAGTACGCGCTGCGTACTCCTGTACGCCCCGCGTAACCGAGAGGATTGGCCTCGGATCGTCCACGTCGCCTTATCCGAGGAAGCCGACCCGTCCGACCCGTCCGACCCGACGTCCCATCCGACCCGGCGTCCCATCCGACCCACCTCCCCAGCAACCCGTCCCATCCGACCCGAGAACCCAAGAACCCGTCCCATCCGAACCGAGGCAGTCGAGGCTTCGGTCATGCATGACGTACGCGTACGCAGCGCGTACGAGCGTACGCCCCGCGTACCGAGGCAGACCAGCCTTCCTATAAATAGAATACGAGGGTTTCCAAAGAAAGTGTTCATTTCTCTTCTCTCTCTCTCAGCATTTCCTCGTTTTCCGTGTCCGTTCAAACCCGAAGCCCTGGTCTTTTTGGCTCAAGTCCCGAAGGCCGATTCTACTCCCGAGATTCCCGAGAATCCCAAGAAAAATCAGTTTCCCGAGACGAAACTCTGCCCGGTTTTCCACCTCACAATCTTCAAACTATCAGGTGAGTTCATATCCCCTTCGAACACTCTTTAAATACATTTTAAATGTTTTATACTCTTTTTGGGGAGGAATACAAGTAAACACATGGCTAAAATCGTGTGAAACATTAACCTTTTGATATACTTTTCATACTGTTGTTTTAACTATCTTGTGAAGTTATTATGATACAAAACCCCTCACAACACAGCTTTACCCTCTTGGGATATAATATGTTTATAAATAGAAATATGTTTTATTTATACGTTTACATACAAAAACATCATATCAAGGGTAACATTCTTTACTAAGTCATTTTATGCATTTAAAAGAACTTATGATTTATGCTTTGTCAAACATTGTGAAAGAGGTTAAATTTTGCATACAAACTACTACCTTATTACGGACTTAGTTGAGAATCCATGAGTCGTGTATATCTTCAAACGTTACTTTCTTTATTAGAAAATAATGCTACAAGTCCTGTCTATAACCAGAGTCTCCCGTTCGGAGAACGTGTCAAATGTGTATAGATCTATACGGGAAGTCATGATCCCGCGCCCTGACTGTTAGCTACAGTCCGTCTTTTGGGGTGACAGTTGTCATAACGCTACGACGCCTGAAGAACGTCGCTACAGGCATATTATGTTTAGTATGGTTATAAAACTCATCGGATATACAATTATTATGGTATTATGCTTTTATGAACAAGTAGTCATTAAAACCATTCTTCATTTAATAAGGGCGATTTTCGTATGGCTTTACTATGTAAAACTATGACACGACTTACAAGCACGTCGCTTGCTTGCGATTTTCGGTCTTAAAGACTGCCAGTTATGTCAGGAAAATAAGGGTTTTTCCTGTATACAAACCAAACAACTAATAGGAAAATAAGGGATTTTCTCGGTACAATTAGTTGTAATTCACATCACAAGCATTCATATGCATTTCATACTTTTATAGGAAAATAAGGTTTTTTTTCTGGAAAACATGCAAACACTTTCGAATGGCATACATCTTCTCAAAACACTACTTATGAACTCACCAACTTAAATGTTGACACTTTTTCTTTGAAATAACTTATATTCACAGGAAACCGCTAGCCAGGTAGCAACTACTTCTGAAGACTAACGCACTGGCGTTAGTAACATATTTTGGATCACCATTTTATATTTGATTTCTTTTGCAAACATGTAACACCTACAATCATGTAAACTTTTCAAACATATTTATATTATGGTGGTGTGTACTTTCCTTTCTATGAACTGTTATGATACTGAATATGATGTCCTCCGCCCCCGAACGATTCCGCCGTTCTGGTTTGGGGGTGTGACAGATTGGTATCAGAGCATCGTTTATAGTGAATTAAGTATATCAAAACCATTTTTTGTTATACAACTATAAACTCAACTGGGCAAAAACACTCTGAGAAGAGTCATACTTTTGAAATTAAATCTATTTAGTTTTTGTAAGTAAGCATGCATTCATTTAGTAATAAATAACAGTTCCACATCGTACCATATTAGAAGTATTATTAATGAGTTGTACAGTACAGGTACGCCTTGGGACACGTAATCGGAACTGGGAAGGATATAGCCTGATCAACTATATTTGTCCGAGAGCCGACTAACGTGTGCCGAGGGGTGTCTGCAGTGGACAACAAATTTTAAAAACTTACCAAACCGTTATTAGAATCAAACACAATAATTTAAATGCTATAGGAGTAATTGCTATTTAAACTAACTTACATGTTTTGCATGTTCCGACTTTATTCAATTCTTATGACCCTATTTCTCGTACAGTCAAATGGCTGGATTTCACCACCCCAATGACCCCTACTTTCCCAACCAAGGCAACGGAGGATGGATCGAAAATGATCCAGAAGAGGATGAGGAACCCATAGAATTGGGTGATGACTTCGGTACTGATTCAGAACCTGAAGTGATCGATCCACCACCCATTCAACCTCCTGTCCATGTGAGGAACTTCCAAGGACCCACTCCCGTCTGGGGAAGTCACCTACATCATTGGAGCCAACAACAAGGCATACGCCCTCTCTACGGCATGTGTCGGGACTTCTACGATGTCCGCGGTGGCAGTTCGGCTGATCGAGCACTCCCGGTAATGGTGGGTAAGTTAGCCAATCAGTCCTATCAGTCCGGAGTACAAGCAAGCCGACTCCGGGATATCAACGTGGAAGTGCAGGTTCACACTTCCGATATCCGTAGGCTGGACAAGATACAAGATAATGTCCAACTCCAGTCTGAGGCATTTCAGGCACAGATAATTGCAGCCCTAGCCGAGTTAAGGGAGCAACAAGCCGCTTTTGATCGACGCCTAATGGAATCGAAGCAATCAGATGCGGAGTCAAGCTCCAAGCGCAACCTACGTCGCAAGTAGTGCCTGCCAGGATTTCAAATTTTGTTATAAATTAGGACTTCGGATAAGAATTTTCTTTTCGTTAAAACTTTCTGTAATCGGAGACCTTTAGAAAGGTCAAAAAGTTTTGTCTAAACTCGGATGTAACACAACTATATGTTTTATATATATAGGGCATACCCCCCTTTTCTGGTTTTAAATATGTGTATTCCGTTCAACTCATAAGTGCATCCATTCAAACGTTATTAATAAATCAAGCTCAAAACCCATTGTTGATCAAACCAAATTCTAAATCTATTTAAGGCAGTTAACTCAATATCATTCAACTCACAACCACCAAAACTCATAATATCTCATTTTTCCTTTTGACAGAGCGATGCCTCCTCGTAGATCAGCACGTACCAACGCAACCCCACCACCACCTCCACCACTAACTTATGATCCGGCAATGGTCCAGGCTGCTATCACAGCAGCAGTAGCAGCATCCCTCTCTCAAATAAACTCCAATGCCAATGGAGGTACAGGAAGCAGCACGAATCATCCCAATAGTGGCACCGGCCAGGGCCAAGTTAGAGAGTGTACTTACAAGGAGTTCTCCAACTCGAAGCCAAAGACTTTTAATGGCAGTGGCGGAGTCATTGCACTAATGCAATGGTTCGAAAAGACCGAAACGGTCTTCGAGATCTGCTCGTGCCAAGAAACAAGCAAGGTTAAGTTCGCTGCTTGCACCTTCATAGATCGAGCCCTCACTTGGTGGAAAAGCCATGTGAACTCAGTGACGCTCACTGTCGCTAACGCCATGAGTTGGGAAGAACTGAAGGTACTACTACTGGAAGAATACTGCCCAAGGGGTGAAGTGCAAAAGCTTGAGCAGGAACTCTGGAATTTGAAAATGGTCGGGTCTGACCTAGTCGCTTACACAGCTAGGTTCAACGATCTCGCTGCTTTGTGCCCTACCATGGTCAACCCAGAATCAAAGAAGGTCGAAAGGTACATTTGGGGGTTGTCACCCCAGATTCAAGGGCATGTCCTAGCCTCCAACCCTATCACCTACAACAGCGCTAAACGCCTGGCGCAACGACTCGTCGATCACGGAGCGAAACAGAGTACCATCACAACAGCCGCAAATCCACCTAGGGAGGCTCAGGGACAGATTAGGCCTTGGAACAAGAGGAGGGGACAAATCCTCCAGGAGAACCCCAAGAAACAACAAGTGATAGCAACCCACGCTATTACTGTACCTACCAACTCTGCCCCCACAAGTTCATACAATGGAAAGCTACCGAAATGTAACCAGTGCAACTTCCACCATCACGGTCCCTGTCATGGCCTTCAATGCACCAGGTGCAATAAGAAGGGTCATACAGCCCGCTATTGCAAGGAGCCAACCCAACAATCCGCCCCCACTGCTAATACCGGAGTAAGCCGCGCTTGCTTTGAGTGCGGGAGCACAGGGCACTACCGCAAGGACTGCCCGAAGGCAAACAACAGGAATACCGGCGGAAGAGGCCGAGTTTTCGCAATGGGACAAGATGAAGCCATTGCGGACCCTACTGTTGTTACGGGTACGTTTCTTCTCGATAACTCGTATGCATGCATTTTGTTTGATAGTGGAGCGGAAAGGAGTTTTGTGAGTCACGACTTTAAAAGCATGCTAAAACCAATACCACAATCATTAAGTGAACCGTTCATAGTAGAAATGGCCAACGGGAAAACTGAAGGCACTAAAGAGATATACTTAAACTGCAACCTAACTCTAAACGATAATCCCTTTCAAATCAACCTCATGCCAGTCTCGATTAAGAGTTTCGATGTCATCATTGGCATGGATTGGCTGAGTTCACATCGTGCGGACATTCTATGTTACGATAAGGCCGTTCGCCTTAATCTGCCAACCGGCGAAACCTTCCTTGTCTTGGGCGACAAACCTAGTACCACTCTTAGAATCATCTCAAATATCCAAGCTCAGAAGCACTTACGAAAGGAGTGTCACGCATTTCTTGCACATGTTGTAGACGTGAAACGCGAAGTCCGGGACATCAAGGATGTGCCCGACGTATGCGATTTTCCCGATGTATTTCCCGAGGACCTTCCAGGGATACCACCCGTAAGACAAGTCGAATTCAGAATCGACCTGATTCCCGGAGCTACCCCAGTAGCCAAAGCACCCTATCGATTAGCCCCGACAGAGATGCAGGAGCTATCCAGTCAACTGAATGAACTACTGGAAAAAGGATTCATCAGACCGAGCTTCTCACCATGGGGAGCACCCGTGTTGTTTGTGAAAAAGAAGGATGGATCGTTCAGAATGTGCATCGACTACAGAGAACTCAACAAACTGACGGTAAAGAATCGTTATCCTCTACCGCGCATAGATGATCTATTCGACCAACTGCAAGGGGCGAACTATTTTTCTAAGATTGATCTGAGATCCGGGTATCACCAGTTACGAGTGCTAGAGGAGGATGTGCCGAAGACCGCCTTCCGAACTCGTTACGGACATTACGAGTTCGTGGTGATGCCATTCGGATTGACCAATGCGCCCGCAGTCTTCATGGATCTGATGAATAGAGTATGCCGACCTTACTTGGATCAGTTCGTCATCGTTTTCATTGACGACATCCTGATCTACTCCCGAAGTAAGAAAGAGCATGGCGATCATCTGCGACAAGTTCTAGGGATATTACGAAAAGAGAAACTTTATGCGAAGTTCTCGAAATGTGAATTTTGGATCCGAAGAGTCGAATTCTTAGGACACGTGGTAAGCGAAGAGGGAATCCACGTGGACCTAGCCAAAATTAAGGCCATTGAGAACTGGTCAGCACCGAAGACTCCTACAGAAATTCGCCAATTTCTAGGTCTCGCTGGCTACTACCGCAGGTTCATTCAGAACTTCTCACGAATAGCGAAGCCTCATACAACCCTAACCCAGAAAGGTGTAGCCTTTGACTGGGAAGAGAAACAAGAAAGAGCGTTCCAAACGCTCAAACGAGCCTTGTGCACCGCACCAATACTATCCCTTCCCGAAGGAATAGAAGACTTCGTAGTTTATTGCGATGCATCAAACCAAGGACTCGGATGTGTTCTGATGCAGCGAGGTAAGGTCATCGCCTACGCCTCGAGACAGTTGAAAACACATGAGGTTAACTACACGACCCACGATCTTGAACTAGGAGCAGTAGTGTTTGCTCTGAAGATCTGGAGACATTACTTGTATGGAACGAAGAGCACTATCTTTACCGACCACAAGAGCTTACAACACATTTTCGATCAGAAGGAGCTCAACATGAGACAACGGCGATGGGTCGAGCTACTCAGTGATTACGAATGCGATATTCGCTATCATCCGGGAAAGGCAAACGTCGTAGCCGATGCCCTTAGTCGAAAGGAGTACTCAGGCCGGAGAGTGAAGTCATTAGCTATGTCGATCCATTCGCACCTATCAACGCAAATCAAGGAAGCTCAATTAGAGGCCTTGAAACCCGAAAACGTGGCAGGTGAGGCCCTTAGGGGAATGGACAAGAACTTAGAAATCAAGAGTGACGGAGCACGCTACCTCATGAACCGGATCTGGACACCAAAGTTTGGGGGATTCAGAGAGGTAGTTATGAGCGAGGCACACAGGACCCCATACTCCGTACACCCAGGGTCAGACAAGATGTATCTAGATCTCAAGCAACTCTACTGGTGGCCAAACATGAAAGCGGAGATCGCTACGTACGTGGGCAAGTGTTTAACTTGCGCCAAAATAAAAATAGAACACCAAAAACCCTCAGGCCTACTCCAACAACCTGAAATACCTGAGCGGAAATGGGAGCAGATTTCCATGGACTTCATAACCAAACTGCCCAAAACTCAGAGTGGCCAAGATACTATTTGGGTAATCGTCGACAGATTAACCAAGTCAGCCCATTTCTTACCTATCAAGGAAACCGATAGGATGGAAAAACTATCAAGAACCTACATCCGGGAGATCGTACGACTTCATGGAGTACCAATGTCCATCATCTCAGATAGAGACAGCAGGTTCACTTCCAGATTTTGGCAATCACTGCAAAAATCCATGGGAACAAGGTTGGACATGAGTACAGCATACCACCCTCAGACTGACGGACAGAGTGAGAGGACGATCCAAACCTTGGAAGACATGTTGCGAGCATGTGTAATCGACTTTGGCAAGGCATGGGATATTCACTTGCCTTTGATCGAGTTCTCTTATAACAATAGTTATCATACTAGTATCAAGACCGCTCCGTTCGAAGCCCTTTACGGCCGTAAGTGCAGATCACCCCTGTGCTGGACGGAAGTGGGCGACACCCAATTGGCAAAAGGTCTAGTCACTAAAAGCACCCTTACTGGTCCAGAGATCATCAGAGAAACTACCGAAAAGATCGTGCAAATACGAGAACGACTGAAGTCCTCAAGGGATAGGCAAAAGAGCTATGCCGACAGGAGACGTAAACCCTTGGAATTCCAGATTGGCGACCGTGTGCTACTGAAGGTCTCACCCTGGAAAGGCATGATACGCTTTGGGAAGCGTGGAAAGCTAAATCCCAGGTACATTGGACCCTTCGAAATCATTTCGAGAGTTGGTCCAGTGGCCTACAAACTCCAACTTCCAATCGAGCTTAACAAAGTGCATCCAGTATTCCACGTGTCGAACCTGAAAAAGTGTTTATCCGACGAAACACTTGTAATTCCACTCGATGAAATCGCGTTAAACGAAAATCTTAACTTTGTGGAAGAACCTGTCGAGATCATGGATAGGGAGGTTAAAAGGACCAAGCAGAGTCGCATTCCAATAGTAAAAGTTCGATGGAATGCTAAGAGAGGACCCGAATTCACATGGGAACGGGAAGACCAAATGCTACAGAAGTATCCGCATCTCTTCCTCAGCCCCTAAAACTCTTACCTTGTATTAAATTTCGGGACGAAATTCCCTCTAACGGGGGGATGATGTAACAACCCGTTATTTCCAGGCATTATAAACCGAGTCTTGTAACCCCTTTTGAATGTAATGGGAATATCATCGATAAATGAATTATTCAAAAGCTCTGATTTGGAATACGCTATGTGGTAGATATCATCTTAAAGGTTCCAAATATATAAAGAACGTCCAAATCTGACTTCGCATGAGGAAGTTATGATTTTTCAAAGAAATTCCTTAAAAACGATTAGTTATAAAATAAATAAAAAAAAAAAATAATTTTGGAATTTGCCAACGGAGTCTAAACGAAAGTTGTAGATCGTAGTCTCACCTACGCGTGGATATAAAGACCATCGAAAACGGAGTTCGTATGAAGAAGATATGGATTTTTGAAGTTTATTAAATAAATTAATTATTTATTTAAATCAAAATTCGGATATTATCCGAAGAGGAGTCAGCGTCCTTCTCCGAAGTACGCGCTGCGTACTCCTGTACGCCCCGCGTAACCGAGAGGATTGGCCTCGGATCGTCCACGTCGCCTTATCCGAGGAAGCCGACCCGTCCGACCCGTCCGACCCGTCCGACCCGACGTCCCATCCGACCCGGCGTCCCATCCGACCCACCTCCCCAGCAACCCGTCCCATCCGACCCGAGAACCCAAGAACCCGTCCCATCCGAACCGAGGCAGTCGAGGCTTCGGTCATGCATGACGTACGCGTACGAGCGTACGCCCCGCGTACCGAGGCAGACCAGCCTTCCTATAAATAGAATGCGAGGGTTTCCAAAGAAAGTGTTCATTTCTCTTCTCTCTCTCTCAGCATTTCCTCGTTTTCCGTGTCCGTTCAAACCCGAAGCCCTGGTCTTTTTGGCTCAAGTCCCGAAGGCCGATTCTACTCCCGAGATTCCCGAGAATCCCAAGAAAAATCAGTTTCCCGAGACGAAACTCTGCCCGGTTTTCCACCTCACAATCTTCAAACTATCAGGTGAGTTCATATCCCCTTCGAACACTCTTTAAATACATTTTAAATGTTTTATACTCTTTTTGGGGAGGAATACAAGTAAACACATGGCTAAAATCGTGTGAAACATTAACCTTTTGATATACTTTTCATACTGTTGTTTTAACTATCTTGTGAAGTTATTATGATACAAAACCCCTCACAACACAGCTTTACCCTCTTGGGATATAATATGTTTATAAATAGAAATATGTTTTATTTATACGTTTACATACAAAAACATCATATCAAGGGTAACATTCTTTACTAAGTCATTTTATGCATTTAAAAGAACTTATGATTTATGCTTTGTCAAACATTGTGAAAGAGGTTAAATTTTGCATACAAACTACTACCTTATTACGGACTTAGTTGAGAATCCATGAGTCGTGTATATCTTCAAACGTTACTTTCTTTATTAGAAAATAATGCTACAAGTCCTGTCTATAACCAGAGTCTCCCGTTCGGAGAACGTGTCAAATGTGTATAGATCTATACGGGAAGTCATGATCCCGCGCCCTGACTGTTAGCTACAGTCCGTCTTTTGGGGTGACAGTTGTCATAACGCTACGACGCCTGAAGAACGTCGCTACAGGCATATTATGTTTAGTATGGTTATAAAACTCATCGGATATACAATTATTATGGTATTATGCTTTTATGAACAAGTAGTCATTAAAACTATTCTTCATTTAATAAGGGCGATTTTCGTATGGCTTTACTATGTAAAACTATGACACGACTTACAAGCACGTCGCTTGCTTGCGATTTTCGGTCTTAAAGACTGCCAGCTATGTCAGGAAAATAAGGGTTTTTCCTGTATACAAACCAAACAACTAATAGGAAAATAAGGGATTTTCTCGGTACAATTAGTTGTAATTCACATCACAAGCATTCATATGCATTTCATACTTTTATAGGAAAATAAGGTTTTTTTTCTAGAAAACATGCAAACACTTTCGAATGGCATACATCTTCTCAAAACACTACTTATGAACTCACCAACTTAAATGTTGACACTTTTTCTTTGAAATAACTTATATTCACAGGAAACCGCTAGCCAGGTAGCAACTACTTCTGAAGACTAACGCACTGGCGTTAGTAACATATTTTGGATCACCATTTTATATTTGATTTCTTTTGCAAACATGTAACACCTACAATCATGTAAACTTTTCAAACATATTTATATTATGGTGGTGTGTACTTTCCTTTCTATGAACTGTTATGATACTGAATATGATGTCCTCCGCCCCCGAACGATTCCGCCGTTCTGGTTTGGGGGTGTGACAGTACCTTTCATTGATTAAGGTGCCTTGCCTTTTATGCGTTCAAATGAGAACTCATAGACATAATTAACTCAATTGGAACGGCATAGAAATAAAAAAAATGTCAACACGATAGGTTGTAAACCACAACTCGTGTGCTAGTGATGATTGGTAAGGTTTATTTGATTTGTTCTTGAAACTTTTCAAGACCATTAAAACTCCCACTGACTACTTGACATATAAGATTCTTTTGTCAATAACCATTTCTTGACAAACAAATATTCAAGAGTTAGTGTAGCTTTTATCAAAACACTTCATAAATTGGACCTAGTTGGTCTTTGTCTTATCCAAGATGTCACAACTTTCCACATTTGATGAATGTTATAAACCTTCTTAATACTTGTCACTCATTGTCACAATCTTAAGTTTAAGACTTGTTATTGGAATGAAGTTTGATTGACTTCTTGATTTAATCATTTCTTCAATCCTTGATTCATCTTCTTAAACATACAATTGTGCTAAGATTTACTTAGAGGATCAATTGAGATATGGTTCTTAATCATTAAGACCTATCGTAAAGCATAAATGGTACTCTCCCTTCTTCTTAGAATGGAGAAACTTTTATCTTTCTGCCTACTTGATTCTTCTTATTCGTTCTTCTATTGATTTAGACCTTTTTCAATCAATCTAGAATTACACTTAATCTTGTAAGTATAATCACATTTACTAAACCTTTAGTAAATCATGACGAATATCTTTGTTACTCTTATGGTGGACTTGATCAACACATAACTTTGTGTACTCGATCTCCTAATCCTTCACTTGACACTTTGTCAATGAATCGGTCTAATTTCCAAATATGAAATTTCTCATTCATCGTGCAACCAAGTTGCATGATTCCAAGTTTCTGTCCAATTGAAACTTGGGCGATGAGAAACTCTCCCCTTTTGGTAAACTCTCGACTTTCCATAAATAACATAATAAGAACCAAATCCATTATTGCTAATAATAGAAACATTCAAACATCAATTTTTCATATACGCCATTGCAAGGATAAATAATATAAAATCAAAATTTATTTTATTGCGGAAAAATTTGTCCTTACAATGCAATTCATTGAAAAACTATGCTAACACATCTTTCTTAGCAATCTAATTCTAACTCTAAGTAGTAGCTCAAGAATCTAATCTTCGAGAAATGCGATCGAAATCCATTCCTTCACGGTTAGATTCTGCTTACTTCTTCCCTTAAGCTTTCTTTCTTTTCTTCGATCCTTCAAAATATCAATTGTAATCTTATCACATTATGTATTAAGAATCTAGAATAGAAGCTTAAAAGAGTTAGTTAATGGATTTTACCTATATTAGAGCCATACGTTTCAACTCTCCCATCTCTTAGATCTCTTAGGTAAATGGGGCAGCTTCGTCTCCACTGCACTTTCTTTTGGCAATAAAAGAAAATTGACTCTTTTGGAACATGACATGGAACTACTTTAGACATTGCCTTTCTCTTATGATCAAACTTTTCGATCATAGCATGTCTTTCGTTGCCATTGTCTATATCCATAGAGGTCTTGAAGGCAGATTCACCAATCAACTTTGCTTTTCTATTGCGCCAAACCATAGCTGATTCAGCAGAAATAAGCATATAGGTTAGATCTATAAGGGTCACGTCGCGGTTCATCATATAGTACTCTCTTACGAACTCACTATATGAGTTAGGAAGTGACTGAAGAACCCAATGAACAGCCATTTCGTCACAGATGACGGATCCCAACATTCTTAACCTATCAATGTGTGACTTCATCCCTAGGACGTGTGTACACACCGACTTTCCTTCTTTATGTTTACTTTCCAAAAGGGCTTGAGTGATCTTGAACTTTTCAAGCCTTTGAACTTGTGGGTTAGGGAGAATAATTGGAGGAGGAGGAGGAAGTGAAGTATGATCTCTTGTTCCTTGATCGGATCGTGGAATATCATCTTCATGTGGAAAGCTTGTTCCACGAGATTTGGGAAGACCATAGTTGTCAAACTTTGACATCTACAAAACGGGAGAAAACAAATTCAAGTTAGTTGATTGATAGAGTCCTTAGTAAATCACCCAAATGAGATACTAAGGCTAGGACCCAACACAATATTCTACAACTCGGGAGAGGGATGCCGTAACCTAAATTGCAGAACATTTGAAGGTAAGTGAATGACGATTCACTAATTTCCACCATGAAAAAACAAAAAAGAAATTTTAAGTTTTAAAACTATGAAAGCTCCTAGATCCTTTGAGATTCATTGAACTTTCAATGGCATGTTTAAATCTCGATATGCCCCTCTTGTTTGTGACTGGGATGCCGAGGATCACAAAGCGGGTGTGAATAACCATGCAAACTTACATGGTGCCCCCATATGTTACACTCATCTATTCGATGTGTCGGTGAACCACACACGCTCCACCGAACTATGACAAACATTGAGTCACCCTTTGCTACCTTCGCTTAGAACCATTTAGTGTGCCGGTAAACCAAACACGCTCCACTAACGTCTTCGCAAGGGTACAAAGTGTAATTTCATGGAATTGCATCAATTCACTTTTGCCTAAGTAACTAAGATTGGGAATTTGTAAAACATTTAGTTACTTTTGTACTTCATTATACTTATAATTGAAGGTTTTTGTCCTATCCTACCCGTTCGGCTAACGACCCTCCACTAGTCAAGAGTGCGGTGGGTAAGAGTGGATACCCATTCAATCGCCATTTTATAGGCAATTTCCTTAAACACCCCTTATATACCAGCTTCGTGAATAAGGCCTACTAACGGTAAGACTGACTTTTACTTATACATATATATAATGTTAGACTTTTAATGTTATATATAGTATAGGGTGTGTTTTACACTTTAAAAATACTAGGTGGTCAAATATAACAATTATACTTTTAATTGTAAACCAAAACTTTTTTGGATTTATTAAACTTCTTTTAATTATACACCTTAATTAATTAATAAAACCATAAGGGTTTGATTTGAACTTTTCAAAACAATACTAGAGTTTTAGAATTTAACATTCCTAAATTAAACTTTTAATCAACTTTTAAATTCCAAAACTTGAGGGCAAGTTTTGAAACATTTCAAAACATTAGGGTTTAGAATTTAAATATGCATCAAAATTAAACTTTTAATCAAAATTTAAATTCCAAAACTTGAGGGCAAGTTTTGAAACTTTTCAAAACAATTTAGTTTTAATTTCTCTTAAAAATTTTCGAATTTATGACATATAAATTAAAATTTTAAATATTAAAAACCTTGATTTAATAATTATCTTGAATTAGACTATTAATTTAATTATTAAATCATAAGGGATTATCTAAATCATGAGGATGATTACCATTTATACATTTAAGATATCCTAATCCTTTAATTATCTCCCTAGATCTCGAAATTAAGGATAGGATAATGCAAAATCTATAATTACCATATATAACAATTAGAAGATAATTACAAGATATGGGATAATCCAAATCCCTAAAATTTAGGATCTTATCTTGGGGAGGAGGCCAAATTTCGAAAATCAAGGGATTAAAACAAACCCTAGATTTCGAAATTTAAGGGTTTAAGGAAAGGATTTGAAGATCTTATTCAAACTCTTGCAAATTAGGGTTTGCAAACCCTAATCTCGAAAATCCTAGCCACCTAGGGTTTATTGGCCATAAACCCTAATATGTCAAGTTCATACAATTGAATAAACTAATTGAAAACAAGTTAACCAAAGGCTCTGATACCACTGATGGGTTTTATACAAACAATCCTATGTGTATATGCAACCCTAGGATTGGATCTATGTTTTCACTATTAGATACACAACATTATGAACACATGATAAAACCCTAATCATGATTGCTATTTTCGAAATTAACCAAGAAGGTTAGATTACATACCTCTTGTTGTTATATTGTAATAACAACTTACATCTTTAAACCCAAAGTCTTGAAAGCAAGCACTACAAGTGTAGTGTCTCTAATGGCTCACAAACACTAAGAGAAAATGGAGAAGGTATAAAGAGATAGGAGAGGTATAAGAATTCGTCCCTAGATGCTCTAGGGATCAAGTGCACGAATTCCTAAGGCCTTAGGGGTCTTTATATAGGGTTGGGATTAGGGTTTTAGTCTTTATCCTTATCCAGTTACTTGCCCACCAAGCAACCACAAGATAAGCCTTAAAAACCCTTATCTCTTGGACCTTGGACGATCTCAAGGATATCCTTATCCTTGAATTCGTCCATCCTTTAACAAGGATAACTATTGCCCTATTTTGCAACTATCACATAATTACAATTCAGCCCCTCTAGTTTAGTTAATTACATTTGATCACAAAATTAATTCTTAATTAATTATTGACCAATATTAATTAAACAAATATGATTTCTCCTTTAATATATTATTCTTATAACATATTAATAAATCATAATAACCTCTTTCTCTATTATTTCTCCAATCAAGTTGCTTTGGTGAAGGCAACCCAAAAGGACCATGCACCATCGGGTCAAGTACATACCAAAATAGTTATGGACTTAGACACTAATCCAACAAGATGACCAATCATACTCGTCTCAAATTTCTTAGCCATGACCTTAGCGAACTCTAGAACTTTGTTTCTCCTCAGTGGGCCCGAAAATGATTTCATCAACATACACTTGAGCAAGAATGACGTAAGATCATGAATTCTTGATGAACAATGTGTTGTCGATTTTTCCATGTCTATATCCATTATCCAGAAGATAACTCGACATTGTTCCATACCATGCTTTGGGTGTCTGCTTCAAACTGTATATAACTTGATTTAGATGATATACATGATTGGGGAATTCTTCATTTTCAAACCCTGGAGATTGCTTTAGGAAGACCTATTCTTGAAAATTCCCATGTAAGAAGGTGGTCTTAACATTCATTTTATAGACTTTGAAGTTCTTGAATGAAGCAAAAGCAAGAAACAAACGAATTGCTTCAAGTCTAGTAATGGAAGGTAAATGTTTTGTCATACTCTAATCCTTCCAGTTGACAAAAACCTTGGGCCACAAGTCTTGCTTTTTTTCTAATGGCGATCCCGTCTTTTTTTTTGAACATCCAGAAAGTACCGATGATAGATTTTCCTTGAGGCTTGGAAACAAGAGTCCACACACAATGAAGTTCAAATTCATTCAGCTCATCCTGCATGGCCTTGATCCAGTTAGCTTCCTTTAGGGCATCAACGACATTCTTTGGTTCAGTCACTGAGACAAAATTCACAAACATGCAGAAGTTGTTGCTAAATCTGCTACGAGTGAGAATCCCAAAATTTACATCTCCAATGATTTGAGATACAGGATGATCTCAAAGAATTGTAGGATTAGTACATTCATTCTAATTATTTGGATCAAAATCTTCCGGATTAGATGGCTCATCTCCTTTAGAGACGACGAATTAATCTTCAGAGTTATACTAAGAGTTGATAATATGATCTATATTGGGAACAATAGGCTCAGTATCATTAGGTAAGAATTATGAATCAGGGTCTAATGGACTGAAGGTAAGGTCAGTTAGAATGGATAAGGGATGATCAATCCAATCATGAAAGAATGAGTCTTCATCGAATATAACATGATTAGTTTCCTGAATATGTTGTCTTGAAATGTTGAACACCTTGAAAGCCTTGGACACACTATAGTAACCCAAAGACACTCCTTCATCAGCTTTGTCTTTGAACTTAGATCCCTGATCTCTTTCATTCAAAATGTAGCAGACACATCCAAACACATGAAAGTAATAGATGTTTGGTTTCCTTCCCTTAAGTAGCCTATTGGTAGTCTTCCCGTGACACTTAACAATGATGGAGCAGTTTTGGGTATAACATGTTGTGTTGGCAGCTTCATCCCAAAACGACAAAGGAAGATCAGCTTCAACGACCATTATTCTTCCAGCTTTAATGAGAGTTCTATTTCTACTTTCAACAATGCCATTTTGTTTGGGGGGTTCTTACAATTGAGAAGTTTTGAGAGATTCTTAAGATTGAGCAAAAGTCTTCTAGAGAAGAATTTCTAAATTCAGTTCCACGATCACTGTATGATTGTCTGACTTTATGATCATAAAGAACTTATAATTGATTAATGAGTGAAATGATTTCATCAGCAACATTACCCTTCTTCCTTAAATAGACTACCTAGGTAAATCTTGAAAATTCATCCACAATAACGAAAGTATACTTCTTCCCAACTCTTGAATTAATTGGGGCCGGTCCAAGAAGGTCCATGTAGAGAAGATGAAAAGGTTTGATAATGGAGGAATAAGATTTTGGCTTTTCACACGCTAGGAATAATTTAACTTTAACAAACTGCAACTTAGGAACTCCTCTTACAAGTTGATTTCCAGAAATCTTTGATATGTTCTTGAAGTTCAAATGGAATAGTCTCTTGTGCCATAGCCAACTAATATGAGACTAAGAACGAGAAATGAAGCATCGATGAAGGGAATTGTCAGCAAAGAACATGTCCAAAATAGAAATGCCAATATGTTAATTTTTAGTCAGAACAATGACATTCTTTGGATCAACAACCTTTCCTTCTCTCTTTTTAAAGTGAACTTCATACCCAGTGTCACACAATTGGCTGATTGAATTTAGATTGTGCTGAAGACCTTTCACATAAGAGACATTATTAAAGGTAATAGAATTGCACTTGGAGGTTCCATAACCCTTTGTACCTCCTTTGCCATTATCTATAGATGTAACAGTAGGACTATCCTCCTTTATGAATTCTTCCAGAAGAGACGTGAATCCTATGATATGTCTTCAGCAACCTCTATCTAAATACCAAATATGTTCTTTACCCTGAAATTAAAAGATACAATTAATATACACTAAACCATCTTGCAATAGGTCACTTAAGCAAAAATATGATAAAAAGCATCAAGGAGATAATTTAAAGAGTTTTATTTTTTGATCCACTTATCATTTCGGATCATGATGTTGTCAGAATGAACAAAGCTCTTCTCAAAAGTGCACTCGCTAACTTTGTAAGAAACATCACCACATCGATAACAAACTCTTGTTCCAGGATTCTTTCTTTTAACAATAGATTTTGAGTCCTTTTTAATTGTTGGATCTGAAGAGCTTTGATCATTTTATTTAAAAATTCTTTACCAAGGAATGCCACTGATGGTATGCTCAGATGAAACTATGTCACGAGGCTCAAGAGACATTGAAGAATCATCTAGAATAGAAGAATTTCATTGATCTCCAGATTCAGTGTTGCTAACACAACACTAAGGAAAAATGCTAAAAATTTCATTTACCGTGCAACTTTGACATTTGATATAGGAAATTTTAGCAAAATCTTAGTGGAGGTCAAAACATACTGAAGATGAGGAGGTTGGCAGGAAGGATCAAGAGCAGATAAACAAGATAAACATTCGGTGTTACCATTAGATTCGGTAGTGCAATGTTTATTAATTAAAGTTGGATTTAGATAGGTACTTACAAATCTACTTTTAAAAGCTTTATCTATAAAGTCAGCATTAGTAAATGTTTGTTTAGTCTCAAATATTTTGATTAAGTTGACAACACCGTTTATATTGCCTCCAAGAATTTTCCCACATTGATCAGGAATTTGATCATTAATAATTCTCAAGAAATTATAATGAGAAGAAGGCTAGTTTTTTTAAAATAAGTTGAATGCATCTAGCATGATCAACAACTTTTTCTTTTCTTGATAGAAGAAAATTGTTGGTCAGTGAGATAAAAATGTTTTTAGTTTTTAAAAGAGAAAAGGATTTTTCGAAAAAAAGATAGTTTTTCTTTGAGAATTTTAAACTCAATTTTGTGAGAAAATCTTACTTCATTTGATACAAATAAATCAAAAAGCAAGTCATCACTCGTGTTAGCTTTTTCGATATTTTCGATGCAAGAATAGTTAACAAGATTTTTGACTAGATACGTTGAGGTTGAGTCACAGTCAGACTTAAGGTTTGTAAAAGCCCGAGAAAGATCCAAACGTCATGAGTACCAATGTTGCCATTCGTTTCATCAACATGAGATTCGACGATTTGAACCATGAGACACTTACCTTTTGAGACTTCGTCATCTGAGTGATGTTCTTTATCAAAAGCAGATGATAGTGTTATAATCATCTTTTATGCAATTCAACAGTTTTGAACCAAACGATAGACAGAAAATGGGAGGGAGTTTCTAATAGAAACTATCAACTTTACATCGATATTTAGCACCCTTTTCTCTTCCTTGTTGTATCACGGCACAAATTTCTTCTTTAGCTCACTATTGGATGCACCATCATTGGATGATTGATGAATAACGAACATGGGACCCTTGTTGATAATGTCGAGCATGTCATAGTCCATGATCTCTAAAGTGTCCATGTCCTTTGATTTCCAAGCAATAAAGTTGAGTTCATAAAAAATAGAGATCTTGTTACAAGCATACGATTTGGGATTGTAAGAGGTCGACATAATTACTTAAGTTTATCAAAAACCCACTCCGATACCAATTGAAGGGTTGTATCGATCGGATTCACTTCAAGTACAATCAATAAAGAACAAACTAACTAAACAAAGATCGAACAGAAAAATAAAGAACACGAACAATCACAAATATGTCTTTCACCAAGAAAAAGGTGTTCTCACCAAGAGAACAAAGGTTAGAAAGACGGTCACCAAGACTTATATTAGGGTTTCACCCTATTGTTGAATATATAAAAACTATTCTAGTGAATCCCCTCAATCAAGGAATTGTATCTTATCTATAATAATAACCGATCCTTATCACCAAAATATCGCATCTTCTTTATATTCTGTACATATCCATATAACTACCTAATATACAAATATTACATAAGATCATAATCTTCATGCTGAAGCAGATAAGGTCATGAGGCGTTGCCACTGGTGTTGATGTTGGCCCTAGCGCTGGTGATCAACGTGTAAAGTGTTTGACTCATTAGATCATAAGGTGTGACCTTACACAAGCTTCCATGTGTAAATTGAAAACCTGAAGAGACATTATCTCTATCTGCCACCTATAAAGATCATGAGTGTTTTTCCTCGAATAAAGAGAAAGTAATAGCAGTATGTCACCAACTATACAATGATTACATCGCATTTTCCACAAACATTGAACATAAATTGCTTAAGTATTGAACACGTAACAATCATCAAATGTAACAAAATTTTGGATAATTCGTGATATCAAAGGTACTTTGAGGTAGTGATATCCCGGGCAAAGATTCTCTTTGTTTCACATCAAGAGATACATCGAAGTGATTATGTAGTTTCCCGTGAATTACAAACGTATACTTATAGAAAAGTATCGAAGGTCCTTTTTTCACAAGTATCAAAGATAGGCTATATTTTCAAACATGTTTGAAACTTGAGATAAGAGAAAAACGATGAAATAAAATCCTTCATTGATCAGTATAACCAACTTCAAGTAAGCATGGATAATATATAAAGTAACAAAAGTTAGTGAAAAAATTGTTCAAACTAAATCTCAATTCATATTAAAGTAAAAGATGAAACTCATTGGGAAGAAATGACTCGGTAAGAGTTAATTTCATTAAGATCACTCAAACAGAACGAAAATGAGATTTTCAGTATCAATAAAGGCATAGAGAAACTATAGAAGTTTCTTTTGTCAATTCCTTTGTAAAGCCTAGAACAATAAATTGTTCACCGTCAAGTCCTTAAAAGGCAGTTTTTATTAGTTTCATTGAAATCATGGTGATAGTCACATGATGATCATAAAAAAAGATTTTTGGTACATCGTGATTCTAGTTGGTTTCGACTAGAGATATAAAGGTTATTGCGTCAAAGTTTGTGCATAGTGTAAGAAAATTAAGGTAAGGAGATGGAAAACAAGATTCTCACAAATTCATGGTGACAACAAAGTTGATCATGGAAACAATTATTGAATAACCATAATTTCATGTTGGTTTAGACTTGGAATGTAAAGGGTTAAGAAAAAATCATGATTAAGATATTCGTCAAATCATTCATTTCAGTCGTGAATACAAAGTATTCCAAAAACAATATGACATTTTTAAATATAAAAATAACAAAAACATTTTGGTATTTTTGATTTTTGAACAAACATGAAAAAAATAAAGAAAATATTTTTCATTTTTTGGATTTTTCAAGAAAAGACAAAAATAAAGAATTTTTTTATGGAATTTATTATTTTTCAACAAGAATCAAATTTTTTTTTTGTAAAGGTCAAAGAAGAATTTTACCAAAATTTTGATAGTAAGCTCACATCTCTGAATGATTTAGAGCAAATGTTGAATGCGAATATCTACAAAGCTCTGAACGTGAACAATAGTCGTTGAACAATCCAGTGGTAATGTTGAAGTTGTATGGGTATCAAAGTCTGCATCAAGGAACAATGACATAAAAATCATAACCATAAACATTAATTTTATTTTTGTACATAATATGCTTCCATCATTTGTAACAACCATAAATATCACAACAAATTTACACTTTTTAAAACAAGCCCAAATCATAGAATGTTTACAAAATCATTGTTTTCATAGTATGTTCCATATTAGAGTCTTCTATAGATCAAAAGTACATTAAAAAAAAGGATGAGTACGATCACGCCTTTGCCTTCCCGCGATCATCAGAAGTACCTGAAACCATAAATAAAAACCGTAAGCCAAAGCTTAGTGAGTTCACCCAAAGTACCAAAACATAAACAAACATCATATACAACAACATGTCGGTTCTAATCAACCATCGGATTGGAATACCCTAGGCCTATTCACCCTTCGGGTCCAGTCATCCTTGGGATGGAATACCCTACTTTGGAATGCCAATATACAATGGTTCCAGTCAGCCATCGGGTTGGAATGCCAATATATAACGGGGCCAGTCATCCTTGGGATGGAATACCCTTGGGCCCAATCAACAAAAAGGTTGAATGCCCCAGTCTGTTGGCCCATGCACATTGCAGTAAAGCCTCAACCACCAACCAAAATTCATGCACATATAACAGATAAACAAATAATCAGTCAACAAACAACCAGACAGATCTATAGATCACTATGCGTAGCATCATCCTATATACCAGGATACAGATATAATAGATCACTATAGCACAATAGCATACTATCACATAACCGAATATCTAAACTCACCTCTAACTGTTGAATCACTAAGATAAATCTCTGTCTGTTGGTCCGACAAATCCCTGCATTGTCATCATCAAACACATCCAATTAATAATTAGATTCCGACTCATATCTAAGAGTCTAACCTAGGGTAAAAAAACCAATTTACCCTTTATCTAACTTGGCCTAAAACGAAGGCCCAACTCAACCATACAAAGGCCTAAATTCTAAAGCCTAATATATATATATATATATATATATATATATATATATATATATATATATATATATATATATATATATATATATGTGTGTGTGTGTGTGTATGTGTGTGTCCCAATCTTCCAAATTGGGCCCGAACCCACCATGGGACTAAAATCCAAGGAATCCCAACATGCTAGTCCAAAGCCCAAAACTCCTAATGGCCCAAGGCCCAAAATCAACCCATTGGGCTTCTGCACAAAATGTCTGGCATTTCTCCCTATGATACCAGGCGTTCCCATGCAACGCCTAGCGTTTTCTCCCTGATCACCAACTTCCAAACCAATGATTTAATGGCTTAAGATATCTAGTCCAAACTTTATATCCAATTATAATGGAACATCCAAAGCCATAAAGTTGCAAACTTTATGGCCATGTATGGTTATAATGAGCTCAAAAGCTAAAACACCAACTCCATAAACCATTAAGACACCTAAAAATTTTAATGGAGTTAAAGGAAGGTCCAAGATCACATTTTTTTATCACTTAATCTTCCATAAAACATTCAAAAGGACAACTTCTTTGGTCTAAGTTAGCTACTACCTAATAAGACCAATAAAATGGGGCAAAAAGCATAAACTTCTAACATAAGCAAGATCTAGAGATATAATGATCAATTTCAGAACTTTATACGAAAAATGATGCTCCAAGATGCCAAGAGTATAGATCCAGAAGCTTGAGAGTAACACCAACACTCCAATGATCTTCCTTCTCTATCAAGAACACTAAAATGATACCAAAAGATGTAGAAGGCTTCAAACTCTCATAGACACTTAGGGTTTTCGAAATGAGGATGGAGGCTAGAGTGGTGAAGGGTTTTATGGCAATAATGTTCTTTAAATAAGGTGCAAACCCTAAAAATTAGGGTTTGGTATCTGCGTGCAAACACCTAGTATCCATCATGGAATGTCTGGCGTTGGAATGTTGAGTGTTCTATGCCAAACACATGGTGTTTGAACCAAAGGCCTCATCTGCAGGATGTTACAACTTGACTTAGACATTAAAATCGGATGTTACTATTCTACCCCACTTGACTTAGACTTCGTCCTCGAAGTCTGCTACATCAAATAACTCAGGATAATGCTCCCTCATTTTAGCCTCCAGCTCCCAGTTCTACTCAGAGCCTTTCTAATGTTGTCACTGAACCTTTACCAGAGGTATCTCCTTGTTGTTTAGGACCTTCATCTTTCTTTCCAAAATAGCCACTGGTCTCTTAATAAACTTTAGGCGCTCATTGACCAGAATATCATCCAATGGAATCACTGTCTCGTTGTCCAACACATACTTTTGCAACTGAGAGACATGGAAAGTGTTGTGGATATGACTGAGCTCACTAGGCAAATCCAACCAGTAAGCCACCATGCCTACCCTGCTAGTCACACAGAAAGGTCCAGGATATTCGGGACCCAATTTCCCCCTCTTCCTAAAGCGTATCACACCCTTCCCGTCTGAGAGATTCTTAAGAACCAAATCTTCGACCTAAAACCCCAACTCTGATCGGTGTCAGTCGACATAGCTCTTCTTGCCAATTTGACAGGTCTACAGTCTCTGCCTGATCTGCCGAATAAGCTCCATGGTCTGAAGGACTACTTAGGTCCTTCCCATGAACCTATGACTAACTTCCCCTCAATAAACTAGGGTATGACTTCTTCAACCATACAAGAGCTCATATAGTGAGGCACTAATGTTGGATTGATAACTGTTGTTGTAGGAAAACTCTGCAAAAGGTAGGTAAGAATCCCAACTAACGTCAAAATCAATAACACAGACCCGCAACATATCCTCAAGGGTCTTAATAGTCTGCTCACTCTGGCCATCAGTCTGAGATGATACAGAGTGCTAAAATGTAACCTCGTGCCTAATTCCTTGTGGAACTTCTGCCAGAAATAGGAAGTGAACCAAATATCTCTGTCTGAAACAATGGAGACCGGAACCCCATGACGAGCAACAATCTCCTATACATATACATCGGCCTAAGAGCTCTCCCGGATGGCCAAAAAAAGGAACTCTTGGTCAATCGATCCATAATTACACATAAAGCATCAAAACCCTTGGCCTTCTTCGGCAATTTAGTGACAAAATCCATGGTGATCTATTTCCACTTCCACATGGGAACCTCCAGAGGCTGCAGCTTGCCATGCGGCCTCTGATGCTCGACCTTGGCCAGCCTTCAGGTCAAACACATCTCAACGTAACAGGCTATCTCCCTCTCCATACATGGCCACTAGTAACTCAATCTCAAATCCCGATACATGTTTGTGGCCCCCAATTGTATAAAAAAGCGAGACTTATGAGCCTCATCCAAAACTGTCTACCTGGTCCCATCAGAAGCTGGAACCCAAACCCGAACACACCGGGTCAATAACCCTTGACTATCAGTGACAAACCTGTCAAATCTCACCCCTGATCCTCTCCTGTTTCTAGTTCTCTTTCCAACTCCCTCTGCCTGAGCCTCAATGATCAAACCTAACAATGTAGAATCAACGGATATCCTCATATATATTTCCCCAACCAAAGACCCAACCGTCTTATGACTCAAATCATCCACTACCACATTCGCTTACCTAGATGGTAAAGGATCTCGCAATCATAATCCTTGACCACATTCAGCCACATGTGCTGCCTCATGTTTAGGTTCGGCTGACCCATAAGATATCTCAAAATCTTGTGATCTGTGTAAATAGTACAACGTACCCCATAAAGATAATGTCTCCAAATATTGAAGGCAAACACCACTTCCGCCAACTCCAGATCATGCGTGGAATATTTCGTCTCATGCGGCTTCAGCTGCTGCGAAGCAGAAGCAATCACCCACCCTATCTACATAAGGATTGCTCCAAAACTGATGATGGATGCATCATAAAATACACCAAAATCCTCTAATACCTCTGGAAAGGTTAATATTGGGCCTCACAAAACTTCCGCTGAAGAGTCTCGAATGCCGACTGCTGCTCAGGGCCCCATCGGAAAGCCACTAACTTCTTCGTCAGACGAGTGAGAGGTATCATAATATTAAAGAAATTCTGACTCAATCTCCGATAGTATCTTGCCAAACCCAAGAAAAGTATGACCACTGAGGGAGATTTTGGAACCTCCCACCGCATCATTGCATTGATCTTGGCCGGAACCAAAATCCCATCATGGTTAACGAGATGCCCCTGGAACTGGACCTCTCATAACTAAAACCCACACTTCGAGAACTTGGTATAAATCCGTTCCCGACCCAATACTCCAAAAATCTCTAGAAGGTGCTCCTCATGCTGCTCTCTGGTCTTGGAAGATACCAAGATATCATCAATAAACACAATGATAGATCGGTCAAGCATTAGCCTGCACACCCGATTCATCAAATCCATAAACACAACAGGCACATTTGTGAGCCCAAATGGCATCACCACGAATGCGTAATGCCTATAACGAGTTTGGAGTACGGTCTTCTCGATGTCCTCCTCTCTCACTCTCACCTGATGATATTCGGACCTCAGATAGATCTTGGAGAACCAATATAACTGATCAAAGAGATCATTAATCCGCAGAAGGTGATAAGAATTTTCACCGTTAACTTTTTCAACTCTCGGTAATCAATGCATATCTGGTGTGAATTATTCTTCTTCTTGATTAACAGTATCGACATTCCCCATGGAGAACTGATCGGTTTGATGAACTCCTTGCCTAATGGATCCTGAAGCTGAGAGGAAAACTCCCGTATCTCAGGCAGTGCCAAGCGGTATGCCGCCTAGGCAATCGAAGCCGCACCTGACACTAGATCAATCTAGAACTCAACTTGCCTCTCGGGAGGCACAATAGGTAACTCCTCTGGGAAAACATTGACAAACTCCCTAACAACTAGTACCTCAAAATATGAAGTCTGCTCCCCAACCCGAGTCTTAACCACATAAGCCAAATAACCCACACAACCATTCTAAAGATATTTTTGAGCCTTGGCTGCCGAACGAAACCCAGAACCAACCCTGGTGCCCTCTCTATAGATAACCAGTTCTCCACCACTTGGGGTTCAAACTACTACTCGTTGGCCCTCAAAATCGATCATGGCACCGAACGTGCTCACCTAGTCCATACCTACTATCACGCACACATCCCCCATGGGGATAGGAATCAGATCAATCAGATAAGGCACCCCGAAAAATCTCCAATACACAACCCGGATATACATTGGATGAAGAAACCCCGTTTTTGTTGGTGATAGAAACCCGCAACAGACACTCTAACTCCCCATTTGGCATATCAAACTCCCTACTAAATGATCGAGACAGAAAGGATCGAATTGTGCCTAAGTCAAATAACTAAAGAGCAGGAAAAGAGTTCACTAAGAACATACCTATTAGGAGCATATACATGAGCAAACCATAAAATATGATCATCAGAAAAATAAATAAAAACATATCGGTCATGACATTTGGTGCCGCTCTGGCCTCCTCCATCGTGAGCTAAAAAGCACGACCTCGAGCCCTCAGGGGCTCCACCCTGCCTTGACTCCCATACATGATCCTGCGAGTAGCCGACACTGGAGCATGTGTCGTCTTAGCAGAAAGCAAGAGGCATTGGGTCTTTATGTGGCCCACCTTATCACAATGATAGAAAATCATGATGTCGGATACTGGAGCCTGTTGCCAGCAGTCCCCCATAATGTGGCACTGCTTGCCACATTTGTGGCATCCCGAAGAAGATCGACAAGCTCCATCATGAACATTGTTGCACTTTCCGCAAGTGTGGCCCCTATGATTCCCAAATCTACCATCAACAGTCTTGAAATGCTTCGACGCAGGCTGTGACTACGACAGGACCTGTCTCTCCTCCCTCGTCTAGAGCTCCATCTCGATCTCCCATTGCATAGCGGCCTCCTACAACTCAACCAATGAACCATAGTGTTATGTGGATACAAACTGCCATATTTCCATCTTGAGCATGCTCAAGTACCGGGTCATCTGAGCTTACTCAAAAGTACCAAACTCAGGGTAAAACATGTCTCTTTCTCTCTCTCTCTCTCTCTCTCTCTCCATAAACATCTTGGTGACCTCCATCACCAACTCGGTCCCCTATCTCAAGTCCAACTACTCTTGGGCCAACCTCTCTCGCTCCACAAGAGGAAAATATAAAGAATGAAACATCTAAGAGAACTACTCCCAAGTTACAACATCCCTCTGCTTAATGGACTACGAGCTAGTAAAAAGTCTCCACCAATCCTTCGCTCCAGACCAAAGAAGGTTTAGAGCACACTTGACCTTCTGGTCAGATGGGCAAGAGGAAGTGAAGAAACATCCCTTCATGCCAAACAACCACCTCATGGCTATGATCGGATCCTGAACTCCATCAAATATTTGGGGCTTCGTATTTTCTAAGTCCCTGTACTGAAGGCTCTCCCATCGCCTAGCAGCAGCAACAGCTGCGGTGGCTACAACAGCAACAGTCTCAGAAAGTGCAACATATCTCTCGTCAAAATAGCCTACCATAGTGGTCTTAATAGACCCAAACATCTCCGATAAATGCGCCCGGAAGAAGGAGTCAACCTCCTCCTAAATGATATCCCTAACCCGGTCCCCAGTCAACGCTGGCCCATTCTGGCCTCTTACTCCTGATCCTGATCCGGATCTCGCCTCAAACTGTCTGGTAATCACCATACTAAAAATAAACCAGGGAGATATCAGATAAAATACATATAACACCATGGGGACAAATTCCTAACAAAACCCAAAGGGTTGTGACTTCCCTGCTACACATACGGCTCCTGTGCTTCTAGTAGTACGAGTCCATACTACCTTCCACACCTACCCATATTTGTCTTAGAGGATCATCACAAAAAACTTAAAAATACTTGCTAGAATACGTATACACTCAATACTCACTTCCTATAGGAAGGTAAACATTATGCAATTGGTCGGCTAACCCCACACAACTTATCCATGAAACTTCCACCAACCCTGTAGCACTTATGTATGCTAATCATACATAACGCTGGATCCTATGGATAGTCAAATACTTGATTCTACCCTAAGCCCTTAAATAAATAATAATAGAAAATAAGGCTAACCCAAACATTCTTAGGCTATAGAACTTTAGTTATGTACAACTATGATGCATACACTAAGCAACTACAATTATGATGCGAATTCCATATAAAAAAGAAACCCTAGGCTACCAGGCATCATATAATCAGATAACTCTATCATGCAATTCATTTTCAAAACCTTTTCCTTAGTTTGAGACTGGATTCGCATGAGTGTTCCTCCAATTCACTCAAACCAAGGCTCTGATACCAACTTGTAACATCCATAAAAAATTACAACAAATTTAAACTTTTTAAAACAACCCATAATCATAGAATGTTTACAATATCATTGTTTTCAAGGTTTGTTCGATATCAGAGTCTCTCATAGATCAAAATTACATAAAAACAGAGGATTACGGTCACGCCTTTTCATTCCCGCGGTCATCAGAAGTACTTGAAACGATAACTAAAAACAGTAAGCCAAAGCTTTGTGAGTTCCCCATAAATACCAACCCATAAACAAACAACATATAATACATCATGTAGGGTCCAATCAACCATCGAGTAGTAATACCCCAAGCCTATTCACCATTCGGGTCTAGTCATCATCAAGATGGAATGACAATATATAATTCGTCTAGTCAACCATCGGGTTGGAATACCCCCGTCCCAATCAACCATCGGGTTGGAATGCAAATATACAACGGGTCCAGTCATCCTCGAGATGGAATACCATCGAGCCCAATCAACCATCGGGTTGGAATGCCCTCGGTCTATTGGCCCATGCATATAGTAGTAAAGCCTCAACCACCAACCAAAATATGTGCACATATAACACATAAACATTTAATTAGTCAATAGACAACCAGACAGATCTACAAATCACTAACCGCAATATCATCATATATACCAAGATATAAATCTAACAGATCACTACAACACAATAGTATACTATCATAACCAGATATCTAATCCAATGGGCCATTCTTGGTTCCTTCAACCCATATGTATAGTTAGGAAAACTCACCTCTAATTGCTGAAACACTCAGATAAATCTCTTTCTATTGGTCCTGCAAATCCATGTGATGTCATCATAATCCAATTAATAATTGGATTCCGACCCATATCTAAGATTCTAAGCTAGGGTAAAAGACCAATTTACCCTTTATCTAATTTGGCCCAAAACCAAGGCCAACTCAACCATACAAAGGCCGAAATCCTAAAGTCCAATATATAAGTGGCCCAATCTTCCAAATTAGACCTGAACCCATAATGGGCCAAAAATCCAAGGAAGCCCACCATGAAAGTATAAAGCCAAAAAACTATAATGGCCCAAAGCCCAAAATCGACCCACTGGGCTTCTATACAGAATGCTTGTCGTTCCTCCCTACGACGCCTGGCATCTGAACGCCAGGCGTTCCCATGCAAACGTGTAGCGTTTTCTTGTTGTTCACCAAATTTCAAACCAATGACTTAATGGCTTAAGATATCCAGTCCAAACTTCTGATCCAATCATAATGGTACGTCTAAAGCCATAAAGTTGCCAACTCGCAACTTTATGGCCATGCATGGTTACAACGAGCCCAAATGACAAAACTGCAACTCCTTATCCCATTAAGACACCTCAAAAGTTGCATGGAGTGAAAGGATGGTCCAAGATCACATTTTTATCACTTAATCTACCCTAAAACGTTCAAATTACAACTCATTTAGTCTAAGGTAGCTCCTACCCAAGAAGACCAAGAAAATGGGGCTAAAAATCATAAACTTCTAACATAATCAAGATCTAGAGATATGATGATCAAGTTCAGAACTTTCTACCATATAATGATGATCCAAGATGTCAAGAGTAACACCAACACTCCAATGATCTTCCTTCTCTAGAAAGAAAATAAAATGATACATAAAAGATGCACAGGGCTTCAAACTCTCATATACACTTAGGGTTTTCGAAATGAGGATGGAGGCTGGATTCGTGAAGGGTTTTAACGCCATAATGTTCTTTAAATAGGGTGCAAACCCTAAAAATTAGGGTTTTTCTCTTTGTGAAAACAACTAGCGTCCATCATAGAATCCATGGAAGTTGAACGTCGAGCGTTCTATGCCAAACACCTGGGTGTTTGGACCAAAGGCCTCATCATCAGGATGCTACAACCAAAATGCAATATAATTCAATTTTAGGTTTAATAATGAAAGTACCTTAAAACCGGATGTTACATCATTCCTAACCCATTTAAAATTGTTAACACGGATTTTTCATCAAGAGGTTTGGTAAAACGATTAGCAAGTTGATCTATAGTATTAACAAAATAAACTTTGAAATTGTCATCTTCGACATGATGTTTGATGAAATGGTGTCGAAGAGCAATATTTTTTTTCTTGGAATGTTGAATAGGATTATGAAATATGTGAATGGCATTCTGAGAGTTACAAACTAAATGTATTTTCTTAATGTTGATTGCAAAGATACGAAGTTGATTTTATATCTATATCACATGGGAAGTACACGCAGAACCAAAAACATACTTTGCCTTAGTTGTGGATATTGAAACACTTGTTCGCTTATTCGACTATCAAATCAGTACATTTCTATCATGAAAATGACAACCACCAGTTGTACTTCTTCTATCAAGTTGACAACCACCCAAATCATTATCCGAATAGGATTGAAAGAAAAAGATTGTATTCGTAGGATACTAAATTCCAATCTTAGGAGCTCGATGTAGTTATCGAAAAATATTCTTTAAAGTAGTGAGATGTGGTTCCCTTGGGTTTGCTTGATGCCTGGCACAATTTCCCACATAACACTTGATATTAGGTTGACTTGAAGTCAAATATAATAGAAAACCTATCATGATTCGATATGTCTTTAGGTTCGCAGCGGGTTTATCTAAAGATAGACTCAATTGTGTTCCACATGCCATACTTTCGCATCTGAGCAATTTTTGATGCCAGATATTTTTAGAAAATCATCCGTGTTAGACTCTTGATTGATAAATTTTTCATGCCAGATCTTTTTAGAAAATCCTCAACAGCCTTTGATAAAGCAGGTTCAGTAGAACCAAAAATTATATCATCCACATAAATTCAAACAAACATAAGTTGATTCCCTACTTTCTTTCGAAATACTGTGGGATCAGCTGATCCTTGCTTAAATTTTGAGATTCTCAAGTGTAACGCCCGCGTTTCCGGGCTAGAAATTTTCGTTGACGTAATAGTCTAGGTTAACCCTTGTAACTCTTTTTGAAGTATTAATGATGAAATATTTAAGTATTATGTGAATATGTGTATTTGTGTGCTTATTACTTAATTATAAAGATATAATTAATAAAGGATAAAAATAAGCGTCAAAATTAAAGTGTGAGATAAGCCCGATATCTTTACATAAAGTTGTAGTGGTCTAAACAAGGATTCCGAAGATATAAGGAATGCCGAAATCCGAGTTATAACGAAGAAGTTATGACCTGTCGAAGTTTCGAGACAGAACCGACACGACGCCGAATGATGTAAACTATATAGAGTGATATCTAGTCTTACTGATCTAAACGAAAGTCATAGGGTTCTTTAAATCGAGAGCGTGCATGAAAAGAACGCCCAAATTTGACATCATATGAGGAAGTTATGATTTTCCGAAGTTTCGACTTAACTGTATGTAGCCCAAATACTCAAATATGAGATCGAGTGATTCTTAATCGAAACAATCTAAACGAGAGTCGAAGATCTCATCAATAGTAGTCCAACGATAAAAAGACAGACAAAAACGGAGTTCAGATGAAGGAGTTATGAATTTCGAACGAAGTTTTCCTGTCCCGGCCTACTAAAAATAATATATAAGTAATATATTTATAATATATTAAAAATAAAATCAAACTTAGCCAACGGAGTCTAAACAAGAGTTGTAGAGCATAATCTTACCTTCGCGTCGATATAAAGAACATCGAAAACGGAGTTCGTTTGCAAAAGTTATGAATTTCTGAAGTTCGGGGCGCAAACCCCAAAGTTGTGTCAGAGACCATGACGTGGCAAGGAGTGCCACAACGTGGCAGGTCTTCTGACACCTCCGGGAGTCCCCCAAACACAACTTGTGATGATGCATGCAGTAACGATCAAGCCCACGATGTGGAAAAAGATGCCACGACGTGGCAAGGACAAATTTTTCCCTATAAATAGATTTGAAGGGTCAGCCGTTTAGGGTTGCTAATTTCTCTCCTCTCTCTCCCATTTTACCTTGATTTACATGCAAGAAATATCCCAAAGCCCCGGTATCATCCCGAGACCCGAAGCAAGTCCCGAAGCCTGAAGATCCCGAGAAGAAAAGAGTTTCCGAGCCGAAGCTCTTCCCGCGAGGAGTCCGGTTTTTGTGAAGATCTTCCAGATCTACCGAAGAATACTACTTCTACAAGCCATAGTGCTGTCTGATCATCTTCTGATCAAGTGAGTGTGTAGTTACTTTCTTCTAACGCATAATTATGAAGTATTTTATACGAAATATGTGTTATGTGTATATTTTGTTGTTATATGTGTGAATGTATATTCACTTTCTTCTATCTCATGGATACGATTTATTTTCTATGAAATACGTGTTATGTGTATGTGTCTCATCTTTTATCTGGAATGTGTTTTGAATGAACATACTATACATGTTTTAAACTATGTATAAAAATGTATATTTTATCTACTAAAATGTTGGATAGAACATGGGTAGATAGTTGTCTTGTGATAAAAAGATGAGAGGCCTCGATGTTTTTGATTTAGTCATATAGCAGAGTTTAGATGACGACCATAGACTTTTCTAGACAGTCCTGTGGAATGCTAGCAGGCTCGCCACCTGTAGGTACTAATGAACTTGGGTGTTCATTCGTTGTACTCCATCCCCCTCATGGTTGCCTTATTTGACTTATATTGGTGAGGAACCCCTGAAGCATGTGTTGTCGTGCCAATGAAATATTCTTAGACTAGGTCCCTTATGTTAGTTGCCTTAGGGGCGTAAAGTGAGAATAACGGGAATGGGTAATTGGGCTATTGTTGGTTGGTGGAATTAAATATAATTATTTATTGTTGGCTGAAAACCCTATATGCTCACCAGGCTCCCAAGCCTGACCCACTCAGTTTCTTTGTATTACAGGTAGTGGCGCCAGAGTATAAGTTGGATGACTTGTCAAGTTATTTTTGGATTATAGACCTGTTGTTGTAAATAAGTTTTGTAAGGCCTGTATTGAAATGTTCATGCTTTTGGTCTGTTTATCGGAACATGACATCCCGAGTATTGTAATATAATGAAAAATACATTTCTTTAAGAAATGCTTGGTAAATCTTATTTTATCATATTTTGTTTTCGGAACGAATTCCGCAACTCTTTAAATCAAACAATTACTCTGAAATCATTTAAAAAGCATAAATTAAACCGGTCTTTTCTGGCCGTGATTTTGGGGATGTCACAGTTGGTATCAGAGCATTAGTTTAAGCGAACTAGGAATTTGTAGGATTTGTAGACTTAAACTTAGAATGGTAAGTGAAATTTTGAGATGTGTGTCTATTATATTTTAGACACGAGTGCTAGTTTATTTTAGGAAAATTGCCTAATAGACTTTTATGTGCTAAATGTTATATGTTTGCCATATATGATATTATTTGTTCGGATCTATTGTTTGTTGCCGACCGAATCTGGAAACCTTATGTGTGTAGGATTCTAAGCATACGTCTACAAATTTAAACTAGCATGTAAACGTTTCGGAGTGATAAGGATGATTTGAATATCAATCGTGAATGAGGATCTAATTTCACCTTATTCGATGTATAGATCAAAAATGGTGAGAACCAGAAGTGGAGTTGGAAATGCTAATGAAAACAGGAATCAACCACAAGTGATAAAACAATTACCTGTTGTAGCTGCAACACCTAAGCAAATAACAATGACCGGTGTACAAATGATGATTCAAACAATGTTGGATCGTCAAATGGAGGAGACTAGGCGGTTGCTTCAACATAATCGTGAAGAACTGTCAATTCAAGTGGAAGAGCCCGAATTAAATGAAGGGCACTCGGAAGGAGGAAACTTCAGTGGATCTGTTGGTCAAGCCAACCCACCGATAGTTAGGCAAAACAACCAGGAGGGAAGGAATGATGGAATGGGATGCAAGTATAAGGACTTTCTGACTTGCAAACCATCGACCTTCGTTGGAAAGGAGGATCCGATCGTAGTCATGGATTGGATATCAGAAATGGAGCTAGCCTTCATGACGTGTGGCTGCAGAGGCAAGTTGCAAACCACTTTCACAGTACGTCAGTTCAGGGGTGGAGCTGTTCGTTGGTGGAACACTCTGGGAAAGACCCTAAGACCTAATGAGCCACTACAGTTGACATGGGCAAAGTTCTTGGTGCAGTTCAAGCGCAAGTTCTGCTCGGCTCAAAATCTGTTGGAGTTGGAGAACAAGTTTCTGACATTGACAAAGGGGTGCATGTCAGTTGATGAACACAAAAATGCTTTCACCGATAAGATGGAGTTTGGTTTGCGCAACGTGCCAGATGAGCTGACAAAAGTTGACCGATCCACAAAAGGACTGCCATGGGAGTACACGATGCCAGTTCGTCAGGCACCTACTCTAGAGGCAGCTATTTGGCTGCTAAGTCTGTTGAGGACATGATCAAGGGAAGGACCACCGACAAGGTTGAAGTTGGCGAAAAGAGAAAAATTGAAGGAACTTCAAGTTCCAATAAGAAAAGTAAATTTTCGAAGTCAAATTCGAAGAAGTTTGGAGGAAAGGGAGGCGAAGCAACATGGTGTGATAAGTGTAAGAAAAAGCACTTTGGGAAATATAGTGAGGATGTAACATGCTACAAGTGCGGAAAAATTGGGCATTTTGCCAATGAGTGTCCAAACAACAAAAGGATGTATTTTGGTTGTAATGAAGAGGAGCACATTTTGAAAGACTGTCCGAAGAATAAGGAGGCAGCTAAGCCCAACATTCCACCAAAGCCGAAGGCGAGAGCCTTTCATATGACACTGGCAGCTGCAAAGGATGAAGCTGATGTCGCTTCAGGTACCTTTCTCGTAAACGAATTACCTGCTCCAATTTTATTTGATTCTAGAGCCAACTACTCCTTTATTTCGCATGAGTTTGGTAGAAAACTAGCCTTGCCTGTTGATAGACTAGATAATGCTTTATTAGTCAAAGTAGCTAGTGGCAAGTTTGTACCTGTTAGCCATCATATGAAAAACAACTTAATCGACCTTAATGGGAATAAGTTTCACGAGGAATTATTACCTATCGAACTTAAAGGTTCCGACATCGTGTTGGGAATGGATTGGCTTAGCGCCAATGATGCCAAAATATTGTGCAAGAAGATGATAGTAAAAGTAAACCCGCTAGGGAAAGAGTCATTTATGGTGTACAAGGACAAACGCCGAGTAAATTATGGAATCATTTCCCTAATGAAAGCCAGAAAGTGTTTCACCAAGGGATGCACATCATATTTAGCATTCATGATCGATGCTAAGAAGGAAAAGAATATGATATAGAGTATACCAGTGGTATGTGATTATCCAGAAGTATTTCCCGAAGATCTTCCTGGATTACCACCTGATAGACAAGTGGAGTTCAGAATAGACTTGTTACCAGGAACCACGCCAATAGCAAAAGCACCGTATCGATTAGCACCGACGGAGATGAAGGAGCTGATGATGCAACTTCAGGAGTTATTGGACAAAGGTATCATTAGACCTAGTTCAACGCCCTGGAGAGCTCCGATGTTATTCGTAAAGAAGAAAGACATGAGCATGAGAATGTGCATTGATTACAGAGAGTTGAATAAGGAAACAATAAAGAATAGATACCCGTTGCCAAGGATTGATGACCTGTTTGATCAATTGCAAGGTTCGAGCTATTTCTCGAAGATCGATCTTAGTTCAGGATATCATCAGCTGAAAGTAAGAGAGCAAGATATAGAGAAGACTGCATTCAGGAAACGATATGGACACTACGAGTTTTTGGTTATGTCGTTTGGACTAACCAATGCTTCGACAACATTCATGGATTTAATGAATCTGGTTTGTAATCCATTCCTTGATAAATCTGTGATAATGTTCATAGACGACATTTTGATTTATTCGAAAAGCCAAGAGGAGCATGGCAGACACTTGCGAGAAGTGTTAGAAGTATTGAAGAAGGAGGAGCTATATGCAAAGTTCTCCAAATGTGATTTTTGGATTCGAGAAGTCCAATTCTATGGTCACGTGGTCAACCAGGAAGGGATAATGATCGATCTAGCAAAGATTGAGGCTGTAATGAAGTGGGAACAACCAAAAAGTCCCACGGAGATCCGAAGCTTTTTAGGATTAGCCGGATATTACCGAAGGTTTATCCAAGGCTTTTCTTCGATCCCTAGTCCATTAACAGCTTTGACCCACAAAGGAGCTACTTATGCTTGGAGTGATAAGCATAAAGAAGCATTCGAGAAGCTAAAGAAGAAGCTATGTGAGGCACTGATTTTATCTCTCCCCGATGGAGTTGAAGACTTCGTTGTTTATAGTGATGCGTCTGGAGTTGGATTGGGTTGTATTTTGACCCAAAGAGATAAGGTCATCGTGTATGCATCTCGACAACTGAAAGAGCATGAAAGGAACTACCCTACTCATAACTTGGATTTGGAAGCGGTAGTTTTTACTCTGAAAATATGGAGACATTACTTCAATGACACGAAGTGTAAACTTTTCACTGATCATAAGAGTCTCCAATATCTCTTTAATCAGAAAGAGTTAAATATGAGGCAACGATGCTGGCTAGAGTTACTCAAGGACTACGACTGTGAGATAATTTACCACCCTGATAAAGCTAATGTTGTTGCTGATGCTCTCAGTCGGAAAGTCAATGTTGAGAGAAAAAGGCCAAGAGCGTTGAGAATAGAACTTGTCTCGACAATCGTGGAGAGTATAAAGAAAGCTCAAGAAGAAGCTTCTGAAAAGAATGACCGGAAGGAGGAACGTTTGAGCAAAACGTTGGTGTTTGGTAAAAACGGTCATGGACTGAAGATATTCCAAGATCGTATTTAGGTACTTAAGTCAGGAGGAATAAGAGATCTTCTGATGGAAGAAGCTCACAAAACCTTCTACTCAATTCATCCTGGTAGCACTAAAATGTATAAGGACCTGAAACCCTACTACTGGTGGCCAACGATGAAGCTTGATGTTGCAAAGTATGTGGCCGAGTGTGTGACTTGTACAAGAGTCAAGACACAACATCAGAAACCATATAGGAGTTTAGAGCCTTTACCTGTGCCTATGGGTAAATGGGAAGACATTGCTATGGACTTTGTCACTAAACTACCCCGAACAAAGAATGGTCACGACATGATTTGGGTGGTCGTTGATCGATTCACTAAGAGTGCGCATTTCATAGCAGCCAAGGAGAAATGGTCTATGGATAAGCTTGCGAATTCTTATGTGAAGGAAATTGTGAGGCTTCACGGTGTCCCATTAATGATTGTGTCAGATCGTGACAGCCGTTTCACCTCAAGGTTTTGGAAAAGTCTACAAGAGGAAATGGGTACCAAGTTGTGTTTAAGTACAACTTACCATCCGCAGGCTGATGGTCAAAGTGAAAGAACAATAAAACACTTAAAGATATGCTAAGAGCATGTACCCTGGAATTCCAAGGTAATTGGGATAAACATTTACCTTTGGTAGAATTTTCCTACAATAATAGTTTCCACTCGAGCATAAAGATGACACCTTATCAAGCTATGTACGGACAGAACTGTTGTACGCCGTCTTATTGGCTTGAGGCTGGAGAAAAGCGGTTTATGGGACCCGATATGGTCCATCAGACTGCTGAGAAGTTGAAAGTCATCAGGGAAAGAATTTAGTAGCTCAAGATCGTTAAAAGAGCTATGCTGACAAGAAGCGAAGGCCGATCACCTTCGAAGTTAGAGATTCGGTTTTGCTTCAAGTCTCACCGTGGAAGGGACTTATAAGATTTGGTAAAAGGGGAAAGTTGAGTCCAAGGTTTATTGGACCATTTAAAGTTCTTCAGAGGGTTGGGAACCAAGCTTACAAGCTCTAATTACCCGAAGAACTGAATGGAATTCATAACACTTTTCATGTGTGTTATTTGAGGAAGTTCACGGGAGATGTTCCTGACATAATTCCAATTTCTGAAATGAAAATTGATGAAAGAGGTTAATTGAAGAACCAGAGGCAGTTGTTGACCGAAAGACTAAGAAGCTTCGACGCAAGATGGGCGAATTAGTGCTTGTCCGTTGAAAACATTCGAATGGACAAAATCTCACCTGGGAAACGGAGAGTGACATGTTGAGTCGCTATCCGCATTTGTTTGTTGATGTGTGATTCCGGGGACAGAATCACGCTAAAGGGGAGAGAATTGTAACGCCCGCGTTTCCAGGCTAGGCATTTTCGTTGATGTAATAGTCTAGGTTAACCCTTGTAACTCTTTTTGAAGTACTAATGATGAAATATTTGAGTATTATGTGAATTATGTGTATTTGTGTGTTTATTACTTAATTATAAAGATATAATTAATAAAGGATAAAATTAGCGTCAAAATTAAAGTGTGAGATAAGCCCGATATCTTTACATAAAATTGTAGTTGTCGAAACAAGGATTCCGGAGATATAAGGAATGTCGAAATCCGAGTTATAACGAAGAAGTTATGACCTATCGAAGTTTCACGACAGAACCGGCACGACGCCGAATGACGTAAAACATGAATTTAAGATAGAGCGATATCTAGCCTTAGTGACCTAAATAGGGTTCGTTAAACCGAGAGCGTGCGTAAAGAGAACGCCCAAATCTGACTTTGTATGAGGAAGTTATGACTTTCCGAAGTTTCGACTTAGCGGTATGCAGCCCGAATACTCAAATATGAGATCGAGTGATTCTTAACCGAAACAATCTAAACGAGAGTCAAAGATCTCGTCAATATTAGTTCAACGATAAAAAGACAGACGAAAACGGAGTTCAGATGAAGGAGTTATGAATTTCGAACGGAGTTTTCCTGTCCCGGCTTACTAAAAATAATATATAAGTAATATATTTATAATATATTAAAAATAAATTCCGAAATAGCCAACGGAGTCTAAACGAGAGTTGTAGAGCATAATCTCAACTTCGCATCGTTATAAAGAACGTCGAAAACAGAGTTCGTATGCGAAAGTTATGAATTTCTGAAGTTCAGGGCGCGAACCCCAAAGCTGTGTCAGAGACCACGACGTGGCAGGTCTTCTGACACCTCCGAGAGTCCCCTAGACGCAAATTGCGATGACTCATGCAGTAACGATCAAGTCCACGACGTGGAAAAAGGTTCCACAATGTGGTAAGGGCAGATTTTGCCCTATAAATAGATTTGAAGGTTCAGCCGTTTAGGGTTGCTATTTTCTCTCCTCTCTCTCCCGTTTTACCTCGCTTTACGAGCAAGAAAGATCCCAAAGCCACGGTATCATCCCGAGACCCGAAGCGAGTCCCAAAGCCCGAAGATCCCGGGAAGAAAAGAGTTTCCGAGCCGAAGCTCTGCCCGCGAGGAGTCCGGTTTTTGTGAAGATCTTCCAGATCTACCAAAGAATACTACTTCTACAAGCCATAGTGCTGTCTGATCATCTTCTGATCAAGTGTGTGTATAGTTAGTTTCTTCTAACGCATAATTATGAAGTATTTTATACGAAATACGTGTTATGTGTATATTTTGTTGTTATATGTGTGAATGTATATTCACTTTCTTCTATCTCATGGATATGATTTATTCTCTATGAAATACGTGTTATGTGTATGTGTCTCATCTTTTATCTGGAATGTGTTTTGAATGAACATACTATACAGGTTTTAAACTATGTATAAAAATGTCTATTTTATCTACTAAAATGTTGGGTAGAACATGGGTAGATAGTTGTCTTGTGATAAAAAGATGAGAGGCCTCGATGTTTTTGATTTAGTCATCTAGCGGAGTTTAGATGATGACCACAGACTTTTCTAGACAGTCATGTGGAACGCTAGCAGGCTCACCACCTGTAGGTGTTAATGAACTTGGGTGTTCATTCGACGTACTCCATCCCCCTCATGGTTGCATTATTTGACTTATATTGCTGAGGAACCCCTTAAGCATGTGTTGTCGCCCCGGTGAAATATTCTTATACTAGGTCCCTTATGTTAGTTGTCTTAGGGACGTAAAGTGAGAATAACGGGAATGGATAATTGGGTTATTGTTGGTTGGTGGAATTAAATATAATTATTTATTGTGGGTTGAAAACCCTATATGCTCACCAGGCTCCCAAGCCTGATCCACTTAGTTTCTTTGTGTTACAGGTAGTGGCGCCAGAGTATAAGTTGGATGACTTGTTAAGTTATTTTTGGATTATAGACCTGTTGTTGTAAATAACTGTTGTAAGGTCTGTATTGAAATGTTTATGCTTTTGGTATGTTTATCGGAACATGACATCCCGAGTATTGTAATATAATGAAAAATACATTTCTTTAAGAAATGCTTTGGTAAATCTTATTTTATCATATTTTGTTTTGGGAACAAATTCCGCAACTCTTTAAATCAAAGGATTACTCTGAAATCATTTAAAAAGCATAAATTAAACCGGTCTTTTCTGGCCGTGATTTTGGGGATGTCACATCAAGAGAGTGGATAATATTAAACCTTAAAAACCACTTCATCTTTCATGCAACAGCCAATCAGGATGTTCCAATGCAACCTTAACTGTCTTAGGTTCGATCTTGAAAATAAGAATATGAAACATTCAAAATTCTTGCTTAACATTTAAAACTTCGTTACGGGATCTGAGTTGTGCTCTTGTTAAAAGACGAGAGTTTGGATTACCAATAATTTGTTCCTTGGGATGATTATGAGTCCTCTTCTGCATTGGAGGGTAAGATGGATCAAATTCGAGATCAGCATCCTCAAAGATTTCTTCTACATCATAAAACTCCTCTGCAACAAAAAGAGTATCAACTTGAGCATCAAGTTCAACTTCGACAGTGATTCGATGTTCGTCTTCAACATGTGTTTGATTGATACCTTTGACATGTGTTCAAAATTTCTCCCCCAAAACATATGGATTAGCTATATATTGCTCCCCTTCAATATCACCATCAGATATCCACCGCTCCCCGTCAACTTGAGTCGGTAAGTGTAGTTGCTCCCCCTTAACTGTAACTAGTATCGAATATTGCGCCCCTCGACTTGAGCAGTGGGTGTCAAATTTATACATTCATCAGAACATTCATCCATGACTGTGAAATCATCAAAATGTTTCAATGCCTCAAGAACTTGATTATCTTCGATATTTACCTCAACATTTATTGTTTTTTTAGTAATGTCCAAAAATTAAATCAAAATCAATATCGAAAGCAAGCATTTGTTTAGAATCCTCCTTAGAAATATTAAAGATTGGATTTTAAGGTATAACATTATCCACTCTCTTGAAAAAATAATCATTAAATGTTAGATTAAACGTTTCTTCGATCCTCATTATTCTTTTGTTCATCACCCTATATGGCACAATTTTTTTTGAATATTTAAGAAATATCCCTTCATCAGTTTTAGTTTGAAATTAGGATAGATGATCTTTCAAATTCATGATGAATCATCTGCAAGCAAACACATGGAAAAATTAACATTAGGTTTCCTTCTGTTAATGGTTTCATAAGGCGTGATATTAAATCCTCGAAGTATAAATGTATGATTTGGAGTTAAACATGCAGTAAAAATAGCCTCAGCCCAATAGGATTGAGGTGGATTCACATATGTAAGCATAATTCTAGCTACTTCACATAAGGTTCGATTTCTCCTTTTCACGAATCCATTTTTGTGGTGTATATGTAGATGGAATATTATGAGAAATGCCATGATGGATTAAGAATGAATCAAGAATATGATTCCTGAATTTTGTTCCATTGTCACTTCTGATTTTGCGAACAATTTTCTTCAAGCTTACCATGATAATCTTGATAAAGTCTATCATCACTTGTGCACTTTCACAAATTGGTCGAAGAAAGTATACCCAGGTAAAACATGAGAATTCATCTACTATGACCAATATATACTTCTTTCTACCAATCGATTTAATTGTCAATGACCCACATATATCAATATGTAGAAGTTCCAGGGGTTGAACTATCTTCGATTCAATGACAATTGGATGTCCATGTAATTGTTGTTTACCTTGCTCACAAGTTACACACAAAGAATTGTTCTCTAATTTAAGTACATGTAAAACACGAAAAAAATCATTTAAAACAAGTTTATTAGCATTTTTGAAATTCAAGTGTGAAAGACTTCGTTGCCAAAGCCAACAAAGATCTAAAGAAGCATTCGATAGTAAGCAAATTGATGGAAAACCAACAATGGGCTTCATGTCTAATGTGAACATATCTCCTTTTTGTTTAGAATTCAATAACACTTTATTTGTTATTTTGTTAGAGATCACACTTCCTTGTTCATCGAAAAACACTTGATATCCTTTCCCTACAACCAATTAAGGCACACTTATTAGCTTGTGTTTCAGTCCTTCGACACAAGCTACACAATTAATAGTAAAATTTCCATTTTTGATTTTGTCGTAGCCTTTGATTGAGCACTTATTTTTTCTCCCAACCTTCATTACTTCAACATTCTCAAAATTCTTAAAATCTCTCAAACACTCCTTCATTCCATTCATGTGATATGAGTATCCACTATCCATATACTAATTCTGATCATAATGTTCGCCACATAGTACATCCTTGAACAATAGCATGAAATGTAGTGTGAAACGTGGAATTGAATATCTAATTGCGAACTTTGAATTTAATGTATTCAATTAAATCAACTTCATTAGATTTTGACAAAGAAACATATTTATTCAAAATCGAAGCAGCAAAATTAACTTTCTCTTTTTCAACTTTACACTCTGAAACTCAATTTTTTTTTTGGATTTTACATCACTCTATCTTGTTGGTTTTGATAATGTTTCTTGTGAACAAGTACTTTCATTAGTAGATTCACACAAGTAATTCTCATATGCCTCTTTCAATTGATCATGAGAAAATTCTTTATATTGATATCTTTTTCCTTTATGCTCAAACCAATGATTAAAATTAACAACTACAGTTTTACCTTTAGAAAAGGAAACCTTCGATTTTTATGTCAATGTTGGATTTTGAAAATGCAGATCATCAGATCTGAAAGGAACATCTTTCTTAACAACATTGGTTGTGTTTTTGATTGAATTTGCTATTGAAAAGGTTTACTTCGTTTTTGTTGAAAAGGGTTTTGATAGGGTTTTTGAAAACTAGTTTGTGACTCTTGTCGAACATCCTTTTGAAAATGATTTTGAGAATTTTTTTAAAAATGATTTTGAAATCCATTTTGAGTATTGTTTTATTTTTGTTGTTTAGACAAAGATTTTGTGGATTACTTTGTGTTTTATTTTAAAGAGGATTCGGATATCATTTTGAATATTGTTTTAAAAAACCTTTTCTAACTTGAGTTTGAGACACTTTTTGAGTGTGATTTTGAAAACTATTTTGTGAACGATTTTAAGAACTTTGTTGAGAACATTTTTTTAAGGTAACATATATTCTTCCAGTACGACTCATATCGAACATTTTGATTAGATTGACCCTTTTTCAAAGGTGATTTTGGTTCATTTGGTTTGGAAATTTTAACTTTCGACTCTTTTGGAATTTATGTGTCAAGACGTTTTGACTTGTCTTTAATAGAATATTGATTTTCTTTCGCAACCCAAACACCAATTTTATTGTTCTTGTTATTTTTAAAATTTGACTTTTGACTTTTCTGCCATTGAAAAGTTTTTGACCTTTGCTTCAAATCATTTCCCAGAACATTTTGATTTAATGAAAACCCCCATTAGTTACTTTCATGTTCTTTTCTTTCATCAAATCATTTAGCTTTGTGTTAACATTTTCACCATTTCCTGATGTCACAAAAACTAGGTTTGGAAAATCTAAAAATTATGGATAAAGCACTACATTTTGAACAAGAAACTTATTTGCCTTTTTCATTTAAAAATTTTGTGTACTCATTTGTATGCTTGAACACCTATGTGTCAACAACTCATGGAATTTCCTTGTCATTAGAAACATCATCATAGTCACTCTCATTGGTTTTGTTATCTTCAATATCAATTTGCTCTTGAGTAACTTTAGTTTCAGTTGTTGAAGATGAATCAACATTAAGCTTCGACATTGAATCAATAGTCTCTTCACTTTTTGCTAATGAACCAATTTTAACGACTAACAAATCTAAACAATCAACACACTCCACTTCTTCGATTTCATTAATTTTATGTGAATCATCTTCGATATTATCAAAATTTTCTTGAGAACACTATGTCGAAGATTCAGTTTTGTTAAAAATTTTCATTTGTTCATTCTTACTCAAATTGTCATTAACAATATCAACCAATTCATCAACATCTAAATATTCATCAATATTGACAACACCATATACATAAGAATTATTAAGTACCTGATCAAACTAAGAAACCCTACTCTCATAATTAAATGAAACTTCTTCAAATAATTCCTTCTTAAACGTGATAAAAAGAAAAAGTTTCTATGATGTTGTTCCTTACAAATTTCATATGTGTGATAAAGCAATGTGAGTTTACCATAAATTCTTTTGGTTGTGTTACAATAAATTATCCTCTGTTTAGTTAATAATATATTATCTAACCTCACTGAATCATGATCTAAAGGAACATTATTCAATTTGAAATTTAAACCCTCTATTCTAGAGTTTTTCTCCTTGAATCTATTTATAGCATTGTACAACTCAACCTTGGTACTTTCGACATCGCTGCTCATAGAAATCAACAAATCATTCATATAAGAACAAGCACCATCTATGTTAGATAAAACTGAATCATAAGAATTTAAAGGAATACTAAGATAGATTAAGAGATCACGTACCTTCTCAATCATTGGTGACTTTGAAGTAGTTGCTATGAAGCACAAACCTTCGATATTTTCTCCTCCATCTTCTTTTCGATCTTCTCTATCTGAGTCAAACATATCACTTCTTACAAAATTCTCATCCTCATACACTCCATCAATATCAACATTGTAGTGCCTTGCAAACATTGCAACATGTGTTGGATGGCGCATCTCTTCATCATCTAATATAAATCACCAGATCTGATACGTTCCTGCAGCTACATCTACACCTTTTGCAGCTAGTGAAATATTCTTTGATTCTGCCCTAAGTGCTTCGATTTTCTAGGAATAGTAAGCTTCATCTTTAACTTTCTCCAGCCTCTTTTCCTTTTTCATCAACATGCACTCTCTTACCAAATGGTTCTTACCATTGAAATAATTGTAGTCATATCCAGAGTGGTCAACCAATTTATTCTCAACCTTCTTCTCACTTGAAATTGTATATTTCTTATTCTCGACAACAGGATTGGATGTCGAAATCGCCTTCTTGAATGTGTTACTTTTGAAGTTTCGATTTATACACTCCTTGTAAAATGTTTTAACATTATTGTTGGAATACTATGCTAAAACCTCATCACCAGAATTCATAATCAATCATTATTAACCTTCACCATCTTTGACATCAGAACAAGCTTCATTGATGTTGGTTTTAGAAACAAGAGCTAAACGACCACCAAAGCTCGATTTGTCCTTCTCATCAGCGATATATTTCACTTTAGCCTCATGAGCTTTTAAGATGTTGTAAAGGTTCGATAAAGAGTATGAATCAAAATTCTCTTGATTTTTGATCATGACACATATGTTTTTCCATTCCTTTCTTAAACCTTAAAAAACATAATGTTGAATTCCATAATTGATCGAACAACACTATATTTTGAGCATCTGTAAACCAAATCGTTAAATTGATCATAATAGGTTTCGATTGACTCTTGTTCCTTCTGTTCGAATTCAAATAATTCAGACAAACATTGAGTCACAAAACTTCTCTTGGTTCATTCGTTGCCTTGAAAATTCTTATTCAGTGTGTTCCTGATCTCTTGTGTTGTTTTACAATCATGAATATAGTTGTAAAATACTAGAGGTAAAGCTCCTCCTAATTCACGAATACACCGCTTATTATTTTCTTCTTTCTTCATACGTGTTGCAGTTACATTTGTATTCTGGGCATCTATACCAACATCTTCAACTACAGTCGCATGAAATGGACCATATTTGATTGGACGCCATTGATTTTCATTTATTGTAATCAGATAATCTTCCAATCGATCATCCAACTGATCATAATACTCTAGAAGCAACATTCAGGGTTTTGTAGAAGAACCAGAAATATTTCCATTAGTCATCACTTGTGTTAATGTTCATGTTTGCCATTGATTTAATTGATTGATTCTTGATTACAAAAATGAAAAATCTCAAAGATAGTTAGAAGAACGGTTTTTCAAATGCAGAAAATGTTGAATTCAAAATGAATGAATCAACAGATGAAAACAAGAAAGAAATTCCTCAAACGGTTTGTCGATTCCTGCTCTGATACCAATTGAAGAGTCAATAATTCAATAAACTATTGATTTCACAAGAGTAAATGCACACGAGATCTAAATAAATATTTTTAATGACCTATGCTACAACACTATTGACAGTGCTATCAACATATAGAAAATATACAGGAAGACTTCCATAATCACATACATACACAGTAGAGCTTCCTAAAATATATAGATATATCAATGTCACGTAAACTTTGATATAGACAAAAGACACTAGATTTTACATTACAAAATAAAACTTAGACACATAATATCATTGAAATATTTGAACTCAACAATGTGTGAATGAGTTGGTTGGTTCGTGATGTAATGTGGGTGTGTGTTAAGAAGTGGGTGATCATGATGTATTGAAATATTTCGAAATAGTGTCGGCTTTAGTCGTGATATTTAAGAAGTGGGTGATCGTGGTGATTGATAGGAGGATTGTACCCTTCGTTGGGGCTAGGTAACAGTGGCTAGCACTGTTACATGATGTAATGTGGGTGTGTGTTAACCTCCCATGTTCAAAGAAGGAAGGATTAGGTTGTTAGCAGAAAATGGATAATGGAGATGGAAGGTATCTTATGCTTTAGTGTTTTTCACATGAAGGCAAAGGTCTAGTTCACAATGTACCTTTTGCATCATGAAATAGAGGTCATTGGGATGTGAAAGCTCAATCTGTTACTGTAGTCGAGGTAGAGACCATATCATTGGATGAGTTACAATACATTTTAGGAAGGAGATGGTGTCTCTAAAAAAGGTCGAGCATGTGAATCGAGAGTTAGGATTGGAGGTCCAATAGAAGATGAAAGTGTAGGTGCGGGTTGGGTAACCACCGTTAGCGAATAGGTTCAACCCTATTGATACTTGCTTAGAGGATAGCAAAGCTACGATCATTATAAGAGGGTTAGATGGAGCGTGAGAAGATTGATTATCCTGGAGAAAAAGGAAGGATGGTATAGAATCCAACAACTATAGTTGTTGATAGTATTTTATATTACATAAATAATTTCCACTTGTACCATTTTGTCATGTGTGTGCATTCGTGCTTTTCTATTTGACTTTGTGCTTGTTGTGGTCTTATTTTGTTTTTGGTCGCGTTATGCCAAAATATCACTTGTTGAGGACACGAGAAATAATGCTACCCTGGGAGCATCAAATTCATTAATATGACATTCAAGATTTTATTCCAAGTTATTAGGGAACTACAAATCATATAGGTAGAGATAGATTAGGATTTGATCGGTTATGAGTAGCAAGCAATGATGGCGTGAACCTAAGTGAGGTAGAACCGATCATTAGGAAAAAGTGCGAAGGGTAGCTCGACTTCAATATCTGTTAAGCGGATAACAAGAAAATGAAGTCTTCTACTATAATACCCTTAGGCTATAACTTTTCCTAATATACTTCTCAAGGAATGGTTATACTTTCCTTCCAAGCTTCAGGTAGGATTCACAAATTGATTGATTTCTCGGGTATTGCTCATTCAACCAAAAGAACTATATAGGTTTGTGTCTTCAAGGATGTAGGACTTTTCCTTGTGGCATAGGAGCTTTTGGACAAGAAATTCACTAAGTCAAATAGTTCCCCATAAGGAGCAGCGGGTGTTTTCATGCAGAAGAAGGATAGGACACTCATGGTATACATCAAATTTAGAGAGTTTAATTAGCTCCAAGAAATGCTTTAGTTATCTTATGTAAGTTTTTCTAGTTCTGGGATCGATGTTCGATGGGAGCACGTTTTCTTCGCATGATTTTTTCGTGTCACCATTTGATGTATATGTGAAATCAGGGAAACTTAGAAGGAGATTTTTCAGGGTGGATTAATTAAAAGAACTGGTAATACCTTTCGAGTCTTGCTATGTATCAGCGATATACATAGGATTGGTGGATGGTGGCGTTGATCCATGGTTGATCATTCGGTCTTGCTGTTATCTTTGGTAGCTAAGGTTATTCTAAGGTCTCTACCATGAAGTGGTAAGATTTCTGGTAACAGAGTGCCTCTTTATTTAGTGTTTCGGTTGTGCCTTGGTTGCGGGTGGACCTGTTTCAGGATACCTCGCCGAATGGTTAGGAATAATGGTTCTTCCAGCTAAGGTTATGAATTCTCCCTTTGGAATTCAGAGTTGTTGTAGGTAAGTAGGGTATCATCAGATACCTATTCAGGTTTTTCACATTTTTGGGTGCAACTTTTTTATTAGTGTAATAAAGGAAACATGGAATTATAGGAGACTAGGGTTAGTTTTCCTAGACATGTTCGTTCAGTTAAGGTTTATGTTATATTAGTAAATCGCCTAATGAATATCTTAACGGTTGCATGTGATCCGAATGAGATAGCCTGAGAACTCTTGGTCCAACTTTATTGCATGGTTCTTTTATGATTTATTGCTTTCAAGTATGAACAAGTGTTCGACTGTCTATTTTGTTTCCTAACTACGAGCAACTATGTATTCTTGTGGTGATGCTTCAATGTTATATTTCACTTCATAGTAGACTGCATGATTGTTTTTGTGGTATTTTGTTGATAGGCATTTGTTTGTGGGTTGATATAAGTGTATAGTCGATCTATAACATTCATGTGTTGATGTCTGATGATAGCTAGGCTATAGTTTTTGTAGGTTGATATAAGGCGGAAATTATACTTTAGCATTCATTATTGTATGGGTTATAGACCTCAAAACAGTTTTAGCCTAGAGAGGTTAAGTATCAGAGGCCTGTTTTGATTGATACATATCAAGGGATATGATGGTTGGATTCTTTCAAGTTGGTGGGATGACAGTCATATGATCATAGAAGCATCGAGGTTTTGATCGTGAGTCGTAAGGACCGATAAGGGATAATGATAAGAACGGTTTTGTATCATAGTCCCATTAGTGAGATGGTGTTATGTCATATCATGAACATGCGTGTGTACAATTTGCTAAATGTCAGGTTGAGTTTTGATGCGGTTAGGGGCAGTTAGAGCCTTGAGGAAAGGCTATTGTTGACCTAGTGTTTATTTGGTTATGATCTAGTGCTCAAGATATGATTGATCTATTGCAAAAGATTATGGTTGTGCTTTAGAATTTTATTGTTGGGATTTAATACTTATGTTGAGATTAAGGTTGGTTCTTAGGTCGCAAAGCCTTTGGATAGGTTGGGAGTCGTTAGGGGTGTGCCTGGACTAGGTGCAGATAAATATTTCAATAAGTCGGGACAATGTACTAGAAGCCATTTTGGGCATATTCCAGAATGAAGATTATGTTAAGTTGTTGAGGATGTATTATTATAAGTGTTCGGTTCATGATGTGTTGGAAGTGTTCGTCGTCAAATGAACTCATCAACATTTTTTCGTCAGGAAGTGATCACAGTTTAGAGTACTAGTTCTCAAAGATCAGATTGACAAGTTCTTGGTTTTGTAGGACATTGCAAGGAAGTTATTGGTAGGTCTAGACAATAAAACAATGTATTACAGTCAGTTTAGCATAGATAGTGGAATTTATGTGACCAAACAGGATAGGTTCTGAGTTGGACTCGAGAACCCCGATGAGATGGTGAGTAGGCATTATCATGAAGTTAAGTAGGAGTTAGATTTCGGGGATGAAATCATTCTATGTGGGGAGGATTTGTAACATTATGTTTTCAATTTTCAAGACAAAAATATATAAACAGTTGATTATAAAATTAAACTGAAAATACTTTGCGTTTTTGCCAAAATGATCAACATGAAAGTTTTAGTAGTCGTCAATACAAATGCATGGATACTAATAACATCGAAAATAACGTTCGTATGAAGAAGTTATAATTTTTATAAAATTTGGCGTAGTACTTAAAAATCATAGTTCCATGGTCCTCGATGTGTTGTGGTCCGGTGCATTAAATCACAAACTCTCTAGCAGAACGTTGTGTACAAGCGCTATGGATCCGAACCAGGCAACGTTGGGCAGCGTAGCCATCTAATGAGCATGGCGTGGTGACACAATTTATAACCTATGAATAAAGGTGCAAGCCACTTCCATTCCTTTCCCATTATCTCTTCTAGAGTCTCTCTCACTATCTCTCCCTCTCTCTCTCACCATCAAACATTTTGGTACCTCATGATTTGACCTCTCATTCTATAATAGTGGTAGCAAAGTGCTAGATGTTTCGAAAGGACCCTCAGGAGAAGGATCAAGCATCAAAGTTCTGCTCACAGTTATTCGGATTTCCTTAATTTGGAAAGCCACACTTTTGCTTAAGTGTAACCAGGGATGTAAACGAACCAAACGTTTGGCGAATCCTTCATGAAATATTTGGCAGGAAGTTCGTTTGTGTTCATTTATTTAATAAATGAATGAACATGAACACAAATTTTGTTTAGTTTTAGTTAAACGAACGAACATGAACAATGGTCTCATTTATTCATTTATATTCATGGACATTCATTTATGTTGTTCATTTATGTTCATTTATTTAAGTTTATATATGTTCACATATGTTTAATTTTTTTGTATTACATTATCGTATTAAATGTTTGTTTATCTTTGTTTGTTTATGTTCGTTCATTTATGTTCATTTAGCATGTTCATGAACATAAACAAATGAAAATGAAAAATGTAATTTGTTAAACGAACGAACATGAAAAATAAAACTCATTTGTTTATCTGTTTGTGTTCATTCGTTTGTATGTCTAACTTATACGAATGAATTCGGACAAGGCCTTGCTTGTGTTTGTTTGGTTCTTTTACAGCCTTTAGTATAACTTGATATGAAGAATACTTTTTGTCGTTATTATGAGCCAGTAAATTAGATTAATCATTATTCTCAGTTATTATTCTAATTGATCTACTAATTGGTGCGGTGCTAGGATAGACACGTGGCCTAATTCTTGGATTTTAGAAAAGCTATATGTCGAAATGATCCTGCCTACCGACTGTCTTGACTTGCTAATCCTTATTAGATAGTCATTAACTATTATTGGAATTAGTGAATGATCTAGCTTTTTCTTACCAGTTTTCCTTAGTTGTTGATAAATTATATCATTATAGGTTGTTTCGTGTTTTGAGTGCCTACTCGCTGGTTGGATTGTTGATAGTTGTTTAGGTAGTTGTTCAAGTGAGTTTCCTCACTATATGTCGTATGAAAGTGAATATTCTTGATTGGTAGGGTATAATACCTATTACTATATGATTATACTAGTAGACTAGATTAGTCTTCCATATGTTTTGATGTTTGCTTGTTTGTATGGTATCATGTTTGGGAGGGTTGTTAATGGAACAGTGAATTGTGAGTCAAGATACCTAAGGGGTTTATGGAATGGTAAATGGTTGTAATTCAACTGGTTATCATGATTCGGAGGGTGATGATGGAACAAAAAAGGGTTACGAGTCAAAGATACCCAAGCTGTTAACGGAATGGCTAAAAGGCTACAAATCAACTCTTTATGGCGTAACGACTACATGTTGTGAGTGATTTCTTTGAATGCATTGTATACGTGTTGTGATATGCGGCATTTTGGGGAACTCACTAAGCTTTGTCTTACTGAAGGTTTGTATCTATCAGATACAATTCAAGTATAATAAACAAGAACAAAATAAACTAAGCAAATAAAGAACAGAAAAAGTAAAGAACACGAAGAATTCTCCAAATTGTTTTTTACTAAGAAAGGGTTGTTTTCACCAAGAAAAAAAGATGTCAAAAAGACGGTCATTAAGAGTATTACATTAGGGTTTCACCTAATGTTGAGTATATATATACTAATCTATGCAAGTATATCCCTTAATTGAAGGGAATGTATTTAATCTATACATAGAACCGATCCTCATCACAAGGTTACCAGATCTGCTATCTATTATATATATATATATATATATATATATATATATATATATATATATATATATATATATATATATATATATATACCTAATATACAAATTTTACATTAGATTATATGACTACACGACGACGTTGATAAGGCTTGAGGTGATGACGCTGACCTTGACGTTGACGATGGCACTAACAGTTAGCATGTAGACTATTTAGCGCATCAAATCATAACGGGTCACCTTATAATATTGTTGGGTTTTTATTCAAAAATCCGGTTTCACAACCGGTAAAATTGACAACGGAAGCTTTAAAAATGTTGAATAAAACAAAAACTATTTTACCCACCAATGATCATTTTGTGAGAGTTAGAAAGATTAAAACAATCATAGAAGGGAAAACATAACAACCTTTGAGGACTTTGATCCTCATGGAAGGTTGGAAGTTGATGAAGTGTGGCATGAAAATCTAAAGCAAGAGTTCTCTACAAGTATCCACCAAGCAAGAGTAGAACCATCAAGACATGCGAGTATTCACTTTTAATTTGTTGTTCATAAGCCTTTGAAATATATACCAAATATATGTTCAAAGGTGAAGCAACAGAAGGGACATTCTTTTACAATCAAATGCAAGAGAATGGAGGAGAAGAAGGCTGCTTTAACTTTGAAATTTGGCAGCCTCTTGGGAGCACTTTTACTCTCGGTTTTGCTAGCCAAAGAATAAGAAGAATGAAGGCTTTCAAGCATTCATTCTAACCTTCCATGCCCTCCCTTATATAGAGGCCAAAAAAGCAAAGGGACACCATAAAGTAAAAGAGGGACAACTTTGTCTCAAGCATGGCAAAAGAAGACCATGCTTCGTCTCCTTATAATTTTCAAAAAAGGCATGTCCAAAAGAAGAGAAAAGTTGTCTTATGGCTATTTTTTATACACATACATGTTATCTTTGTAAATATCAAGTATTTTTATAAAGAATTCTCCACATATATATATATATATATATATATATATATATATATATATATATATATATATATATATATATATATATATATATATATATATATATATATATATATATATATATATAACTAGTCATATATAAATATCTTATTTTATATAAAACTATCTTTATATAAAATGAACTAGTTTATTAAGATATAAATATAACTTATAAATAATCATACTTTATGATATATTTCATAAGTTGTTATTTCTCTAATAATTATTATTTCCATAAATAATAAATTCTCAATTAGTAAAATATTATCTCCATGAAATAATAATTTTCCAATTAAATACAAGTGGTGATATATTTATTAATTATCAAATTATACTAATAAATAATCAATTGACGGTAACTTGTTGTACGGTGTGACCCTATAGTATCATATATTATTAGCAATATCATTCTATAATGACTCTTGGACATACTAGATCTTTCAATCTCCCACTTGCACAAGACTCATCATAGATTGATATAGACAGTGGTGCACGACTAGCAACATTTCACTGCCCCCAATAACATATGATGAAGAATACCATTCATAAACATCCAATTCCTAAAAGCTCTAAGCTTCAATTGATGTATTAAGGTAAGTTTATCAATTATCCCTTTGTTACAAACATCCTGTAGAAACATGAGCCTTAAATTTCTCACTCTCAACGAATAAGAGGAAAAAAATCTCATCTTGACTACATAAGCCTCTTGTATAGTTTACACCATACCCGAATATGACTTTTATAACCGCCCGATTAAGGAACAACATTTGGTCATATCAAAGCACAATACTCCCTATACTCAAGTCCCACTATGTATCTCAAGTGTTAAGGATACAAAGATAGTACCTTTTAATCAAGTATCACTCATAAATATGATCTATAAGATGCTCTTAATGTGGGTCCGTTCAGTACTAGTTCTCTGACAACTACCTATGAAACTTGGTTACAACCACTTGCCTACTTTCATCTAGTGAGAGTCAACCAATCCATTTCATATTAGTCTTACTTCATAATTGCTCCCATAATCATGACCGACTATGAAACTTTACAATAATAGGATTGTTCATGGAGTAAACATGTTAATATATAACACAACAAGTATTAATGTAATGATCATATACCAGTATATCAAAACATTATTTAATAGTTGTTGTTACAATGTTCCAATATCCAAATACTAAACTCAAATCAAAATCCCATTACTAGAATAATAAAAGACTTATGGCTAAAGTGTGACCACTCATACTTAGTTTAAAAGGAAAGACTTTATCAATGGGTTCGACTAAATTTAATTTGTTTGAATTCTGCGAATACGATCATCTCCATATTTGACATTACTCTAAGTATAGTAAAATATTTTGCAGAATATAATTGGCGCTCTTCTGTGACATAGAGTTTCTTAGCTTGATTAAGTACACTCTAATACTCACAAAATATTTCTAGGTTATCCAAGAATGGAAGGATTCTACCTAGTTTTTCAATGATCTAGTTCATCCAATTATATTTGATTTCAACTTCTGAAAAGTAATGTATTCTTATTTAGTAGATAGAGCGATTTTGTTTTTGCTTGGATCTCATTCCAACTAAACTTAGTCTTCATTCCATAATGAAGTCATAATCCAATTATAATTCATAATTATCAATATTTATTTAGAAATTAAAGTCATATGTATCTCTTTACATTAAGATTTTATTCTAAACTAATTATCTCATATACATTCTCTTAGCTCTTCTTAAGTAATCTTAGAATGTTATCATAGTCATCTAGTGACTTAACCATTTATTCAATTTCTATCTCATGATATGACATGATGTATTCATTTTCCAA